>NC_133159.1:24186212-24489242 GCF_040802235.1 Manis javanica | reverse complement strand
GCCCACTTAGTCATATTTCCCTCAGCCCAGAGCCTCAGTCCAGGGTAGAGGGGCCCAGGCAGGGAGCAGGACTCTGGTTAGGACAGGAAGTCCCATCAGGCCGTTGCCTGGGCTCACATGAGACTGTGTCACCTCTGCTCTGGGCATGATGCCCCATGTGAACTGTCTTGAACCAGCTCTCCTCATTTCTACCCATGTCTCATCATCTTTCCCTCTTTCTTTTGGGAACCAGCAGCCAGTCAGCACCGGAATGACCCCCATCCTGCCCCTGCCCCCGTAGCATGAGCTCTGGAGCTAGAGAGATCTGGGTTCAAATCCTGACTCAGCTACTTCCTGCCTGTGTGACTCTGGGCAAGCTGCCTCACCTCTCTGAGCAAGACTGGAGTGCCTGTATCGATGGCTTGGGAAGGGCCAAGCAAGTGGCTGGGGATGCCCTGAGTGTCAGCTTCCCTTTCTCCTTCCCAGGTCCAGAGCCCTGGGCTGGGGTGCTGATGGGCCCGGGGTCCAGGGATCCTCCTGAGCTTTCGGAGTCATGGGATCAAGCACATGTGCCTACTGTATGACCTCCAGCAGGTCACTGCTGTGCTTCCAGCCTGTGTTTTCATCCGTTGGGTGGGGGTGCAATAGCACATGCTTAGCTAATGTTAGGTCCCCCTTCTCTGGGCACAGAAGGCTGCCTGGAGGAAGGGACTGAGACTCCCTTTGGGTGGCAAACTAGACAGGAGAGGGACTGCCCTTTAAGGCAGGAGGCTGGGGCAGGGGTGGGAATGGCAGGGAGATGAGTCACCAGGAAGGGGGGCACAGGGGCTGGGCTGTTCTGAAGGGTGGGGCAGGCATCATGCCTCATCAGGGGTGAGTTGGAGGGGTCTGCTAGATGTGGGCTGGAGAAGTTCCGGACCTATTCTGAGAGGACTCTGTGAGGGACACACAGACCACACACACACTTGTCTAGGTGGTCTCACAAAGGCACTCTGGAAATACACAGACACAGTTACACACTCAGGGACTTTCACAGTCACCCACAGACACAAAGACACACTCGGAGACATTCACAGACTCATCCACATGCATTTTTACACTCAAGTATATCCACACAAGGGTACACATTCAGACTTGTTCACACACGCTCCTGTATACAACGTCCACACAGAAAAAGGGCAAACACAAAGACACACATACTTGTACACTCAAGTACCCACACAGATACCAAAAGGAACACACTCGGACACAGTCACTCTCACTCCTGCACAGCCAGGGCCATTCACACAGACACAGAGGCACACAAAGACGGACTCAAAGACACTCGCATATTTGAGCACACAAGCTGGTACACGTGAATACATCCTCACAAAGGCACACACCTATTTTGTACACACTCCTGTATCCTCTGAACATTCACAGACATCCTCTAGACACACAGGGGCTACTGCAGTCAGGTACTCAAGCACGGTCTCCCTCAACCCCTGCAGCCATGCCCCACCTCCAGTAGCTAGGCTCAGTCCTTCCTCCCCACCCACTTCCCACTGTACCCCGGGGCCTCTGGGGCCTCCCTCCGGAGCTGGGAGGGACTGGGGCAGGGCAGGGCCTGCTGATGTGGCCTCCCGGGTCACCTGCAGAAGGCTGCACCCAGCACTGTCAGAGGCTTAAAGGAGCAGGAATCCCAGGCACGGACCTCACCAGGTTTCTGCCCTTGTTTCTCAGATATGGAAAGTGAGGCCCAGAGAGGAGTCAGGTGGTGAATGGGACTCGAATCCAGGACTCCAGTGCTAGGAGCTTAGCTGGGATGGGAGGTTATGCTCCTGCTGGGAACTGAGAACAGGGAAACTGGGTTCCAGACTGCCTCCTGCCTGCCCCAGCTGGAGGCCTGTCAAACCTGCTCCTCCTCACTGTTCCAATCTCTGCAAAGGGCACGCCCATCCTCTGACAGTCCTGGTCTTTGTAGAGGCGATTTAGGGCAAGTCACTGCTTTTTCCTGAGCCTTAGTTTCCTCAACTATAAATGTGGTGATGGTCACACCTACATCTCAGAATTAGATTGGTGAGACAATTAAACAACATAATAGAGGCAGAGTGCTGCATGGCCAGGCCCAGGGATTCGGGACCGTTTTGGTGAGTGAATGAAAGACCTACAATGAGTTGCCAGGACATACTGAGTTGAGCCAGGTCACCCCCTGCTGGAGCCTCTCTGACTTGCCGCCTTCAAGGGATCCCACAGGATCAGCCTCTTGCATGTGGTTCACTGTTAGGTTTGTGCTGCTTCCCAAACCCTGGCAGCCAAGCCCAGCCCAGCAGCCCCTAATCACTGTACCGTGGTGGGAGGAGGGCCTGGCTGGTGGGCAGGCGGCAGAGGCAGAGAGGATCAGGGAGACACAGCCATGCCCATGAGAACCACCGGTCTGATGGGGGAGATCTAGCTCAGCTCTGCTCCTGGCTTGTCAGACCCACTCTGTCCTTGGGGCCCCAAGAAGAATTAGTGGGGGAGATACAGTCCTTCCCATAGGCTCCAACTCTGATGTGGGAGGCAGCCTAATCAAAGGGCTCCCAGGCTGGTGGGGAAGACACTCCCCTAGCCCAGGCCCACAAACTGGCTGGGGAGATATAACACTTCCTTTGGGATTCCCAATCTGAAGGGGGTGATTCACCCTCTTCTGGGGGCTACTAGGCTGATAAAGGAGACCCAACACTTGTTCTTAGAGACCACAAGTCACAAAAGAAGAGGGTAAATACATATACCTAGGACACAAGATAGCCAGACACAGAGAAGCAGAAATGAGCACAGATGAATTTGGATTTGTGCATGTGCCTCTTGCATGTGACCATTTGTGACTCTGTGCATACGTGCGACTCTATGTGTGAATTGCTTCTGAGTGTGTACCTCCATTGCTGTGACTGTGACTGTGTGTCTGTGCTGAGGCTGTTGAGAAGGCTCAGTGAATCAGCTGGTGTGAATCACTCACCCTGGACATATATTTGTTCGGTTTGTTTCAGTCACTGGGCTCAGCCCTGTGATACCATGGAGCCCTCAATAGATGTTGTTCCGGCTCTCAGGGATCACTGTGTAACGGGGGTAGATGAAGCATTGAACAAACACCCCCTGTGCTGTGACCTGTTTAAAGGAAGCACAGGGAGTTTCAGGAACATACAGGAGGAGGATTTCCTGGAAGAAGTGGTATTTAAGCTGTGCCCTGTGTAACAGGCTTCAGGGAGCAGGGAAAGGGTGTGCAGGTAGAAGGAACAACATGTGCAAAGATTGTGGACCTAGCAAGAGAGAGCCCAGGAAAGGTTTTCTGGAGGAGGTCACTGGATGGGTTTTGAAAGAAGTAGATAGGCAAGAGAAAGGGTATAGCTTCAGTTTGAGGGTGGGGATTAGGTGTAGTGGGAATACAGGGAAGGAAGCATTTGGGGATGGAAGGGCAATGTCCAAAGGAGCCTGAGGGTCTAAAGGTGAACAGGCAACTCCAGGGAGGAGAGGAGATGCTGCAGGGTGGTGGGTTCAGCGGGTGAGCTCCTGCTCTGGCCTCTGGATTGTGCTAGGAAACAGAGAGAGACCCAGGGAGGCCAGGGAGCCTGGGAAAAGCCACCAGTGGATCATCATTTGTAAAGGGAATTTAATAGAATTCCCACGTGGGGAAGAGGTAAGATTTACAACAAACGCATTTTTCCAAGTTGCTGTCAATGAGCTCTCTAGAAGCTCATTACTTCCTCTCAACATAGGTTTGAGCTGCACAGGTCTACTTATATGCAGAATTTTTTTCGATAAATATATTGGAAAATTTTTTGGAGATTTGTGACAATTTGAAAAAGCATTTTTCTTTTCTCTAGCTTACTTTATTTTAAAGTAAAGATATTGCATAGAATATGTGTGCTGATTGACTGTTATGTGTAAGGCTCTGGTCAGCAATAGGCTATTAGCAGTTGAGTTTGGAGGAAGTCTGAAGTTATACACACATTTTCCACAGTATTGGGAGGAGGCAGGAGGATTGTCAGCGTCCCTAATCCCGGCGTGTTCCACTATATCTTATTATATTTTCCATTTTAAAGTTGAGGAAGCAGACTCAGCAAGGCCCAGAGTTACAGAGCAGAGAGAGAGTGTGAGCGGTCTACATTGAAACCCTGTTTGAGTTTAAGCCTGGCTTCTTCCCTTGAGTCCCACAGCCTCCCACCTCACCAAAAGGCCTCTTACTTCAGTAACAACTGTTTACCAGTGGACCTGGTGCGTTACTAGTCCTTTACTATTAATTATCACTGTGACCAAAAACATCCTTGACTCAGGTCAGGCGGGACCTCCCTTGTCCCTGAAAACTCCGGGCCCAAGCAGCCCCGTGAGGCTGCGGGGGGAACCACCCCTTGGGGCGCAGGGTCGGTGTAGTGGCGCCCCCTGGAGGCAGCGCTCGGAATTGCCGCGAGAGCTTGACCCTGGAGGGCAGTGTGCTCCTTAAGAAAGGACGGTTGGCACCCTGCAGGCCGCTGTCTTCCAGGCGGTTCCATCCGGCAGGGAAGGAGGAAATCAGGAAAATATTTATGTCTTCTGTATACTGGGTAAGGTGCTGGGCATTTCCTACACATTTTGTCATTTAATATCCACCCAACCTTATTTCCCAGAAGTGGAAGTTATGGTTCAAGAGAGGTTAAATAACTTGCCCAGAGATGTGGATTTAAACCCAAGCCTGCAAACACGCCTGGGCCCCTCCCAGGTAAGTCTGGGGAGGAAAAGGCCACGGGACTCTCACTAGACTATAAGATAAGGCACTGGAGGTCAGGCATAATGACAACAATATGATAAAAAATAATAATTCAGTACTTAGTGGAGACATTATACCAAATTTGAGTGCCACCATTTCCTGCCTATGTGACTTCGGTCAACTAAATTGCTTAACAACTTTGAGCCTCAGTTCTACCATCAGTAAATGAACTTTATTGCAGGCTTATGTAACAGGGCTGTCATTCTGAGGATTCATTGCAATAATGCAGATAAAATGCTTAGCTTAGCACTTGGCATGTAGTAGGTGCTCAATAAAATAATATAATTTATTTGGCCACTATTGAAAACTTAAGGGCTAGAGCTACAGCACTGAAGAAATACAGGTGAATTTTGCTTTAAAAACTTCATAGTCTCTGTGTTCCTAGGTTTCTAGCACATTTTCTGGAGGAAGGAAGAAGGAAGGAAGGAAAGAAGGAAGGAAGGGAGGGAGGGACATACTGCAGTCAGTTCTTGATTGGAGTTTTGGGGAGAGTAGAAGGGAGTTTTAAAAGTAATAGTTGATATTTCTTGGGCACTTACAATGTATCGGGTACTTGGCTGTATGCTTTTTGTGTTCTCAGTTCATCCTCACAACAAACCATGAGGTAAAAAGTGTTACCTAATTTTAGAGGAGAAAACAATCTCTGTGAGGCAGTGATGTTCCTAAGATCACACAGTGAGTCTGTGCAGAAGCAAGTTTTAGGCTCGGGCCGGCCACCTCCAAAGCTTGGATTTATATTCTGGCCCCCTTGAAGCAGAGAGCTGGAGGGCCCTGCTGGGGCCTCTCTCTCCATCCTCCTCCCACTTCTGGATGGGAGCTCTTGGCACACAGAAACTCGGCAGGAAGGCCTCTGCCTGCACCAGTAGTAACAGGGAATGTGCTACTAAGCTTTCAGAGCAAGTTCACTTCCACTCACTCATGTGCTAAGCCTCACATCTGATCACTTTTCACAACAATCCTGTGAAGAGGGTATTAATTGTCCATTTCACAGACAGGGAACAGAGGTTCAGGGAGGCTGGCTTCCCAAGGTCCTGCAGGGCATGTTCTGGGGGTATGGCAAAGATTGCTGTCAAGGCTCTGCACCCCCACCCCTACCCTTCGCTGCCCTCTGGTACATCCACTTCCAAACTTATGACTGTGCTGTCCACCACTTCTTCCCCACTCTCAGAGCCCCCTTTCTGCCTGTCCTCCCGGCCAGGGTAACTGTAGGCCTAATCCTGAGTAAGATGAGCTAAGAGGGACCTCTTGGGTTGGGACCCTGCCTTGGGTGGAACCCAGGAGGTCACCATTCACCTAGGATGGGATTCTGATCAGTTCACAACTTTTCTGATTCTGGTTTGGGGTTTTGACTTAGAAAGAGGGTCTCTCGAAATTCTCTGCCAAGGGCTTATCTTCCCTAGCTTTAGACCTTAGAGGTCTCAGCAGGACACAGGACAATGCTCAAAGCAGGCGCCACAGGAAGATTTAATGAAGGGACTATTCACAGAGGCGGGGGCAAGAAAGATGAAGCACCATGGGGCTCACAAAGGTGGGATACAGTCACCTTCTACCCTGGGGCCTGAAAGGGCAGGGTGGGGGAGCCTTGGTAACTCACCTGGCGAGAGCTGTACCTGTGGGTGCAGGCCACCCAACAGGAGCTGTGGCTTTCAGTGGAGGAACATGGTAACTGCCGAAGTCATGGAGGTGAGGTGTATTATAAATATCCTGATCTCACTTTCCTCCTTCCCTCTGATTTCCTGTCAGAATTTCCCTCCTATTAGCCAAACTCCCCCTGAAACCATAAGGTAAGAGGTCCCAGGTGAGCCTGTCAGCAGGAGTGAGCCTCACAACGCACAGCAGGGCAGAGAAGCAGGGAGAATGGAGGTCAAGCAAAGAACAGCCAGCCCGGGGGCTTCTCTTCTCTTTCTGGACTCAGCATTGTGAAAGGGCTGAGAGAGAGAGTGGCTGCGCTTGTCTTTCAGAGGGTTCTGTGCCTGATGCCAGAGCCAGAACATCTTTTCTCATCCTTTTAGGCCCAGGTCACTCTGTGTACAAGGCTGTCTCCAGTCCTGGAGTTAATCCCCATCCCTGGCTTCCTTGTGGCTCAGCGACTATCACATCACTCAGCTCAATGCTTTGGCATTATTCTCTGCATGGGCTTGTCTCCCCAACAGACAAAATTCTAGCATCCTCTACACTGTGAACTCTTTGCAGGCAGGGACCTTGGCCAAATAAGACCATTTGCTCTGACACAGGACCTAGAACAGGCCAAGTGCCACTGTTTGCCAAGTGAACAGAGTCCTATGTCCTTACTCTCACTTGACCCTGGTATACACAGTCTGGGCACATGTGTGTGTCTGTTCCCCCGAGGACACTGGAGCTACTGGTGTGAGTGCCCAGGCTTGGCACACAGCAGGAATCAAATGTTGCCTGATTGGCCTACGCAGGACCATCCTTCTTTCCTTTAGTCATTCAACAATTTTACAAAGATCCTAATATGTGCAGGGCCTGTGCTGGGCTCTGAGGATAGAGCAGTGAATAAGAACACCAAGTCCCTGCCCCCATGGGGCTTCCATTTTACGGGGGGAAGCAGAAAAGAAAAGAATGGGAAATAAATATATGATCACAGATTGTAATAAGTGCTGTACAGAAAATAAACAAGGTGATAGGATAAACAGTAAATGAGTGGATGTTTATGCTGGGCCAGGGGCAAGGGAGGACACACATCAGGGAAGGCTTTTCTGAGGAGATGACATGAAAGCTGAGACCCAAAGAGGAATAGAAAATGGGCTGTGAGGAGCTAGAAATGGTACCTAGGCAGAGGAAAAAGCAAGAATAAAGGCCTGGAGGTGGAAGAGTTTCTGGGATCCTGGGGGATTCAGTGTTTCAGTATAAAGAAGGGCTTACAGGAGGTGAGCAGGGGTTAAGGAATTCAGTCCTGGGGCCTGCCCAGGGCCAGCTCTTGGGCTGGGGGGTTGGAGGGGAAGAGATCGCCTTTCTTAAGGCCACATTTGTTGCCTAGCACCCACGGCAAACAGCACTGCTGGCAGGCCTAGCCCCACTCCCTCAGTGCCCCTCTGACTGGCAGCAGCTGTCAAATGACCAGCTGCTGAGGCTTTGCCAACCTCCTCCCCTGGAATATTTTAGGGGTAAGTCAGAAAATGACCAGCAGCCGCCAAAACTCGACTTTTTGTGGCACATACCTTACAAGGGTGTATTTCACTGCCCTGGGTGTTAATCTCCCACCCCTCCTTGCATTAGACAGAGAGATATAAATATACAGCCACAGGCAGCTCGCTCAGATACATGGATTAATGAACACGTATGAAAGTCCCTGTTACACACAGAGGACACCCACACATCTGTGAGCACCCCCTCTCACACTCACATATCAGCCCATCACAGGCACACAATCACACACAGGACCATACACATGCCCCACAACACAGTCACTAGAGCTGGCCACACAGACTCTCCACAACAGGCACATCACCCCACACATAATCACGCCTCCCACTATCATACAATCACACGTCCTCACTCCCACACACAGACGTGCACTCCACAATCATCACGGAGTCACACATGGGCACACAATCCCACAACCTCCCCTCCATGCACCATACATACAATACATACAAACGTGTTAATCACAACACAGCCCACACGCGTTCAACACCCCCACCACTCCCCCACCCCCACCACCGCTCAAGGCCTCTCTGATTAAACACGCAGCCAGCCCCTCGGCTCGTTGGAGTGCACAGCATTCCTCTGCGATGCAGTCAAAGCCCTCCGCAGACAGAGGGGCTAAGTGGAAAAAAGGCATCAGAAGGGAAATGCCCAGGGCCCAGGTCTGGGAAGGGGCCGGCACATTCTCATCCAGGGAGAAAGACCTCAGGGTGGAAGTCTGTCCCTGACGCTGATGGGCTAAGGACTTGGCAGAGGGGGCATGCCTTACAGTGGCTGAGTGCGGGTGACAGGTGGAGCAAGCAGAGACACCCCACGAAACCTCGCAGTGTGGGTGCAGAAAGCGGTGTTAAATATGGACTCAACCTTACAGGCTTAAACTTCTCCAAGCAGCCCTCACACCGCTCTTCCTAACCCCGGCCACAGGCTCCCAGGCTCCAGGCTGTCCCCAGACTTATGGGGTGTGGCCGTTAACCCTATTTCCCCAGCCCCTCACGACAGCTGCGGGGTACAGCGCTCAGACCTCCCCCGTGAGCGGGTGGGGATCGCAGGGCGCCGAGCCATGGCGGACACCCCCAAACTCTCGCGGGCGGGAGTGGGGTGCGGGGCTGCTGGGTCCCTCTTTGTACCACCCTTCCAAACCCTGCCCCCCTCCCCGGCTGGCCGGGCAGGGGAAGTGCTCCCCTGGAGCTGCGGTGCACCTCCTCCCCTGCCCCCCTCATCCGGGACCCTTGGCAGGAAAGGGTGGAAAGAAAGGTTCGGGAAGATCTTGCGGCGGGCTGGTTTTAGAGAACAGATGAACTCCCACCCCCACCCCAGGCTGGTCCCGGGAGGGGCGGCCTCTCCCCGCCCCCCGGGCAGCGCGGCACGCTCCCTCCTCCCGCGGGCAGGAGCCCGGGCCAAATGGGCGCGCCCGGCCCGGGGCAGCCGGGATCCGGTGTCGGCGGCAGCTGGCAGTGCGGCGGGCGCGGAGCAAGCGGCCGGCGGGGCCGGCTATTAATAACGCGGCCAGCGAGCCCGGGTCGCGCAGCTATGGCCAGCCCGGAGCCGCGGCGCGGCGGGGACGGCGCCGCCCAGGCCGCGAGGTAGGACCGTCCCGGGCCCGCGTCGCCCATGTGGGTAAGGGGTGCTGGACGAGTTCCCTCCCCCATCGAGAGCCAGCACCTTTCGCCCGGCTCTGGGGGTAGCGGTCCAGCGGGGTGGGGCACTCGGCGGAGCCACCGGCGAAGGGAGATGGGGGAGGCCCGAGATCCAGGCACCTCCGTTTGACCGTGGCTTTTTATTATTCCCCCTCCTGCTCCTCCAGGCTTTGTGAGAATTAACCTTTTCAGACTAGTGGGCATCAGCCATCAAGTGCCATTTGGTTCATAGTGGCCAAAGACACTACTTTTTTTTTCTTTCGTTCCTCACCCCAAATGCAACTGGAGATGGAGGCCTCCAGCTGCTGCATTCGCTGTATTCAAGATACGTGGTGCAAGGTTGCAGGGCTGCCAACTTTATGAATCTGTTCAGGCAGCTTATTCTCTCTCTTGTTTGGGGCCTGGGATCGTGGGGCAGGGAGGGTCACCTGTTCCAGGCCAGCAGGAGAGCCTTGGCTGGCTAGGGCCCTGGGGGGAGGCCCTCTCCCATCCATGCACACTGTCATCTTACCACTGGCTAGTGGGAAAGTACCTGTGGCTCAGGATTTGAGATGAGTGGTGAGCATTTTTACCTGAGGTCAGGCTGGGGACTTTCCCTGTGTACCAAGAGGTGGAGGTACAAATACACATTGACAGCCCTTAACTGTCACCTGGCACATAGCTGAGCAGTTTTTTGCACATGCACTCACTTGTACTGCATACAAGTACTCACAGTCAGACCCACACTAACTCATGCCTGCAGTGTCACATACACGCCCAGCCACAGCCCTGACAGCCTGGAGGCTGCTGGAGTCCTGTAGGGACAGGGAGGGAATGGTAAAGGCAGACTGCTTGCAGCCCAAAGAAGCCTGAGGTCAAGAGCCTCAGTGAGTTGGCTCCCTTGCCCCTAGCCTCCCGTAATCGTCTTCTGTAGCTCCTCAGAGAGGCAGTTGTGGGAGGGTGGCCTCTAGTAGAGGCCTGGCATTGTGGGTGGGGTGACTGAAGCAGCATGGTGTGCAGTACAGCACAACCTGGAAGTCAGGTGGCCTGAGTCCTACTTCCAGCTTTGCCACTTGCCCTTAGGCAAGTTTCCTTTTTGTATCTTAGTGGATTTCAGCCTGCCTCCCTCCTACAGAGCCCCACCCACCCTAGGATACAGAGAGAACTAGACTTGTCCTTAGGAAACTATCAGCGGAGACAGACACATGGACTTCTAAAATACAATGCATTGAGTGCAAAGATGAGCTTTAATGCCCTGAGAATGTAAGGGTGGGGGCTGTCCAAGCAATACTTCACAGAGATGAAGTTTGAGCAGGGCTGGAAGGATGAGTAGAAATCCATCAAAATGTATTTTCACTGTTACAGACCCAGTTCTATTTTACCTGCTGTGGCTGTTTGACCTCTTTCAGACCCCATGCCTGTTCTAAGAGGAGAGTGGTAAAAAGCTCTGGCTCTGGAGCCGGACGGCCTACCTTCTCCAGGCTTCTCCACATAGGAGTTGTGGAACCTCAAATGCTAATTCTTTACTCTGTGTTTTGGTTTCATCTATAAAATGGGGATAATAAGTGAGTGTGGTATTGAGTATTCACAGAAAACGCTTAGAAAACTGCCTTGAGTAGTGACTTCATTCCAGAGGGGAGGACTTAGCAGGAGCAGTGTGAGAGCCATCTGCTGGGAAAGCAGGGCCTCTGCTGAGGATCAGGGTGGGTCTGCCTGGCTGAGCAGGTATATCCTTCCTGGCACTAAGAGCTCTGCCTTTCCAAGTAGTGCAGGACCTCTAAGTCAGGTGGTATACAACGAGCTGTTAATTTTTCAGCTGGATACACTATGGGCTAGTAGGTATACAATGGTAATGCATGTTCTGGATTGTCAAGCAGCGGTTGTGCATTGGGGAAATATGAGATGAACCTGAAAAGGTTTGTTGAGGCCACAACCTTAAGGGCCTTGAACCTATACTAAGCAGTTGGCTATCTATGGGTGAAGTGGAGTGACATGGCTTGCTTTACGTTATACGCTATACAACATGGCGTTGTAGAGAATGGACTGGGATCAGACGGAAAGCTGTCAGAAAGCCAGTACAAAAGTGCAGGCCAGAGAGGATGTGGACTAGGGGCCCTGGCAGTTAGCTGAGGGGGATGGAGCCTGGAGACTGAGACAGAAAGGTCAGTTCCCAGCAAGCTGGCCATACCAGGGAGGCAATGTGCTTTTTAGAGATTTCTTGCCTCATCCACCTAGTATGGTTATGTTGCTCTGAGTTGGAGAATACAGGGGTAGCAAGCTCGGGGAGAGCATAGTTTTCGGGCAGTTGAGTTTGAGATACCAAGGAACACCAGTATATATCTAAAATATACTTCCTCTCTGGTAAAGTGATGTGAAGGGACTAGGTGATTGTGGAAGTTGTCTTCAAGCATTAAGTTTTGGTGCAGGTGCCAGGTTCGGTGAGGCCAGAGATGTCTGGGACCTGGTGAAACCCCACTTTTGTGGTTTCCAGAGACCACAGTAAGACACAGAAAAGGAAGCCTGGGATTCCTAGGGGTGTTAGAGGATAGGTACACAACAACTCAGAATAAAAATCTTTCTTGGAAACTTGAAAGAGTTAAGATACAGAGCTTAAAAACCTGGATACAAGTAGGCTTTTCCAAGACAGATAAACCAAATTCTTTGATAGATGGGGCTTTTCATACTTTATATCTAAAAAAGTGTTTCTTGAAAGCTACATTCAAATTTGCTTTAACTGGTGCACAGAGTACGAGTGTCCATGAACAAATCACTTAATTTCTTTCAATCTGTTTCCTGATCTATAAATGGAGTAATATAACTACCTCATAGAATTGTTATGAGTAAATGAGTTCATTACATATTTAAAACAGGACCTGACACATATAAAAACTTTCTAATTTATTATTATTTCCATGGTATTTTTTATTCTCAAACAATTGCTCAGAGATCCAAGGCAGGTAAGATGCACTTGAAACAGGAAAGACTAAAGTCACTTGAGGGTCAAAGCATCAGAACATTCCTTAACAGGAACTGATTAAGCTTGCGGGCAACAGGAGGCTGGGTTAAGGGACTCATCTATTAGAATCACAGAATCTGAATTCAAGAGGCTTTGATAGACTACGATGGGCCAATTCTAGTTGTTATAGAGGAACATAAACATAACTAAAACATAATTCCTAACTTTAAGGGAAGTACTTGGTGTGAAAGTCTTAAGGATTTTGGTCAAACTCAAAATTTGTCAAGAATATGATGGAGCGGCCCTACGGAATCTTGGCTGCATCACCAGTATAATGTCCAGGGATGCACTGCTTAGAGCACACCTTGGTACAGCTTACAGTACCCCTCCCCAAGGGACACTGACAATATGAAGCCAGAGTAACAAGTTACACTAATGGGGAGGGCATGGAATAATTAAGAAGATGGTTTTAAGTGTTTAAGGAATTTATATGAAAAAGAAGTTAGATTTGCCTGATTCCAGAAAGACAAATCTAGGTAAAAATTGCAGAGGTTTTACTTCAACATCAGATTTTTCTTATGGCAGTGGAACAAATTGGTGGCTTGGATGTGAGTCTTCTGTCCTTGAAGGTTATGTGAGCAGAAACTAGACACTGACATCATGGAGTTGTCAGGGGATCTAAGCAATGGGCTGTGCAGGGGCAGATGGATGGAGGGAAGGCATTAGGCAGGTGCCCTCTGAGATGTTAGAATCTGACAGTCTGGACCTGTGGCCTTATGGCCTGTCACAAACCACCCTGAGATTATGGCTGCCTCTTAGTTTAAATTTTCTCTTGCAGGGAAGCAAAAGCAAAGCCCAGTTCTCTTGAAGAGAACTCTGAATCCCTGGATGAGATGGGGACGGTGAGCCCAGAAGTTACTTTATCTTTGGAGGGGACCTTGAACTTAGAGGACATTCTCTACCTGGGAGACACAGGAGAGCTTGATGAGACACTGTACTTGGAAGAAACCAAGAAGCCTGAGGAGACACTGTATATTGAGGAGACCAAGCAGCCAGATGAGGCCATGTATGTGGAAGATCCTGGGGAGCCTGAGGAGCCTCTGTGTATGGAGGAGACTATGAACCCAGAGCAGATATTGTGTGTGGAAGAGCCCATGAAGCCAGAAGAGACCACAAGCCCAGAGAAGACCATTTACAGGGGAGAGATGGTCATGAGTGAGGAGACACCTAACCCTGAGGAGGGCTTCCGAGCTGGGCCTAGTTCCAGCACAGAGGAGGGGCTGAGCATGGAGGACCTGGAATTGCTAGAGGGACGTTTCCAGCAATGTGTACAAGCTGTGGCCCAGCTGGAAGAGGAGAGAGATCAGCTCATCCATGAGCTTGTGTTGCTCCGGGAACCAGCCCTACAAGAGGTGCAACAAGTCCATCAGGACATCCTGGCTGCCTACAAACTGCATGCCCAAGCAGAGCTGGAGAGGGATGGGTTAAGGGAGGAGATCAGGCTGGTCAAGCAGAAGCTGTTTAAGGTGACAAAGGAATGTGTGGCCTACCAATACCAGCTGGAGTGCCGCCAGCAGGATGTGGCCCAGTTTGCTGATTTCCGGGAAGTGCTGACTACACGGGCAGCTCAGCTCTCTGAGGAACTAGCCCAGCTCCAGGATGCCTATCAGAAGCAGAAGGAGCAGTTACAGCAACAACTAGAAGCACCTCCAAGCCAGAGGGATGGGCACTTTCTCCAGGAGAGCCGGCGGCTGTCCACCCAGTTTGAGAACCTCATGGCTGAGAGCCGCCAAGGCCTGGAGGAGGAGTATGAGCCTCAGCTGCTGCGGCTCCTAGAGAGAAAAGAAGCTGCTGCCAAAGCTCTACAGAAAACCCAGGCTGAGATCCAGGAGATGAAGGAGGCTTTGAGACCCTTGCAAGCAGAGGCCCAGCAGCTCCATTTGCAGAACAGGAACCTAGAGGACCAGATCACACTTGTGAGGCAGAAACGCGATGAGGAAGTGCAACACTACCGGGTAGGCCCGCTGGGCATGAAACAAAGTGCAGTCTTTTAGCCTGGGAAGGAACAGGTGACCAGAAGCAAATGTCCTGGGTGTGAAGTACACTATTATAGGTAGAAGAATAACTTTGAGGCCACTCACTCACTCTACTCCATTCTACCTTTCTTTCGTTCAGGCCTCTACTAGAAGCTGAAAATTACTTGCACTTAGTTGTACACAGCACTTTCTACACCAATTTTCTCAATCGATGCTCATTTATCCTCAAAGTATTACATTTTTATAGATAAGGAAACTGAAGCTCAGTGAGCTGGAGTATTGAATCCTTGTCTGACCAACCCCAAATACTTCTGTGCCCTTTCCCCACAATTGGCACAATTCCCCAATTCTATGTGAATCACACTTGGGTTCACAGAGAAGGAATAAGGCTAGGTGGAATTCACTCTTCCCTCCCCAGCACATTCATCCTAAGTCCCTCCTATCTGATGTCTTGAAGTTTTCCAGTCTTAAAAAAAAAAAACTGGGATGAAATTCATAAATCTCTATTCTTCACTTTTTTTGTGCATTTGTCACCATTTCACTTACTTTCAAGTTATTTCTGATTGTGAGCCAGTTCTAATCCTTTGATAGAACAGTGGGATGTAAATGCTATGTGAACAAACAAGTATGTCTCTCCCACAGACTGTGAGCGTTCAGAAGGTAGGGAGTATGTTTTACTTATCTCTGCCACTCAGACTCAGGACACTACTAGTTAAATGCTGACTAAAAGTGCTGCTGGGCACTATGAGAAGACTACAAAGTGGGGCCTCCCTAAGCAGTATTTTTATCTACTGAAACATGTTCCTTTGGATAAACTTAAAATTGTTATGCTCTCCCAGACTCTGATACACCCTTAAGGGAACATGTACTTTATTGAAAAGGACTGTACTCACTTCACTCAAGATTTTGTCACGCTTTCTGTACCTTGTATTATGAAAACAGTGGGGTGTTTTCAACATATATTGAATGTTTTTAAGGTATGCCTATATGCATTACCCACCCCTCACCCCAACTGCTTTATTGGTTTACAACCTAGCAAAAGGGCACTTTTTTTCATAAACATTGTCCTCACCAGCTTATATTCAGATATTACATTAATAATTGTAACCCAGAGTTAGAAAGGAACATGATTTAAGAGAGGTGCAGTTAAGAATGCTATGGATTATTTTTAATCATGGGTTAAATCAGAGAACCCTTCCAGAAGAGATATTTGAGCTAGTATTGAAGAGGCAAGATCTAGACTTGTACTATCAGTAATATGCAGCCACATATATAATTTAATTTTCTAATAGCCACATTAAAAAGTAAAGAGAAATAAGGTGAAAGTATTTGTATTTAACCCAACATTTCTGAAGCATAATTAGTAACTTACCTGCATGTAAAAGGTGAAAAACTGAAGGTAAGTTTAACTATAAACGTAGGATGGGTCAGATGATACTTTGAAATCCAAAGTAGGGAGACTGGACTTGAGTAGTCAGTTGCATCACTAAATATCTCCAATCAAGGGAGCAACACGATTCTCTCTTAGAAAAAGAAATACTGGTGGCAGTATATAAAATGAGCTACAGAACTAGAGGCAAAGGAGAATCATTAGGAAGCAACTATAGGTTAAGAAGAAACAATGAACAGACAGAATAAACTTGGCCTTTGAATGGGGCACAGGAGTTAGAAGTCAGAGGATGCTGAGACGAGGCAAGGCTAACTGGGATGGTGGTGACATAAATGGGGAGTTCTCTGAACCAGTTTTCTGACACTGTACAGGAATTAGACTTTTCCCATCATTTTCATCACTGTAGTGGATTTTTGATTGGATTTGTGCAGCTTTCCAAAGATCATTCTATGAAAAATACTCTTGGTGTTTCCTATTTCTATACCATAGTTAAAGTAGAAATCAAGGTCTGAAGGAGGTAATTATTTTTGAAATGGCTTCCTAAACTGTTTGCCAAAGGTCACTTATGGCATCTGACTATTTTTCAAGGGTTTACTTCACTTATAATTGTAAACTTTAACTTTCATCATTATCCATACATTCAACACAGTTTTCTAAGTGCTTGCTTACTATGTACCAGTGAGCTATACGCCGGCAAGAGGATAAGAAATGGGTGTAGGGAGGCACTCCTGCCTTTAGTTTATAGTCCAAGGATACTAGAATGAACATATTTCATAAAATTAAGACACTGATTTTAAGATGCATCCTGATCTGTAAAAAAGTGAAAGCCCTAGAACCACTGTGATAATATATTCAGTGATAAACACTGTAATAATTGTAGAAATAAGACATTGTACTGATAAGCACGTATAATTACCCCTACCTGGGGAAATTTCCTAAAAGGATTAACAGTAGCTAGCATGTACTTAAAGTTCTTTATGTATAGTAATACATTTAATTCTTACCTCTGTGAGATAGGTTTGAACTATTACTACAATTTGAAAAATGAGAAAACAGAAGCGAGACAGCAGTTAGGTTATTTATTCAGCTACAACATATGGAAGGATATGACTCTGCACCATCTAGCTCACCATACTCAACCATTACGTGTTGGAGCTGAGCCTGGAAGAACGAACTCTTCATGGTAGTTTGAGGACCACTGAAAAGCTTTATTGTATGAAGGCCACAAAGCAGTTGTTAAGAATATGAGCTGGAAGCCAATGGCCAATCCTGACTCTAGGACTTCCTCAATGCAAAATTTGGAAAATTACTTCTGTGGCTCAGCTCCCTTGCGTGTAAAATACGGCAATAAACATCACAAGGTTGTTGCAAGGAATTAACTGATATTTGTAGAGCATGTGAAATGGTGCCTGGCACATAAGTATGTACTCTTACCAAGTGACAGCATGGAGGGTGGATTGAAAAGAGCTGGAAAGGCCACTTACAAGTGGTAATGTGATACCGAGTTAACATGGACAGGATTTGGTGACTGGTGCTGTGGGTTGGGTGAGGAACTTGCTAGGAATGATCTCAAGATTTTTAGCTTGCAATTGGCAGACTGCTCATGAAGTATAAACATGCTTAATCTCTGCATTTTTCACATCAAGTATCATGTGTAGGCCACTAGACATACTAAGAACTAGGAACCTACAATCTGACTAGGAGTTAGATATGAATAAAAGGATAAATAGCAATGTAATACAGTAGACGCTATCCAGTGAAATGTGGCAGGAATAAAGGTACAGAGATCCTTGGGACAGGCTAGAGCAGCACTGTCCAATATAACAGAAGTACCATGTAAACCACAGCTGTCATTTAAAATCTTCTAGTAGCCACATTTTAAGAATATGTAAGAAATAGGTGAAATACTTTACCTAACCCAGCATATAAAATGTTATACCAGGGTCAGTATCAAATTTCAAAGTGTTTTACATTTTACGTGTGTGCCAAGTCTTGGAAACATGCTGTAGATCTCATACTCAGTGCATACCTGAGCTCAGACTAGCCATGTTTCAAGTGTTCAATATCCACATGTCTAAAGGCTTCCATTTTAGACAGTGCAGGTAATGGAAAATGTTCATATGAAAAGAGTGATGTAGGTTCTAGTTAGAGGTAGGGGTCAAACTAGTGGGGATATGAACGCCAGACTATTTAGTCTTTCTGCATAGTGAGTAAAGTATACAGATAATTTAATAAAGCAGAGTCTTTGGAAGATTGAGATGATAAAGCAGTTTGTAGGAAGATAGTATACTTTACAGGCAGCTAATCCAGTAGTGCTACAGAGGATTAAGCCTGGAGATCATCCTAAATGCTGGCCACTGCAGCAATGACTTTCATTCCTGGCACAGTTTATCACTGACAGTACAGACTGCCTCCCCATGTGCTTCTGTGCCTCACTGGAATAAATGATTGGCTAGATAGTGGTTTTGGGAAATTGGGGCACAGAGGTATGCAGATGCTTTCTTTCAGATGACACCTTCTTAGAGGGTAAGGCCACATCTCTGTGTGGTGCCAAAGCATGGCTAAGGCACTAAAAAAAAGGCCTTTTGACAACGCTGATGTAAGTTGAGACTCAGCCAGAATATCAAAACACTGCAGAGGTGACACAGATATATCGAGAATGGCTCAGAGAACAAATTATATAGATCATTCTAATAATAACATGTACCCATCTGGATCCTAATCTTACTCTTCTTCAAAATCTGAGGGGAAGTCACTGCCTCTTTAAAATACACCTTCCAAGTTCAACCCTCTGTTCCTTTCCCAAGGATCTATGCCAGCTATTAACTAAGAAGGGATTGACTTGCTGACATCTTTCTTACCTCATTTCACAGGCCAGGCATTAATCTTAGGCAGAGACAATTCGCAGAATACATCCCAACCGGTTTTGGCAGAATGGGAAATGGATAGTCACCTGAAGGCTCCGGCGGGCCCTCCAGGGCACAGCATCTTCACCTTCCAACTTAGTACTTAAACAAATTTGGTCTTTTTGTGTAATGAGTAAAGGATACAGGAATTAACCTTGAAAGTCAATGGCTATTGGTGTATGATTTCAGTAAGTACTAAGTTGAGGTATCTCTGACTTTAGAGGTTCAAATGCAAAACTGCACTTTTTATTTAAATCTTTTTCTTAAATCTGTTTGACTTAAATCCTTTAAGTTATAGGATTTTATAAAAGCTGATTATCTTAATGGAAACAAACCTACATATAGGGTGAGGTCCATAACATTCTCAGCTTACCAAGGATCAAAATCCTCCCCAACAAGACTTCAAAATTGGGAAATAATAAAGTCCCTCTGAGTACCCATCCACCCTTTGCAGGAGTCTATTAAGAAGCAAGCTGTAATGAGCAGGTAAGACTCCTTTCAGGTCACCATTTCAAAAGCAGTTATCACTCTGTCAAAACACAACCTCTTGGAATCTCAGTTTCCCCAACCTTAATACTGTGAAGATTAAACGATGTATAAGGAAGTGCTTTATAAACTGTAATGGACAACCACAGGTTTTTATTGTTTGTCTTACTACATTCTTGGCCCTCTCATGCAGGAACAGCTAGAGGAAATGGAAGAACGACAGAGGCAGTTAAGAAGTGGGGTGCAACTCCAGCAACAAAAAAACAAAGAAATGGAGCAGCTAAGAATCAGCCTTGCTGAGGAGCTCTCAACTTACAAGTCAGTTTTTGCTGCTACTCAAATCTCAACTAACACCGGCTAAGGGGATGGTGGGGAGGGCAGATGCTGCTCTGAGGCAATTTCACTTAACAGTGAAACACAAAAACAAAAAATGACTTGGGAAATGATTTTCAAATTGTGCTCATCCATGAACAGATGGAAAATGGTTTTCTCTTTTTAAAGGGCTATGCTACCCAAGAGCCTGGAACAGGCTAATGCTCCCACTTCTCAGGCAGGTGGAATCGAGAAGCAGTCTCAAGGTGATCCTTATGGGTACAAGAGTGGTGTTTGCCCTGCTGCTGCTTTCCCAACTTAACAATACTAATGCCTTTAAAAAATTAAAAGTGTGTCAAATGACAAGTCACTTAGGGATAACACATGCCTCCAAATTGCCTGGTTCATGCATTCAGGGTTTACTTGGGAAGTTTCAATTTCTAGGACTCAAAATATGCCCTAATCACCACCAGGAATCCTGTAAGGGGATAAGACATCTAGGTGCTGTGCATTCTTATTTTCCTCACCCCATCTGCTTTGCATAGTTTCCTTAGAATAGCACAGAAGGCAGTTACAGTTATGCTGCCTAATTCAGACTATGACAAAGGAGACCAAGGCTAAATTAATCTTAACCACCACCAGAAAAGCTGAAGTGGATGCCACTTATAGGCAGAAGGGCAGAATTAATGCTTAATATGTGAAATAAGCAACACATCCATTATTTCTTTACATATCAGTATGTTCCCATATTCTGTATGAAGTCCTAGATACTCTTAGATAAACTAAGGATAAAAAAGGTCTGTGTCAAGTTGTATACTAAATGCCCATACATTTTAATTCCCTAGTTAATCCTACATCTTGGATACAAATTTACAAGTAACTGGTGTAACTGATGCTTTTCCTAACATACCAGGATTTTCTTTTACTATGTTTTATTCAGACATAACTGATTACACTTATTGTTTGGGAGATTATTAGAACCTTATAAATGAGGAAAGTGATATGCTAGACACCTTTATGTGAATCATATTAAAAGTATAGTAGGGAAAAGGCAATGATTAATCTAAAAAAGGGAAAACTACAGAATTGCAAGCATTGTTATACCCATGTAGTTAACATAGGTAGATAAAATGTTTAGCAAGCCCCTGATCACTACTACTACATAGGTTACTATTCATTTTATTTTGCAAATAAGGAGGTACTCAAATATTTCTTAAGGTAAAGTCATTCCTAATCATATGTAAATCACACCCCAGCAGTATCTCCCCAACAGAGCCCACACTAACAACTTCAGAAGTTCAGTTAAAAACTGTATTATTTCAAGTTACAGAAAGTATAAACTTATTTTTTCTCTCAACCTTACAGGGGCTGTTTAGAAACCTATGGTCAAATCTGTAACCCAGAAACAACCAAAAAATTCTTTGCAAAGGATCACTAAATACCCTTTGGACACACTTTTTTCCAAACAAAGAAGGAACTTGGCAAGCAATTCACCCCGGGGAAGTTACAAATACTGGCTGACCTGTTTTAAAAAGATTCTAGGGATGGCTGGAGGCGAACACCATCAGTCGACACTTAGGATTCTGTTTCATAGACTCCTGGTACTGACCTCAATGTGCTGAGAACAGAAAAATGGGCCTCCTGTCCTCCAGCAGCATCCCTTACATGCACACTGAGTAAAGGATGAATGTATACATGGACACATCTGTGTTGTGAAGCATGTATTTTGCCCTGTGTTGATCCAAGCCAAAAACACTTTTTGGAGCACAGGTGGGTCAAAAAGACAGGTGGTTTATGTTAATATGGGTTTACAATTTAAGTTTTGTGCCATGAGTGTTAAGCTTTAAATTAATTCCTTACAAAGTTTAGGTCTGTGTTCACGCATATAGTGTACTCTTGTGTCAAGATTAATTTTCACTATACCCTAAAAGAGTTAATGACTTGGAAAAAAGGAACCAATCCAGATTTGAACCTAAAGGTAAAGGATGGTCAGATTCCCCCCAAGATCTTGACTCATGAAAATGATTTGGGTCAAAGGGTTGGTTCAATTTAACTCAGTTAAACTGAAAATGAATGGCAAAGAAACAGTCATTTTACCTGGTTACGGCCTTTGGTGAAAAAAGACTTTTAAGTGCCTATTTCTACCTTCTAAGTACAGGCCCCAGTGAAAAACTTACTGGGGAGATTCAACCTCCCTATGAGAGCAAGTTCAAACTTTTTCCAAATTAAAATTTTGCCTTAAATTCTCTCCGCCACACTGCCTTTGACATTCTTGTAAGTCCACATAATTCTCTAGGGGTAGACTTCAAAAAGATGTTATTCTCAAGACTAATCCACGCACATCTGATTCAGTGTTTTATGTCTTTCATTTTGCCTGGGAAGGAGTAAAATTCGTTTCCGTAGCTCTGAGTCTATCTATTTAATTCTGCTCTCCACAGTCAAAAACTGTCCTCTGAACAACTCTTCTAGAAACCAGAGACTAGCTTAAGGATGTTATAAACGAAATAAAACCCATCAGCATGGGGTTATGTAGAAAAGCAATTTATTCCATTATAAGCACTTACATAGTTAGTCATGAAGAGTAACAGGCCTGCTGGTGAAACAGGTCACCCAAAATAGAGATGGTATCAAACTAGTGGTCAAAGACTAACTCCTAAAAAAAAAAAAAAAGCAACTCTTAACCAGGATTAATTTAATTTTAAAACAAATACAAGCTATTGATTCACTCTTTTCTCAACTTAACTGGACAGTCTACCTGTGGTATAACTGTCAGGTAAAAACATACATCTTTACAACTTGGTGGTCCCAAGTTTTTTTTTTTTTAAAACCATTTCACAGAAAGGAAAGAAATAATATGAAAACAGCTCAAGAAATACACTAACAAGCAAAAATATATGGGGCAAGAGGAACAAGTAAGTTATGACTTAACTGAAGAAATTGAGAGGAAACTGGTCTACATAGGAAAATGTGCATCCTGGAAAGTCAAGTGTGAAGATTTTAGAGTAGTAATTTATGTGACTTGAATCTCCCCTATTCCCTGAATAAAAATGACATCTTGCAGTATAGTATTTATACTTCATGGCTCAGACACCTACCCCACTTGGCTTTATTCTTTACTCACTCTAGCCTTTATTTAAATGGGTCTGAAAAACCAGGGGATATAGCCTAAGAAAAATAACCACACACAGTATTCCCCTTTTTGTGGCTACTTTAGACCTTTGTTACTAAAAAATTCCTTAAGAAAATTTAAATATAAGCAAGCCAGTGGCTTTGATGAATCAAATCCCCCAGTTAATATTTAGAAAACACCCTGTTTGGGCCAATGGCATTGGCTGATGGTACCTATTGAAGAGGGACAGCCAAACAAGGTCTGTGTCTCAAAACCAGTGTTAGATCAATCTCAGGGTGGAGAGGGAAAAAGGGGAGTCTAAAATCACAAGAACCGCAGACATATCTAGGACCCTTGTCCTTCTGGATCCACGCTTCCTTCAGGGTCTTCATCATTATAAATGTTCTCTGCCTGCCCAAGAAACAAGAAAAAGAGAGGAGTATTTAATAAACATAAAGGCCACTTCTCGAAGTTAAGGTTTAAAAGCAGATTAGACCAGCGAGAGAGATTGTGGGCCATACAGTCTGTTTCAACTATTCAATTCTGTAGTTGCTGGATGAAAACAGCATAGACAATATGCAAATGAATGGGCATGGCTGTGTTCCCATAAAAACAGGCAGCTGCCCACAAGCCAACCTCCTTGGATTAGGACATTTCCACAAAACTGAAGTATGCTTATCATTTGTCTTCATACTCAATCTTCCTAAGTCCTTTTACAGGACATTACTCATAATGGTTAAAAAGTAAAAACACAAATGTCCATCAACTGACCAATGGATAAATACAATTATATAACCATGCAATGGAAGATTATTTGGCAATAAAAAAACCCTAGCTACATATGGTATGATTTCACTTATACTAATAATGTTCAGAACAGGCAAAATCCAAAGGAAGTTAGATTGGTGGCTGTCTATTCCTAGGTGGGCTGGAAAAATATGGGGAGTGTGGTGGCAAATGGATATAGGGTTTCTTTTTGGGATAACTGTTTTGATGGCTGCACAGTTCTGTGAATATATTAAAAATCGATGAACTGTGCATTAAAAATAAAGGGAGACCCTCCCCCTCCGACCAAAACCATAATGTTCCAAGTCTCAACTTACAAGCATTAAAAAGTATTCCTCTCACATAAAGTAAACTCTACTTCTATTAGTTGATGAACTACCTATATCCAAAAGCATAATCTTAAATACAGAAACCACTTTCATTTAGGCAAAATTTACTGTACTTGCTTAGTATCTGCTATGCACAAATCACTAGGCTAGGTGCTGCAAGAGGATGGGATCATCTTGTCTTCAAAGAGCTACGATCTGACTGCAGAGGTAAGGAATGCATGTAATTGTGTGATGTCTTCTGACAACAAACACTTCCCCTGACACAAACTACCTGGAGGTAGCGTCAAGACTCCATAGGTCCAAGGACTGTGACTAAGGACTCAGTGTCCCACAAGAATGTCCTCACTTCAGAGGACAGTGTCAAGCCCTGACTGCCAATGCTACCCATGCACCCCTATCCAACTTGGCTTTAAATTGGGGGGTTCCCACAACATCCCCATAGTTTTGATAATCTTCTGGAATGACTCACATAACTCAATAAAATGCTTTACTTACTATCACTGGATTAATACACAAAGGTTACAACTCAGGAACAGCCAAATGGAAGAGATGCATAGAGCAAGGCAGGCACAGAGCACAGGGTTTCTGTGCCCTCTCCAAATGGTACCAATATATTTACCAACCCAGAAGCTCATCAAATCAAGCTTTTTATAGAGCCTTTTCAAATATTTGTATAGAGTCACCCCCCCACCCTGTGGGTGAGCAGGACTAAAAGTTACAACTCTCTAATCATATGCTTGGTCTTTCAGGAGACCATCCTCATCCTGAGGCTATCTCGGGGTCCCCTAAGTCACCTCCTTAGCCTAACCTTAAGTATGGCTAAAAGGAGCTCCTTACAAATAGCAAGAGATTCCTACCACTCAGGAAATCACAATGTTTTGAGGAACTCTGTGCCAGAAACTTGGACAAACACAAAATATTTACTTATTAAATCATAGTAATTCTTAAAACAAACAAACCAACAACAAAAACACAAATAAATTTACAACCTGGCCTGGAGGTGATGTAGTTTAATTTCCTACAACATTCCCACAGCAACTACTAAAATACCTTTGACAGGCTCTTCAAAGCAGCCCATTTCACTTTCCTGCCAGAGCTCTTAACCTCCTATATACATTTTATGTGTTTGTATTACAAGGGAAAAGCTGAAGTGGATTTTCTGTTTACACATAATAAATCCTTACCTTAAAAAATTGTAATACCGAAAGATATAAAGAAATCAAGGAAATCAAGAACTCCCTAAAATATACCAACCATATTTTGGCAAACAGCCTTTTGTTTAATGCCATGAATATCTTATAAAACGAAGCATAGTTCTTTTTGACAGTTAATATTGCAAAGTAAGGAAGTAGTATATAATTTATTAATTAACCTCATAGG
The DNA here is from genome assembly GCF_040802235.1 of Manis javanica. Classification (NCBI taxonomy): domain Eukaryota; kingdom Metazoa; phylum Chordata; class Mammalia; order Pholidota; family Manidae; genus Manis; species Manis javanica. The sequence continues at coordinate 24,464,027 of NC_133159.1, read as the reverse complement.
CTGTAAATAACTCTCATTTTATTTATCTTTTATAGTGCTATTCTGTAAGAAAGGTCCGATTATTAAAATGTGCCTCTTCAGGGTGAGCCAAAAACTTTCCTCTGGAACTTACTCCTCGGTCTAGATCTACCCTCAAACACCAAAAGTTTAAAATATACATAAACACAAAATTTACCACCTTAACCTAAGCATACAGTTCAGTGGCACTAGGACCATTCACCTGTGTGCTAACTATTACCACCATCCATCTCCAGAATGCAACTGTTTCTTATATTGCTATATAGTAGACATTGTATTATCATCAGGCATCAGACCCCTGAACAATACGGTTAGGGGTGTCAACCCCCCCACAATAGAGAATCTGAATTAAACTTTTGACTCCCCACCAAAACTTAATTACTAAAAGCCTACTGATGACCAGAAGTCTTAACCAATAACACTGTCACACATATTTTATACATAATTACTAAATCTTTTTCCAAACTGTTACAATCTCAAAAAAAATTTCCAATTTATTGAAAAGAATCCACATATAAGCCAACCCATGCAGTTCAAACCCATGTTGTTTACAGTTATCTTTATTAAATTATAAGCACTCTGAAAATTCAAAGAAGGGTGATCACCTCTAACTGGGTGTATAAAGAAGAAACGGTAATGTTCTGGTGCTGTACTAGGCATGTTCACAAGCACTGTCAAGGGAACGACCATTCCTAAAGATTCAACTGCTAACAACGAGGTAGAACAGGAGGCAAACCAACAACCACTACAACAGTCCAGTAAGGGGTAATGAGACCCTGGCCACAAAACTAGGGTGGGAAGGAGAAAAAGGAAAGTTGGGCATCTGTTTGTATTTGCAGGATGAGTACAGATTGAAGAAAGAGTGCAAGGACAGACAAGCTAAAATCTGCTAAGTGAACTGGACCTAGAGGTGAATAGATAATGGAGAAGTCTTTGAATTTTCAGTCTGGTGAGCTGCAGGAACTCTGAAGCTGTACAGAAACAGGAAAGTCAGGAGGAAAGGGGAGCAAGGAAAAGTTTGGTTTTATTTAGTTGAGTTTCAAATACCAGTGGGACAACTAGGTAAACATAAAGAGCAGGCAGTAGGAAATAATAATATGCAGACTCAGGAGTAAACTGAAGTGTTATCAATTGTATTCATGACATATAAATTTGAAGTGAGACAACGTCTCATTCATCTAATCTCTCCCAAATAAATGACTAAAGACTTACCATTTGCCACACTTGCATGATATTGTCTTCTGATACAGAACAAATCACCCAAGGTTCATTGGGATTCCAGGAGAAATCAGATATCTTGGCAGTGTGACCACCATGAATAAACTGAAAGAGGGAGGAAAACAAAGATATGAAAAGCAGATAGAGGACAATAAATTACACACTATTTTAATACTTCTCAATGTTTGTAACATACCAACAACTCTGGTGGCCCATCTTCTGCATCTTCTGGAGATTGTTCCTCTCCAATTTTACTAGCACAGAAAGTTTTTAGAAGTTAGAACATTTACCCTAATACCCAAAGTAGAAATAAAGCCACAAAGACTAACTAATACAGGCCTTACCTTAAATCCCAGACATTGAGTCTGCGATCAGTACCACTGGAAGCCAAAATAGTCTCATTGTGAGGCGACCACTGAACCTACATGTTTGAAGGAAACAGCCATCAGAAAATTGAGTGCTGGGAATTTACCCACAGAAAACAATCACTAATTCAAAAAGATAATATGCACACCTATATTAAATGCATTATTTATAGTAACAAAGATATGGAAGCAACCCAAGTGCCCACTGATAGATGAATGGATAAAAATGTGGTACATATACACAACGAATACTACTCAGCCATAAAAAAAGGAAGGAAATTCTGCCATTTGTGACAAACTGGATGGATCTAGAGGGTATCATGCTAAGTGGAATAAGCCAGGCAGAGAAAGACAGTAAGTAGCATGATCTCACTTATATGCAGAATTTTACACACAAAACAAAAAAGACATAGACCCACGAATAAAGACAATAAACAGTTGGTTACCATAGGAAAGGAGGCGGGGAATGGGTGAAACAGGAGAAGGGGATAAAAAGGTACCAACTAAAAACTGTAAAATAAACATAGGAATGGAAGTACAACAGAGAATGTAACTAATAATAATGTTAATACACTGGTATGATAATGGGGTAACTACACTTATTGTGGCATCTAGTAATGTATTACTGAGCCACTTTCTTCTACATCTGAAACCAATATAATATTGTCTATCAATTTTATTCTAAATTTTTTAAAAATCGAGGGAAAAATACCTAAATATAATTTTAACCATTAAAAAAATTTGAAAACAGGAGGGATGAAAGTCCAAGTGTTTTAGACACTATGGTTATGGTTAAAACTGACAACTAAATAAGATCACTTCTTGGATGAAAATAACCTATCACTAGACGTAGGATATGTTCTATTTTATATTATACTTTTGAAGATTCCATCTTATTTATTCTTATAATTTAATTTTGGCTTCTAGCCAAGTATAATTAAATTGTGACCTAAAAACTCAAGTATGGAACATATATACACAATATTTCCCCAAGTACAAATTATGAATTCAATATTGCACATAAGAGTGACTAAAAAGGACTCCTTACAAGGACTTTATTAAAAGCCACTCTAAATGTAACAATCACATATTGTTACACTGGTAAGAAGTCCCAGCTTCATGGTAACAGATAAGAGGACATTAGTGACCAGTATTTAGGGATGAATTTGAATACTCGCCAGGCAAGAACACCCGTACAAGCCAAGTACAAAGAGATAGGTTAAAATAGACAAAATGTTCACTGGACCAGGCTGAAGAGGAGAAAACAAGGTTAAGAGATTAAGTGCATAGCAGTATGACTCACTAGAGCCCTGTTCAGATGCCACATTCAAACTCTAATTTTGACCACTCATAGGTTCTTAACATTTGACAAAATGGGTCTTTTCTCACTATAAAATCTTAATCTCTTTGACAGCAGAGACCATGTAATGTAATAGCTCACAGTGCCCTAGCAGTAAACTCTGAACATAGCATAACAATTATTACTTGAATTGAGACAGAGCTTTGCATGTTAAGAAAGGAGTTAGAAAACATGGAGCACTTCAGGCTTGAACTGCAAAATCAACAGGCAAGTTCTGGAAATAAGGGAGGAGACAATTGTCAAGAAGAAGGCTGATAAAATAATCAGGCACTGGTTTTCTCAATATCTCAAGAATGTTAGTGGTTAATGACCAGTTTGAGAAACTATAGAAACAACAGGATAAACAATCCCAAAGCCTTAAGAGATTAGTTTAGGCATATAGATTACTATTACTTATAACAATGGGATAAAGCACAAGGGTGCCTACTCACACATCAAGGTTTTTTTTTAATAAAAAAAAAAGAAAGAAAAAACCGTTGGTTTCTCTTACTTGGAATATTTCATCCTTATGTGATTCAAAGGAATGCAACTTAAGTTTCAGATTTCTCAGATCCCACAAGGCAACAGTCTACATACAAAAAGGAAAGCAAGATCAGTAATTTTTTAATAGGAAAAAAGGAAACCCCTAACTAAAAGACCTCTATACATTTAAAAGAAGCCAGAAAAATTCATCCTATGGTTTCTCTTAAAATAAATCAAACTGACCTTGTCAGCTGATCCTGTGGCAAGAATGAACTCACTGTAAGGATTGAAAGAAAGGCAGTTCACTTCAGCAGTGTGAGCATCAACTGAGTGGCTTGGTTTGGAAGTATTGTTTGAACGGGTATCCCAGCTTTAGTTAAAAAAAGAAAAAAGGAAAAGGGATAGAGCTTTAAATGGGTAACTATGCATCAAACTTAGATAACATATGAAAAAAATGATTTTTAGAGGATTCACTTACATCATAAGTTTTTGATCATCAGCAACTGATCCAAACAGAGACTCATGGAGCAGATGCCAGGAAACATCTTCTACTACTGCTGTATGCCCTGTAAAGATGGTCTTCGCATCCACAACTTTTCCTTCCTTTGGAACAGCACTGATGTCCCACAGACAGATGGTCTTAAATGTAAAATTAACTGTTATATAAAAGGAAGATGATCACTTCCCCTCACGCCCCAGAAAAGAAACCAACTAACAACTAGCCCAGATTTGCTTCAAAATGAGGATACGCACATGGTCATCTGAAGCACTAAGTAAATGCCCACTGAGATTTGGGTTCCAAGAAAGCCCATAGCCTTCCTTCTGATGTCCACGGAGACGCAAGTCTGGATTGCACTCTCCAGAAGGGTCTGCAAAGTAACAGACACATCAAGACCATCCAGTCCACTGCCTCTTTGGGTCTACAAGCATAACAGAATTTCGATCAAGAGGTCTACAGTTCTTAATATTTATAAACAGTACAGACCCATTAAGACCAAATATGTAATGCTTAAGCTGCACCATCATTTTGTTCTATTTAAAGAAGCGTTTTTCCCTCCTAGGGAAGCATGAAGAAAGAGTATCCACATCTATCAGTATTAAGTCACCAGATGTTAAATTACACAAAAAAACTGAACTCAGACTGAGGATAACAGACTAATCCCATAGTGACTCTATTTGTATTTCAAGAAGGCAGGTACCTGGTTTAGAAGGATGTTTCGTATAGTCAAAAACAAGAACATCACTGGATGGAGTCTTTGTTGCAATGATGCAAGGGTTCTGGGGCATATAACGTGCCCTATTTACTTCTCCTTCATGGTTGATCTTGATTTCTATTTCAATTTTTCCACTAACTGAGCCAAAACCTCCAAATTCTGTAAATAAGATAATTGCAAATGAAGACAAAGAGCTACTCTCTATATATGCCACTCAAAGTATGACATGGGCAAGACTTTTTATAAGTGAACTGGTATAATATTAGAAGTAATCTAGACATTTATTAGCACTATAAAGTGCTTGAATTTTACCACAGCCATATATAGTAGGAAAGACAGTTATTATTCCCCCAAATTTTACCCTGGAAACAGAAGCCTAGAGTACCTAGTTTGTTCATGTGACATGACTACAGTTAAAACCTAAAATAAATCCCTATTTTTGATTCCTAGCTTAGTATCCTTTTGGCTACACTATAATGGCTCTAGCTAGTTATAATATATTACTATCTAAAAAAAGGAACACTACCAACCCACTTCAAAAGTAGGTTCTTAATAAGCAATTTTCAAATCTTAAAGTACCCAAAGTGAGCTTAATAAGTAAAACCTAAGTAACTATGTTAATGAATATTAAGTACAAAGTGTGCTAGGTACTACCAAGTCCCTCTATACCATTCCCTTGAAGCTCTAGTCTGATATCACCTTTCTGAAATATCACACTGTATCTTCTTCCTGCGCCACTTCTCTTAGGTGAGGGGGGAAAAAAGTTCCATTTTTCTGACCTCCCACCCCTCCAATTATACTTGCCAACCATAGTCCTTAGTTCAAATAACCATGTAGGCAAGGACTAGAGAAAAAATCTGAAATTCACATTTGACTATTGTATGCATTTTAGTTCTCCCAAGTTCCATTATAAAATGTATAACAATGTAATTAATGATTATATAAATCTTGGCAAAGCAATATATAAACAAAGATAGTTAATGATTACTCAAAAGAATTATACTAAGGAACCTAAGAGAGGGTTAGACCTTGGCCAAACTGATTCTGCCACTTACTAGCTGGCTGACTCTGAGAAGGCTTTTAATTTCTCTGAGTCTCAAATATCTTATCTATAAAGCAAAGTTATGAGATTAACTTGTAAATAAAAGTGTTGTTACTTGTTATACAAGTGTAACAGTTTGAAAGACAAAAATCTTTTCAGAAAGCAAGGTCATAGATGGGTAATATGGTTGACAGATTAGGTGACCTTCAGCTTCCAAATAACTTCTAAGAAATGAAAACCTAAAGTTGAAAAAACTCTTGAGGAGGAAAAAAAACCTGTATTAAGCACATTTTTCCCCAGAACTCTAGACCAGGAGCAATTACAATGTGAACAAGAAGGCATGACATAATACATGATCTCAAAGAACTTTTAGTTCAAACCCAGAGAGAGAAGTATACAACTACAGATGATGACAACAAAACCTAACGGCCAGAAAAGGGGTACCAAAAACAAGGGAGGTGCAGTAGCTGGCACAGAGCCTGAGCAAGGGGTAATCAACTACATAATGCAGGTTATTTTGGTATTGGATATACACTAAACAGAGGGCCTCCCTAGCTGTGACGTACAGTAAGAAGTCAGCTTAGAGGACTCACAGTTGATTTTATGAACATGAGGATTTATCAATTTAAAAAATAATTCAGGTTTCCCAAGTTGGTAAAGTCAAAGGCGAGATTTGAAGTAGGAAAGAAAAATTAAGGTATTAACGTACAGTAAGTTAAATGACTATCAAGGTCCAACTGTATTTCTCTTTTGTTTGCTTCTTTCAATATAAAACACTATTTAAAAAATGAGGTAGGACATAATGAACAGTATTTAAAAAATGAGGTAGAAAGCACTATTATGTCCCTCCCAAACAATACTCTTCCCACAAATCTAGGTAACTAGCATTCTGATTTCTACCACAAGCCACTTTTTGAGACCCCAAATGTTCAAAACCAATTCCCCAATAAGTTGTTACAGATAAATTTGGTGATCTGAAAATCCTGGTAACAAAGCCAGAAGTAAAATTCTATATTTTATATAGAATGTGGCAATAGGCAGCTGAATCTAATATAAACGTACAAATTAATATCAAAACAGGCCTAAGCCAGTTTTTATAGTTATTTCATTTTGAAGATTCAATGATCTTTTGAAGCTGTCTGCTATCAATAAGTGGACCTCAAAATTAAATCGGGCCAAGTAGATGGTAATTGATTACAGTAGTTCAATCTGAGAGTCTAGGACATTTCATCTAAGAGCAAGGGGAGACTAGGAAGCTATCTACCTAACACCACCCAAGAAACTTAAAATGAAGATATACCTACTTCCACCTCTGTTGAGACTATATGGAGTGAGCACTGCCCCCCACCATTAAATCACCAAGCCTATCCAGTGACCTAAAGATTTGTTTAGGGTGGGGGTCAGAGGTGAGAGGCTGCAAAATGAAGAGGAAGGAATGAGATGAAATGCCATATAACCTTAGAGTAAATTACAAAACCATCTACGAGTATCAGTTTCCTTGTGAGAACTGAACAGGGTGATTTACATGGTCGTATACATTACTGACATTTTTAGTCGTTCCTCTATTATTAAGCATTAGTAAGAGGGATAAAAATATCATTCAAACATACAAGTGTAGTAGTTTGATGCCACTCAAAACACTTGGTCACCAGAAAAAATCTGAATATATATGTTAAAAGATGTTGTTTAAATACCAGAAGAGAAAATGGATTAGTCGGCAGATGTTTGTTTTTTTAAACTGCTAACCACTTAAAAATAAGCTTCGATTCCTATTCCATACCCAATGTCAAAACAAGTAACAAATAGATTAAAGTTTTAATGGTCAAAACATAAAAGTAATAGAAAACAACAGCTAAATATTTAAAAATCTTGAAATGATGAGGTCTTTCAAAGAATGATACAAAATCTGAGGGACATCAGAGGAAAGTTGGGCAAGCGAAATAAGACTTTAGTATTAAGTCCAATGTTGGCAAGGGCATGGAGAAACAAATACACTGGCTGTGGAAGGGTTGTCAATCTTTTTTGGAGGGCAATTTAACAGTATCAATTGTATCTGAAACTGTTTTGCCCTTTGAGCAGCATTCCACTTAGAAAGTTATTCTTATTCAAGATATATTTATGTAAGAACGGCTTTTGAAGCCAAAATTTTGGAAAGCACTTAAATGTCCACAAATACAGGATGGTTAATTATGGTATAATATACAGCTATCAATAGGAAATAGATCCATATGCTCACACAAAAAGAAGTCCAAGACACATCAGGCCAGAAAAACATTCTATGCTGTATACCCAGTACTAAGAAAAAAGCCCTGCTTGCAGTAAGTACTCAATATAATTGTTCAACAAGTGATCAAATAAATGGGATAATCATTCAGAAAACTATCAACTTAATCTATGGGGGATAGGCTTATGGCAGGGAGGGGGCATATTGTTTTGTATTTGCTTTCATTTTTAAAATAACTTACTACATTACCAGAGTATTTCCTTTGTGATTTAATTACCAAAAATCCTATTTAAAGACAATATATCTTCATTTAACAGAAAGGAAACCGAGGCACAGAGAAGGCTAAATCATTTACTTAAAACCACACAGCTAGCAAGTGGCACAACAGGGTCTCAGAGTTTTTCCCCATCACTGATGCCTACACAGATCATATCCTGCAGTTACACACTTGGGTCAGTGATACAATATCACGTTTGTGGACCTTTATCTTAATAATTTATTTTGCATACCATGTCATCCTAAGCCAAATATGTAACGATAAAAGGAATAACTGTATGCAACAACATGGATGGAGCTGGAGGGTATTACGCCCAGTGAAATAAGCCAGGCGGAGAAAGACAAGTACCAAATGATTTCACTCATATGTGGAGTATAACAACAAAGAAAAAACTGAAGAAACAAAACAGCAGCAGACTCACAGAACTCAAGAATGGACTAACAGTTACCAAAGGGAAAGGGACTGGGGAGGATGGGTGGGAAGGGAGGGATAAGGGGAAAAACGGGGCATTACAATCACCACACATAATGTAGGGGGTTGGGGACATGGGGAAGACAGTATATACAGAGAAGACAAGTAATGATTCTACAGCATCTTACTACGCTGATGGACAGTGACTGTAATGGGGTATGTGGGGGGTCTTGATAACAGGGGGAGTCTAGTAACCATAATGTTCAAGTGATTGTACATTTAACGGTATCAACATACATACATAAAAAAAAGGGGCTGTACATTACACAATTCTGTGGAATAACTGGAGCCCAAAAGACTTAGATATAGGAATGGATTTTGCTAATCTGGAGAAATTTAAGGTAAGAAACAGAATACATCCATTTTTTAGAGCACAAATCTTGACTGGAGTCCATCTTCTGCCTCCTGGTAGCAATTTAAATTCAAGGACAGTAATATAGAAAACTCACTGATTTCAGCTCTTTTGAAAGGGAAAGAGTAATTATTTCATGAACAGTTAAACCCTTAAGCTGCCTCCTAAAAATAGAATATAATTGTGTGGCTCATTTAGTTTTATATACATAACAAGGGTCACGGTTAAGTCATTTCTACCACTTTAACCCTGGAAAGGGCAATTTAAAAGTGGAAAGGCCACTTTCTCAATTTTCCACCCCATTATTGCCCCTGTAAAAAATGGTGTGAAATATTTTCCTTCACACGATAAAAGTTTTAATAACACACATATCCTGTATATTAACATATGCTATGTGTATCTGCACCTTACACATTCAAAAAATAAAACCATAACCATTTTTTCTCTCTCACACACACTATACTCGAAGAACCAATTTTCACCCCCTTAGGGGTAGGGGCAGTATCTCCCAAACTGAGAATGCATGCACACAGAGCAATATATGGTGGATTTTTTGCTTCTTTCAATTCTAGAAATTCTCCACCACCAAATTAGTACAGGCAGGTTTATAGAAAAGGTACAGAACGAAGTTATGTGTTAGGTATGTCTTCTGACATCAGTATTTATACTGCAAATTCAGGCTTCCTAAAGCTTAAACTCTTGTTTCTAACTTGACAAGGCTTTTTCAAACTGTACATCCTTTTTGTGATAACTCAAAGATATGAAAGACAACCCATATGTCATTCCTTCTTTCACCTTTAAGATTCCTACCTCCTTTCTCACTGTCGTAGTGTGAAGCATCGAACTGGGCATCATCATTAGGGAGCTGCACACTAGCTATCACAAGATGATTTTGTTCATCCGATGTGTGTGTCCCCAGGACAAGTCGATGGATGCTGAAATCTTTCCCTTCTGGTCTGTAACAGCAATACATAGTCACTATTCAAATTAGTAACACTAAGAGAAACAACAAAGTCAAGTGATACCTATGTAAGCAAAATTATAATCAGGTTTTGAGAAGAGAAAGTTATCAAGAACCACATTTTTTACTTTAAATGTATTTTCCATAGAGACAAGGGGGGACTACACAACACTTAATTTTTAAAGTATTTCTTAACTTGGCCAAAATTCAATTACTTTTGGGGAAGAGTCTAATAGAATAAAATGAGAATTACCTACTCAACCTGAGGGAAAGAAAACAGTTTTGGGTGCATTAACCTTTGGGTTACTTCATTAGGTTAAATTTATTAAGAGGAAAGGAAATAACAGGTAAACTAATTATTCAAATATTTACTGAGTGCCTAATCAATGCACATGTTGCTCCAAATACAGTGGAAGTCAAGGATGATTAAGACATGATTCCTGTCCTCAAAAAAACCAGGGGCAATTAAGCAGTCATGTACACAGATAATTACAATACAAGTCAATATATACCCGTGACCGTGAAAGACATACTAAACTATGAAAATTTAGGTAAGAAAAATTACTTCTGAAATTAATGAAGTGTTCATGGAAGAGATGATACCTGAGTAGGTCTCAAAATGAGATAAAATCCAAAAAGGAGTGGCTAGGGCTTTGGAAAACAGTATTCTAAGTAAAGGGAATTGAGCATTGGGGAAAGTCTACCAAGCGTCAAATACCATGTTAATAAACACTTCATACCTTTTATCATTTAAACACCATATTAACACTGTGAAATATTTTTCCAATTTAAAGATGAAGATATTTGAGGTTTAGGAAAATTAAGCAACTTGCCTAAAATCACACAACTAAGGAAAAGAATGACTGAAATCCAAATCTGACTTTGGATGTGGGAAACCAGTGGAAGAGAAGACTAGAAAGCAGATTGAAATCAAACTCTAGGATTCTGAATGCCAGCTTAAGGCATTCTGGACTCACACTATAAGAAACAAAGGACCATGTAAAATTTCCAAGAGACATGGCATCATTTGAAGTGCCTCAGAAGGATTAATCTAACGGTGTGAAGCAGAGGCTCTTCAAGTGTAGTATCAGGATCAATAGCATCATCATCTTCTGAAATGTTAGCTAGAAATGGTGGTTCTCAGATCCACTCTAGACCTACTGAATCAGAAATTTGGGGTGGGGCTTAACTAAAGCCTATAACTGACTGGAAGCTGCCCAACAACGTAAGTTGATTAACACATATATTGTATGTTATATACTGTATTCTTACAATAAAGAAAGCTAGAGAAAAGAATGTTTTCAAATTGTTGCAAATCTCCAAAAAAATTTTCCAATATCTTTATCAAAAAAATCTGGTATAAGAGGGACCCATGCAGTTCAGATCTGTGTTGTTCAAGGGTCAACTGTATTTTATAATTCCTCCAGCTGGTTATGATGCACACTCAAGTTTGAGAACCCCTGGTCTAGATGGGAAAGATGCTAACACAAGTAGAATTCATCACAAATTATAAATGGACCATCAAATAGAGAAAGGGAAAAATCTAGGAAATCTCAAACCAAAGTCAACGATGATAAAGAGAAACAGCAACACTAGAAAGTTGGGGTGGGATCACCACAGAAATACACTATTTGGAAAATGTCATGTTCGGAAAGCGAGTGAGATACTTCGGAGAAAACACTAGTAGGCAGCTGAAGATTCAGCAAGAGCTCAGAAGTTAGGTCTAGAGACAACCAATAGGAATTCCTCTGAAAAGAATTGACAAGCATTTATATCTTACACAGAAAAAGTAGAGTAAAGAAAAGAGAGTTGTCAACATAAAACTCAAATGGTGCATATAGAAGGTTAAACAAAGAACCAGAGGAAGTAGAAAAGGGAAAACGAGATCACAGAACTACAACTGTATTAAAATATAATAAAACAGGATACAAACACTAACAACCATACACAAAATATTAAACACTTGACATTAGGGATGCTTACTTGTAAGTAATACTAATCTTTTGAAAAATTAACATTGTTATATGAGAATACAAAAAAAAGGAAGGAAAAAGGCAGGGTATTTGGACCAATGTCAAATGTCACAGTAGTTTTATTTACTTACCTAGATCTGCTAAAGTAGAAAGCCAAGGTAACAACAGTGCAGACTTCAGCCTTGGGGAATTTAGTTTAATTCTAACCTAGTTAATCACATTATACAGGAAGCTTTTAAAAAATGTGTTCCAAAATGATTCAGTATGGGGTGGCCAATATTTGTGATCCACTAGTCCAATATAATTTAGCACATGACTACAGTAAATCTGGATCCATCATTCAACTATTTCTCATTAAGTACTCTGCCACAAGTTGCTGAACGATTTGAACACTGAGAACTCCTTACAGAAATGACTACCTATCCTGAACTCAAGTAATTCTGATACTCAGTTTAATACGGGTGCTCCGGGTCATGATAAAGAAGCTTACAACCTGAATTTCTAAGTATTATGGTTTTGTTTAACATCTTTAGGACAGATTGCCCCATTTTCTCATGTCATTGTGAAAGCAGCAGCCTCATTCTTAAGTTACTAATAAAACATCAAATTTCTATTATTGGTTGAGCTGAAGCATAGCCTAATAATCAGTTTACAAATATCTTGACTTCTAAAGACCTGAGTCTTGAAGGAATTTGGTTAATACACAATATAAATTTAAATGTTATTATGAATAGTGAAGAACAGATTCTATAATAAAAAACCTGTTATCCCAACAGACACAATGGTTTTGCTAAAACTTTCTACTAATAAGTACTATCTAAGTTCACCTTTATCTTTGCATTGTCACTTCCTCCGGAAGCCTTTCCTGAGACCTTAATCTTTCTCCTCTGAATTTTCATCTGTGCCACTCTATTATATTCTGCTGTTAATACAGTAGTCCCCCTTAACCTCGCTTTTGGTTTCTGTGGTTTGTACTCATAGTCAACTGTGATATGGAAGCAGATGATCCTCCTCTTGGGGATAATGTCAAAAGGGCAATAGGAAGCTAACATCGCATCCACAAATCCTACATAATTCCCCTCACCTCACCACACAGGCACTTTATCATCTCACTTCCTCACAAGGGTGGGTACAATACTGTATGATATTTTGAGAGAAAGATCATATTCATGTTAAGTTTTATTACGATACACTGTTAAAATTATTCTACTTTATTATTAGTTGTTAATCTCTTCCTGGGACCAATTAATTAAACTTCATTGTAGATGTGTATGTGTAAGATAAACACATAGGGGTCCGTACTATCATTGGTTTCAGGCATCCACTGGGGATGGCCTTGGAGCATATTCCCTATAGATTAGGACTACTGTACTCATACACATGAAATAAAGGCAAGGAAGGTGTCTTATCTAAATTTATATGCCCAAATAGGTAACACCTAGGAGACACTTAATAAATGTGAGTTGAAATATTTTATCTCTTCTATCTAGAGAAAAAGCTTCCCACATGTAAGAAATATATGTGATTAATCTCTATGTATAACTCCCCTACAGGAAAACCATCCCACCTTCAGTTGTTATTTCTAGGTATCCTGAGTATCACTCTGAAACTGCTCTTAGCACACATAATTATTAGTTTATATCTGTCTTAACTACACGGTGCTCCCTGAAGGCAGGCAACACTTCAAAACCAGCTACTAGCAAAATGACTATGAGATTCAAACGTTTTGTTTTAAAGAATTGGACTCATAATAACACTTTTTGAAAGTTGACCCTTTTCACATCATTATTTGGTCAACTATAACTATAGTATGATTATTCAATTCAGTATCAGGAAAAGAGACACATCTTCTCCTATCAGGTAAATTACAAAACTACATTCTGCGTTATTTTTTGGCCTAGAAAAAGTCACCAATAGGTTTTGGTTACGTTCCCTCTACGGGTGACTAGAGAGCAAAGTTGGGAAAATCAATGTGAGAAATCTACAGAGAGCAAAACAAAGTAATGTTCAAGAGATTCACATCACCTGGTTACATCTGGAAGCCACTGCGCAGTTAAACTGGGCCACTCCAGGGCATGGGTCATCACCAAATCGTAAAGAAAAGGGGTGTTCTTTTTCCATATTTTGTACTCTTCGTTGATTACACGTTCTTCTACTGCGTCATCAAAGGCTGCTAAAAAATAAAAGCAAATTGTTAGCGAACACAAACGGAAAACCGAGTCAACCCTTCAAAGCCACCCGCACGGCTCCTGAGTCCTCATTCTGAAACGAAGGAGATTCTCTATCTCCCCTAGGCGGAGGTACCAACATCGCTGAGCACCTTCACAGGGGCTTAACTACTCTCGGTCATCCAGGCCAGACTCGGTAGCTGTTCCCGGGCCGGCGCAGGGCCTCGGGCGCACGCTCCCGTGCGCGGTTAGGTCTACGCAAACGGCGAGGAGGCCCGAGCACCGAACCCTTGGGGATACGCAGCGGTGCACGAAGAACAAGGAGAGGCGGGTAACAACGACAGGGAGCGGGGGGAGGGCCCAAATACCCGCCGGGGCCCCCCACCGCCAGCTCCGTGCCGCGGTGACGGGCCTCCGCTCCTAAGAACTGGCGCGCCGTTAGCCCGCCCCGCGAGGCGATTTCGCACGCCTTCGACGGTGGAGACGGCACTCAGCGGAGTCGGGCCTGCCCTCACAGTTAGGCCGAGTCGAGGCCGCAGCGAAAGGCCGGCACCCCCCGCCCTCTTGGGGCGGCTCCGGCACCCTCACCTTCCTTGTCGGCCATGGCGGGCAGGCAAGCCGGGGGGATCCCGGGGTCGAGCGTTGCGGGAGGGGCGGGGAGGCTGCGGGCGCTCGCTATGCGCGCGCGGCCGCTATTGTTTCCTGCTGCCTTGCGTGAGGTCCGACTTGCGCACCTTCGCGCCAACACTGGCCAATCGGAGTGCAGAGATAGGCCGGGTAGGCGGGGAAACTGCGTTCACAGCCTATCCGGAGGCGCGAAGTCTCTCCGCGGGCCCGAAGCGCGCGCTCCGCCCTTGCCCCCGTACCGCCTGGAGCTGACTGCCTTTGATTGCGCGCGCGCGGAGTTGCTGGGAGTGCGCCCTCCGGAGGTCACGTGAAGTTTAATCCGCACTCCCCTGGGGGCAGCCATTTTCTTAAAGGCTGTTAGGCTCGCGTCCCCTTCAAAATACTGAGATGGGAAATCAAGGATGTTTTCGGGTCTAATTACTAACTCCGGGGGTGAGAAGGAGAGGAAAGGTCCCTGTCACCCAGATCTAGACGTGTCTAATTCAAGTTTCCCCTGCTCCCAAGCCCTCCAATTTATTTGTTTCCTTAGTGTTTATAAATGAAGCAAGAGCAGAAAATAGGACATTAGCCTTTGAAAGATGTGCTCCAACCTGTGGGGCCTAGTACGGAAGTCCTAGGGGATAAAGTACTACCAGGATACTGCACTCCTGGTCCTTTAAGAGTCCAAAGGGCGGGGTTTGGAGCGGAAGTTGTAAATCAAGGCCGAAGTCCGGCAAATGAAGGGCGGAAGTACATGCCCAGTGCTGCAACTATGGCGCAGGCAGAGGAGGATGTCAGAGATTATAATTTGACTGAGGAGCAAAAGGCGATCAAGGCCAAGTATCCTCCAGTCAATCGGAAGTACGAGTGTGAGTAGGCTGCTCGCTTCTCTCTTCCTTTTCCCTTGTCTGGGACTTCCTGCCTCGCCTTCCACTTTGCCCCGTAGGATGTTTCAGGCATGGTTCCATTTCGCCCTGTATTGTAGTCGCTTTCGTACTTGTCCAGGGATTGGTGGAGAAAGCCACCTGGCCCGAGAATGGGGAACCTGGGCTCCCACACTTAACAGTCTCTTGAACTTTTTCCATGTATACCTAATCACATGTGTTTCGTGGGAATTTTACTAGTGTATTAATTATAAAGTTAACCGTATTTTCAAGCGTTTGCGGGGTTGTCGCCCCCATATGTCTCCACCAGTGGGATAGAGTGTGACTAGTTTGAGGACTCTAAAGCTAAGTAGGGGACTTCTAACTTGGTATCTTACCTGCATCGTGTTGTTAGTAAAGAAACGTGATTTTGCCATTTACTAGATCAGTGATTTTTGGCAAATCACATAACCTCTCTTTGTATCTTAGTTCCTTCATCTGAGGAATAAATAATATGAAAGTTTAGTGCAGATTCTGAAATTCTGTATAAACATTAAACTTTCGTCTGTAAAGGTGGCTGTGGTTTGAAAAGCACAAATCTAACCTTATTTCCCTGCTTAAAATGATTTCCCATTGTCTCCTGTATAGTTCAATTTCTGGGTCCTGCATATCTCCCTAGCTAATTTTTCTCTCACTTAAAAAGTTTTAAAAAATTAGTTTTAATAGATCCTATATATGATTAAAAATTCAAAAAGTACAACAGGTATGCAGATGATTAAAAATTCAAAAAGTACAACAGGTATGCAGTGAAGAGCCCTGATGCCTACTACCTAGTCTTCCTCTCTAGATCATTTTGTCTCTTAGATGCTTGCTGTGTTCTGTGTGTACATGCAAAGATGTTCTAACATTTATTTCATTTACCAAATTTACAGTTGATGTACATTTCTATTTCAATTCATTTGCTGTTAGAAACAATGCAGAAGTGAATACATTTATGCATCCTTTGTTTTGCACATGCTCAAGTGTATTTGTAGAATAAATTTCCAAGAGATACATTGCTTTATCAAAGGGTATGGTATTTTTAGCTTTAACAATTATTGCCAAATTTCTCTCCATTGAGGTTGTGCCATTTTATACTCTCACTAGCGTTGTATGAGCTTGCCCCTTTCCTCACTTATCGATTTGCTGTGTTACCATATTTTTTTGGTCTTTTCCAATTTAAGTATCTTATCATACTAATTACATTTTTCTTGTAAGTGATGTTTAATGTGTTTTAGTACGTTTGGAGATATTTGTGTTTCTCTTTCTGGGATGTGTATATGCAAATTCTTAATCCAGTTTCTATTGGGTTGGTTTTTTTTTTACTATTGTAGAAATTCGTTTTTATGTAGTGAAGTTTATTAAGCCTTTTTATGGCTTCTAGGATGGCATACTTAGGAGGGCCTTGTCCACTCAGATTGTAAAATAATTGTGTTTTCATCTAGTACATTTGAAAATAAAACTTGTATTGAAGTGTAATATACATATAAAAGGGTGCACATATTAGAAGTGAATTTTTACAAACTGAATCTACTTGTGTAAGTAGTAACTGGATCAATAAACAGAATATTGCAGTATCCCAGAAGCCCTCTTACGCTTCTTTACAATCACCATCACTCTTCCTACTCCTCCGTTTAGCCTGACTTAGAGCAACATAGATAGGCTGTGCCTGTTCTTATACATTATGTAAATGGAATCATACAATGTGTATTCCTTTTGTGTTTGGCTTTTTTTTTTTTTGCTTAGATTTGTGAGAACCATATTTTTACTGATAGTTATAGACTGTTCTTTTTTCTAGTATGTATTTGTTTATTTTTACCATTTGAACCTTGAATATGTCAGGATTAGGGTAGGGCAGAAATTAAGTATCTGATTTAATTTCCAGAAAACTTATCAGATACTCTAATGTTTATTCAACAGTTTATCTTTTCCGCTGGTATTGAAATGTGACCTCTATCATATATAAAATTCCCCTGCCTATATTTTGGTTTATGGCTGGACGTAGTATTCTGTTCCTTTGTTCTACCTCTCTTTTTATATGCCAGTGCCACAGTTTTAATTATTGAAGATTCATTCTTTTAAAATCTTGTCAGCCAGTCTCCCTCTCAGTTTTTGTCTCTTTTCCTGGTATTATTGTTTTGTTTTGTTTTGTTTTCTATATGGAGATAAAAATCTGCTTGGCTCAGGTCCATAAAAATTAGTATTGGTATTTTTTAAACTGTTTTTTTTTAAGTTTCAAATAATACAAAACTAGGGAGGATAGTGTGATGACTTCCAGGTACATATCACCCAACTTCAGCAGTTGTCAACTAATGGTTTATCTTTTTCCATCTACACCTACCACCCATATTCCCCTGTAGGGGAGGAAAAAAATCTTTCCTGTACTCATCTTAGGTTCATTTGTTGGGGTCCTCCAAATCAGACTGATGAAAGACAGATTCACTACAAAAAAAGTTTATTAACACTGCATTGTGCAGACAGACACACAGGAGTACTCAGTGATGAGTAACTTCAAGGGGTCATTCAAACTTGAGCTTATATGGCATTCTAACAGAAGGTTAGAATATATGGGGGAACTAATGGAAGATAAAGGCTTGTTAGTAAAGTTTCTTAAATTGATTCCTGTGTGCTGACTGGGCACATAAGGGTCTAAAGTTTTCTCTGGTGATTTAATTCTGTCCTTGCTGATAAAGAGGCAAAGGGCAACACCTTTCAAAATTTATGTCCCACTTTCAGGCAAATAGTGAGAGGGCAGAGAACTTTTCTTCTGTCTCCTTTTGTCTTCAGCTCAAGAGAATCTTTATGCCAAAGTGGCATGTTTTGGGGTAGTATATTCTACTCTCACCTCTTTTCCTATTATTTTAAAGTAAACCATAGGCCAAAAATTGCTGTTGGTTTTTTTCAATCATATTAATTATGAACTTAGGGAGAACTAAAGTGTTAATGTTTATATTAAAATTAATTAATATTCATATTGAATCTCTTTCTCCTGGAATAAGGTATGCCTTTCCATTTCTCAAACCTTATCTTGTATAACCTGAGATTATTTATTGGTATCTCACATTTTTTGTTTCTGATATAAGTAATCTTTTCTTCCATGATGTTGTCTCTGTGGTTATTGATTATATTTGTGAAAGCTATTGAGTTCTGTAATTTTTTACACTGCTTCTTTATTAATTCTCTTATAGTTAGTAAAATTTTAAGTTCATCTCTGGGTAGTCATCTACCAAGTTTGGGTAGTCATCTTCAAACCTTTTACATTGCACACTGTAAATTTTGTATGTTGTACTGTATTATACTGTATGCATTATAAAACTCTTTTCCTTCCCCCGACACCACGTCTGCCACCAAATGTGTGGTTTGTCCACACCAAGCAATTCTCAGTTCTCTGTCACTAACTGGGTGTCCAGCAGTTCAGTTCAGTTCTGACAGTAATTCTGCAGTTAGCACCCACCCCCACAGGTGAAGAGCTCAGTCCCATAAACTTGCCTGCCTTGCTTCAGACGCCAGCCCCAAATGGGGTACTCAGGCTACCCACACTTCTGCCTAGCCAGCTGCAAATTCTGGTGGTCCCATGACCTCCCCCGTAGGCTCAGGTTCAGTCATTTGCAGAATACTCACAGAACTCAGGTAAACACTTTACTTACATTTACCAGTTTATTATAAGGGATAAAACTCAGGAACAGCCACAGTGGAAGAGCTGCATAGGGCAAGGTACAAGGGGAGGGGTCTGGAGTTTCCTTTGCCCCTCTCAGGACTTGTCATCCTCACAGCACCTTGATGAGTTCACCAGTTTAGGTGTTCTCCAAATCTCTTTGTTCAAGAATTTTATAATCCACTCTCCTGCTCCACCCTCCACACAGGACACCCATTGGTGGGGTGAGGAGGCTAAGAGTTCCCATCCTTTAATCATGTTTCATTTTCTTTTACTAGTGACTACCCCATTCTAAAGCTATTGAGAGACCACATCCTGAGTCACGCTTTAGCACAGACTCAGGTGTGCACACAAAGGGATCATTATGAGTAACAAAAGACACTCTTTTCTTTAAACATTCTTTTATTTATTTTTTAATTTAGTTATCATTGATACACAATCTCATGATGGTTTCATGTGAGCAACATTTTGGTTTCAGCGTTCAACCATATCATCAAGTTCCCCCCCATTGCAGTCACTGTCGTCAGTGTAGTAAGATGCTATAGACTCATTACTTGTCTTCTCCATGCTGTACTGCTTTCCCCATGACCTGCCTATATTGTGATTGCTAATTAAGTGTCCCTTAATCCCCTTCTCCCTCCCTCCCCACCCACCCTTCCCAACCTCTTACCTTTGGTTACTGCTAGTCCTTTCTTGGAGTCTCTTGAGTCTGCTGCTGTTTTGTTCCTTCAGTTTTTCTTCATTGTTATACTCCACAAATGAGGGAAATCATTTGGTACTTGTCTTTCTCTGCCTGGCTTATTTCACTGAGCATAATACCCTCTAGCTCCATCCATGTTGTTACAAATGGTAGGATTTGTTTTCTTTTTATGGCTGAATAATATTCCATAGTGAATATGTACCACGTCTTTATCCATTCATCTACTGATGGACACTTAAGTTGCTTCCGTATCTTGGCTATTGTAAATAGTGCTACCATAAACATAGGGGTGCATATGCCTTTTTGAATCAGGGATCTTGTTTTTTTTTTCAGGTAAATTCCTAGGAGTGAAATTCCTGGGTCAAAAGGTATTTCTATTCTTAGTTTTTTGAAGAACCTCCATATTGCTTTCCACACTGGTTGAACTAATTTACATTCCCACCAGCAGCATAGGAAGGTTCCCCTTTCTCCACATCCTCACCAGCATCTGTTGTTCCTTGTCTTTTCAATGGTGGCCATCCTAACTGGTGTGAGGTAATATCTCATTGTGGTTTTAATTTGCATTTCCCTGATGATTAGCGATGTGGAGCATCTTTTCATGTGCCTGTTGGCCATCTAAATTCCTTCTTTGGAGAAGTGTCTCTTCAGATCCTCTGCCCATTTTTTAATCGGGTTATTTGCTTTTTTGGTGTTGAGACATGTGAGCTCTTTATATATTTTGGATGTTAACCCCTTGTCAGATATGTCATTTATGAATATATTCTCCTATACTGTAGGATGCCTTTTTGTTCTACTGATGGTGTCCTTTGCTGTACAGAAGCTTTTTAGTTTGATGCAGTCACATGTGTTCATTTTTTCTTTTTCCCTTGTCTGAGGAGACGTGTTCAGGAAAAAGTTGCTCATGTTTATGTTCAAGAGATTTTTGCCTATGTTTTCTTCTAAGAGTTTTATCATTTCATGACTTAAATTCAAATCTTTGATCCTTTTCAAGTTTACCTTTGTGTATGGGGTTAGACAATAATCCAGTTACATTCTCTTACATGTAGCTGTCCAGTTTTGCCAACACCAGTTGTTGAAGAGGCTGTCATTTTCCCACTGTATATCCGTGGCTCCTTTATCATATATTAATTGGCCATATATGTGTGGGTTTATATCTGGGTTCTATTCTGTTCCACAGGTCTGTTCTTGTAACGTACCAAATTGTTTTGATTACTGTGGCTTTGTAGTAGAGCTTGAAATTGGAAAGTGTAATCCCCCCAACTGTATTGTTCCTTCTGAGGATTGATTTGGTTCTTTAGGGTCTTCTGGGGTTCCATATGAATTTTAGAACTATTTGTTCTAGTTCATTGAAGAATGCCATTGGTATTTTGATGGGGATTGCATTCAATCTGTAGATTGCTTTAGGCAGGATGGCCATTTTGACAATATTAATTCTTCCTATCCATGAGTATGGGATGTGTTTCCATTTATTGGTGTCTTCTTAAATTTCTTTCATGAGTGTCTTGTAGTTTTCAGGGTATAGGTCTTTTCATCTCCTTGGTTGGGTTTATTCCTAGGTATTTTATTCTTTTTGATGCAATTGTAAATGGAATTGTTTTCCTGATTTCTCTTTCTGCTAGTTCATCATTAGTATATAGGAATGCAACAGATTTCTTTGTATTAATTTTATATCCTGCAACTTTGCTGAATTCAGTTATTAGTTCTAGTAGTGTTTTCATGGAACAAAAGACACTCTTATCCCTCCAGAAATTGCAAGGGTTTTAGGAGCTCTCTGCCAGGAACTAGGGGCGAAGACCAAATGCAAATTTTTATTATACTACAACACATTCAGTAAAAAACAGCAATTAAGAATGAGAGAGAAAAAAACTACAACAGTTTAACTTTATTTATTGTGCTGAAAAAACCTTTTGCTCGAAAATCTTACTATTTTTATTATATGCTTCGTGATTACATCTGTGGAGTAGAATATATATACATTTACATGACTTACACTAATCTATTTCCTAATAATTGAATCTTTGCATTCCAGGAATGAATCCCATTTAGTCATACTGGATTATACTTGCCAACGTTTTGTGCAGAATCTTTGCATTGATGTAATGTGAAATAAGTCTGTATTTTCTTCCAGCTTCATTTCTTGTCACTGATCACCCCGAGATCTACCCTCAAACCTTCCCTGTAGCCCTGTTTCTCCCTTATGACTCAGCTCAGTTGTCATTGCATTTATTCATTCAGCAATATTATTGAGCACCTGTTGTGTATCAGGCACTGAGCAGAAGTCAGGAATGTTAAAAAACAAAATTCAGCCAAGCAGCTTTGAAGATCTAATTGGCTTTATTAAACAGTTCATGAATCTTGCAGCATCCCATCTAGCAAGTAGAGTTGTTTCAAAAGGCTACATACAGAAAGAGAGAGGTTTTTAAAGGCTGGGCGGCAGGACAAGGATGTCATAAATAGAAAGAAAAATTATTTCAGGTGAGGTCACTTTCCTCTGGGGACAAAGGGTGGATTCCTTTGGGGGATGGAGAGGGCACATGTGACAGTTTATCTTATTTATGGTAACTAGAAAATTGTGAGTGATTTTCTGGGGAGGCTGAAACTGCAGTTAGGTTAATGTATTAAACCCTGGCTTGGGGACTTGGCCTAGCGGAAGTGACTCCATATGGGCCTGTGGTTTTCTTTTTAACAGGAATAAAAGAACGAGCAGATAGTGATCACCTTTAGTCTCTTGGCACTTACAGTGTTAAATCTTGTTTCTTTTGGGACTTATTACCTGAACCCCTTAGTGTAGGTTAAGTTTACCTCCTATTCTCTCCTGTAGTAGCAGTTCTTAAAGTGTGGTTTGTGGACCCCTGGGATTCCCCAGATCCTTTCAGATCTGTGATATCAAAATTACTTTGAGAATAACATTGACATGTTATCTGCACTTAGAATACAAAAGTGCAATAAGTTAAAATGCTGGCTCCTTAGCACAAATTGAGGCAGCAGCACCGAGTTATCCTGGTAGTCACTGTATTCCATACCACCATGTACTATTAAAACAAGAGAAAAGCATTTTTACTTAGAAATGTCCATGACAAATCAGTAAGAACTTCATTTTAAATCTTGACCATTGAGTAGTACTTTTTAATATTCTGTGTAACAAATTGGGAAGTATGCATAAAGTGTTTCTACTATCTGTCAAAGTATTGGTGATTACCTTGAGGAAAAGAACTTGTATAATGGAGTTATGAGCTGTTTTTTGTATTGCATGGAACACCATTTTTTTCTCAAAAGAATGACTTAAAGCTATACTATCGTCAATCTCAATTCTTGAAAATAAAGGAAGTGATCTGTCACATCAAGGAAAATATTTGTTAATAATGATAAAATTCAAGCTTGCAAGTGAAAAAATTAGAAATTTCAAATTAAGATTTTGGAAAACTTGTATATGCCATCATGACCTTGACAGTTCCCAGTACTTAAAGACTTTTCTGATGAGATCGGTGGTGATATTAATTAAAAAATATGTTTTTTAAAAATTCTGTGTAATTAAATGTTTCAACATTATCTGTGTAATTCAATGTACTAATATTTTCCCAAAAAACCAATACTTGTTATGCGATAAGGCATAGATAAGGTCTATCTAAGAAGATAATAGCAATGGATTTTAATGTTGCAGAGTGTGAAAAGGTCATTGTTACAGCTTCAGATTCCACATTACAGCCAACCTTTAAAAAACTACCAGGTTTCTAGATTTGGTGTAGCATCAAGGAACACTATATACAGTTTTTTGAAAAACTGTTAAGATACTCCTGCCTTTTCTTCCTGCATATCTGTGAGGTTGGATTTTATTTATGTACTTCAGCTAAGCATATTGCAACATGTTGAAAGACATTAATAATATTTGCTAAAATGCGAAACAGTGCCACTTTTCTCATTAATTTTTTTGGGAAACGTTATTTTTTATAAAAATATGCAATTTGTGTGAAATAAAATGGGCTTATTGTTATTTTTAAATGAGTAAGTATTTTTTAACTTTTCACTTAAAATTTCTGGTATAGTGGGTATTGACACATAAAACACAACCCATATAAACAAAAGCCCTGGGATCTTCAAATTTTAAGAGAATAAAGGGTTCCTGAGATTAAAAGATTTGAGAACCATTGCCTTATGGCAATCTGTCATTGTCTTCTTTAAGCTTTTTTAAAAACAAGTATAATATACATAGTAAAAGTGCTCAGATCTTAAGTGTAAAGTAAAGTCCAGTGAGTTTTGGTAACAGATATATCTGTGTAACCGACACTCCAAGCTATAGAACATTTCTGTCACCTGGGAAAGTTCCCTTTTGCTCCCTTCCAATCAGCCCCCATCCACTTACCTTGAGGCAAACATTGGATTTCTATTACCATAGCTTTAAGTTAGCCTTTTTACAGTGTCATGGAAGTAGACTGACATAGTATAGATTCTTTTGTGTCTGCTGTCTTAACTCTATCAAAAATAAACATGGCTGGTGGTGAATAGACTTTAACTACTGACAGTAGGAAAAGGCTGAGCTGCATTTTGATTTGTGCAGAGGTGGTCGGGCTTTTTCAAGAGAGAATTGAGGGAAGGGAGAGAGTGTAGAGTCAGAGAAGTGGAAAGTTACCAACAGTTGGTCAGCGTAAATTCCGTAAGGCTAGCAGTGTTTGCTATCTATCAAAGTTGGGATTCTATCTTCCCACAGAGACTGAGAGTCCCTCCATATGATTACATTTCAAAGGAATGGCTCTGGAGTCCTTGAAAAAGACACTGTTGAATTTTAAGAGAGAAATACAGTTGTAAGCCCTTTCTAGTAAATGTTCAAAAAAGGGAGGTCAAGGCCTATTATCGGGTTTTGGCTAGAACAAACAGTAAGTTCTGGCAGTGTCGAGCTTTCTCAAGCAGGTTTTGTAATGAGGGAGCTGGGTGATCTTAGGAACACAGTCTTGTGCTGCTAGAAGCTGGGTTCAAGTATGGTCAGGCCCCTTCCTGCAGGAGGGGTTGGATGGGGTTGAGTGTGCCGAGAGTTGTTCCACAGTTCTCACTTAGTGTTTTTGCAGTTCATGTTAAGCATGTATCAGTAGGTCACACTTTTTTCTTACTAAGTAGTATTGCATTGTATAATTATTTCTCAGTTTATCTGTCCTAGTGATGGACATTAGGTTTTAATTTTAATAAATAAAATTGCTGTGAACATTCTTACATCTTTTTGTGGACACATGCTTTCATTTCTTTAGGGTTAATAAATACCATTTTCTTTTAACTTGTTTGTCATCTTTGGGGGTCATGAGCCCCTTAGTGCCTAAACCGTATTAAGTCCACAGTAATGTTTTTGAGTGAATTAGAGAGAAGAATATGAACCTTGAATGCCACTGAAAGACTGTGTGCTATCGTGCAAAGTAGACTAAATAGGGAATTGGGAAACCTCAGTTCTAATCCCAACTCTGCCTCTCATCAACAGTGTGGTCCTAAACAAGTCACACAATCTCTGGATTTCAGTTTTCTTCTTGTACATAAAGGAATTATATTAAATGATCTCCCAAGACTTCCTTTTAGCCTGGATGTTCTGTAATCTTAAGCAGGAAGAATTGTTGAAGTCAGGATACAAGTGAAAAATGGACTCTGGAATGTTAAGATAATAACCCCCAGTGGAAGCTCACTGTCCTCACAATTGTTACTTTCTGGTATTCCTATGAGAGTATCAGGAAAAAGCTCATAGTGCATATTGTAGAGTTACTGTCTAAAACTTTTATCAGCCAGGGACATCATTGAGGAGTACTTGAAGTGCAAGACACCAACAAATAAACTTGACTCTTGTTCTTAAAAAAGCAACCTGCTTTAATAGGATTTGGCTAGCTGTTCACAAAAAGGTGAGATGGAGAAATCTGGCATTTCCTATCTTTGGGTAGTTCCTAGAATCGATCGTTTGCACAGTAGATATTTAGAAATCTGATCTGTTGAGGTAAAGTAACTCAAATGGCAGGAAATAGCCTTTATTTATCGAGAAACTACAATGATGAGACACTTTTTAGATCCTAGAAGACCCTGGCCTTGCTGCCTTCCAGAAACTCAATCATTTAAATATAAGTCTTGGCTTTTTAAAAGACCGCCCTTAACAAAGCAATTACTTTGTCGTGTAAATGGATGGCAAAAAGGTGTGGTCTTGTGGCACATTTTCTTGCTCTTCAAGAATGATGTTCCTAATAATGAGCTAGAGTTATTTTCTTGTGACTTGCAAGTCAAGTTTAGTGACTTACAAGTGTTTTTCCCTCTCTTCCTTAGATTTGGATCATACAGCGGATGTCCAGTGAGTATAGTTGGAGTTTGTCCTTTGAAACTGGGTACTTAAGTAGGAAGTCTCGTGTTTTAATCTTAATGTCCCTAGTTTAAAATTTCCTATTTTGGTTCCTGTAGAACATGAAAATGGTGGTTTAAAAGAATCCTATTTCAGTACCATTAAACCGATGGAGGCCTTTGTATTTATCGTACTGATTTTATTTTGGTTTTGCTGTCAAGTCTTCTCTCTTGCTGTGGATTATAATCCATAGGGCATGAATGTACTTCTTTAGGTTACACGCATGGGGAGATACTCTGGAGGAAGCATTTGAACAGTGTGCAATGGCCATGTTTGGTTACATGACAGATACTGGGACTGTGGAGCCTCTCCAAACAATAGAAGTAGAAACCCAAGGTAACCAATTTATTCACAGGGAAGAAATTGTTATACAAATGTGTAGTATTCTATGTGATTTCAATATATTTTCACAATAAGAGCAAGAAAATTGACAGAGACAAGAATTATTAAATATATTATTATTATGGTTCTTTTTGATGCTGTGTAGGAGATGACTTACAGTCTCTTCTGTTTCACTTTTTGGATGAGTGGCTTTATAAGTTCAGTGCTGATGAATTCTTCATACCCCGGGTAAGTGAGGGATTTTCTTTTTCACTGAGCTAATGGGTTCTTAGTTCATATTTTAAAATAGAACGTGTGATGCAAAACCAAGCTTTAAAGATATGTGAGATGATAGTGTAATGACCATAGGCACTTGGTGAGTTTGCCCACGTAGATGCATTTGTGTTTGGATCTAATCATATACTTACCAACCACAAATCAGGATTACATGGTAAGAATGTACTTACTGTTTGCATACACACTTTTTATGTCACGCAGGCTTGAGCTGTATTTATGTCCATCCATGTGTTCCTTTTGTCTCATTTGAAATTTAGCAACTCGGCCTTGTTGGCTTAAGTTTAAAAATAGCTGCTTTTAGTTTTCCTTAATTGAAAAAGGGAAAGCCACATGGAAATTGCTTTTTGCCACCAACCTGTAGAAGGGAACATCTCTCCAACATCATTGCTATCACACACAAACGGCCCTCCTTGCTTCCATAATTCCTCCATGCCCTTCTGTTCCACTTCCACTACATATATTCTTCTGGCTGGGTCATTTGTCCTACAGAGTTCTAGTCCCTACAAGATTATATAAATTTCTTGACTCATGATTTTAGATTGTACTTGTTTGAGAATACTTCCCTTAACTATATAGGGAAAAAACCCTGTTTCCTGGAAAAGTATTTAGTTTGCTGTTCTATTTTAGTTAACATTTTAGTTTTTTTCTTTACTTCAGAAAAGTTATATGTTATTATTTTCTAGAAAAGCTGATAGCTAGATGTTTTAGTAGATGGTCTATTATGAACATTTTTTAAAATTAGAAAATTTTTTTTCCTCTTCAGGAAGTAAAAGTACTTAATATTGATCAAAGAAATTTCAAAGTACGGTCAATTGGGTAAGTTTTGAAAATCTTTTAAGTAAGTCATGAAAGATAGTGAAGTTGTATTCATTCCTGAATTTAGTGGTCAGGAAGACAGAAATGTTAAGTCAGAGGAACAGTTGCATCCCAGTGGGGCTTTGCAGGTTAGCTTTGTGAGACCCCTAGGAGCAAGGGCTCACCTCAGCTTTGGAGACCAGAAATCTGTCAGAGCAAAGTTGATTTTGGTTGTTAAACCTGATTTCTAATATGTGATCTCTAGCTCAAAAAATACACAATTGCCAGATGGTACAGATATTTGCATAAAGCCTAACTCACTGATGCCTCCTTGCTCATAGGCCCTCACACCTTAACATCACTTAAACCTGGTCCCTCTATTGACGAATACTTTTCCTTCCAGTTTGCAAACACTTGATCAGGTCGCTTTGATTGGATTTGATGTTGTTCAAGTTTCTTCAGTCCCTTTGTGATATCTTTTATTTCTATAAAAGCCTTTTTTTTCTGTTTTCTGTTGAATGTTATTTGTTTCTTTTTGTAAAGTGAGGTCTTTTATTATCTCCCTCCTTTTTTTTTTTTTTCAAATGGGTAAAGAAGCAGGCTTGTCCAAGCATATTTAGCTAAGAAATGGTTAAACAGAATTTAAAAATTTTGCTCTTTCTACTCCTACTATTGCTTCTACTATTGTGATCTTAGCCACATTAGTGTTGAAGGCAGAGAGGATACTGATCCCAAGTTCTAGGAGACTCCCCATCTAGGACTTTCTCTATACAGATCGTGGGCATTTTTTGAAAAGTTATTAAAGGCACACCAATTTCAAACTATCTTACAGAATCTAATATTCTGCCTTTATGGTACTCAGACCTGCTTTCTCCATTGGGATATATTATTTAATTAATTCTGTAGCCATGAATACAGAGAAAAATTTGAATGTGCTACTGTATTATGAAATCTACCACATAGATTTATTTATTGAGAATCTACCACATGCACACTATACTAGGGCAGTTTTTTTAGAGCAATTGTCAACTGTTGAAATGGCTCTTGTACATAAGTCCTTCAACAGCTGTAACTGCTGGCCATCAGACTAAATTTGCAGCTTCCTCAACACTCCCTTCTCTTTCGGCCTTCTAGTTTCTTAACCATGTTTATGAGGCTTATTTTAAAAGTGTAGAGAAAACAAATATTAAATCTTGGAAATCTTAATCATGTTTTAATTTTCCTTCTCAAGGTGGGGAGAAGAGTTCTCATTGTCCAAGCACCCTCAGGTATGTTTTTAAACCCTGCCATTAAAAACATGTTATACTTCCTTACCATAAGGTCAGCATATATGACAGTACACTTCAGTGAGTTTTAATAAGTTGGTATAAAGTAGTAGGTTTTTCTCAGATTTCTCTGACCTGCTCGGACATAGGTTAAAATACTGATTTCACGTATCAGCTAGGAAGTTTTGTAGTACCATTGAATGCTGAGTGGGAGTGATCCAGGAAATTGGGAAAAACCGATCACGCTGGAGCGGGAGAGAATAATTTCAGAGCAAAGACGTTAAGTTGGTAAGTTGGGGTGTATGGGATAGAGTATTCCAGTGGAGAAATCAGACTCCTGATAGGAACAGGGGTGGACCATGCATTCTAACAGGAAGAAAGGCTGATGTGAGGACTGATGGTAGCTTTGATGCGGGAAGGTGCATCAGTTCTTACTGATCGCTCATTTTCTCCAGGAAGCAGAGCTGACTGAGAATGAGCATGAGGGATGGGTACTAGAGGTGAAGCTGTGAAATACTGTCTCAGACAGTGAGAAAGTGAATTTAGCGCCCCATGTAGAATTACTGCTCGTGCTGAGTACCCTTTTGAGATTTGTGGACATACATTTGAGGTGATCCCGGTTAACATGATGTGTGCTGCCATACATAGGCAGAGAGTTTAGTTTGATTTAGGTTGTGGTTTCACTGGTGATTATGGCAGAGGGGAAAGGAAGGTGGGTGCTGTACAGATCCCACTGTGAAATCGTCAAATTTCTGTTGTGCTATAGACTTAGCAAACACCAGTTCACCTATTCCCTGGCACATTCTGTGGTGCACAGATTTTTGTAGATTTTTTCTAGATTTGGAAGGAACCAAGAGAATATCTAATCCCGTGGTTCTAAACTGGGGCAGGGTAGGGGGAGTGTCATGTATCAGAAGCGTGGAGAGGGACCTCCATAAGGTAAAGTGAGTGTTGGCAGCTGAGGAGAAGAAGCTGTGTTTCGAGGGCCCCGCTTAGACTGCAAGGAGGAAGTCTTGAGAAGGAGCCCTGAGCCAATGAGAAATGCTTTGTGTTCTTGATTCAACCCAATTGATGAATGAAAAAACTGCTGCCCAGAGAGGTCAGTGTCCACATGCAGCAGGAAACAAGGCTGACTCCAGTTCAGTGCTCGTTGGGTATGTGTATATAATACTAAACTAATTTGATAACTGTTGTGAGTTTTTAGTTTTTCAGAATGACATCACAATTTTGATTTTATGCCAGTTGTTGCTAGAGTTAATGATTCTGAATTTGATATCCTTTTTTTCCTGTTTGTTTTTCCTCTAACTCCAACTTAAGGGAACTGAAGTCAAGGCAATAACATATTCAGCAATGCAAGTGTATAATGAAGACAAGCCAGAAGTTTTTGTGATCATTGACATTTAAGATAACAACCAAAAAAGACTCTTATGAAGAACTTCTTTCTCTTCCTTTTGAGAAAATAACATGATATAAATTCTGCAGTATCTGTTGATATATGGAGATTTGCAGAACAGAAACTTTTAAAGTGTGATTTTCAGAAATGGAAAATCAAGGCACAGCTTTGGTCTCTGTGACCCAAATACTCAAACTTCAAAGAATTCTTCAGGTGGCAAGTGTGGTCCCCATATGTTAATCCCCTGCTGTGGCAGTAGGCCCACCCTTCCAGTGGAATGCAAGCCCTCCAATCTGGTCCCAAGAGGGATCACTGATGTAAGCAGCAGCCAAGAGACTAAAGCTTCCACACTCTTAATGAATCCAGTTTGAAAGACAAATAATTAGAGAAATCCTACAACCAGGATTTTGCTTTTCTTTTAAAATCATATGCTTTCTGCATGTACATTGAGAAGTTGTGTTTTATATTGCCGTGGGACAGAGCCATCCTGTATTCCAGTTGGTTTTCTTAGAAGAAATATAGTTGAATAGTTCAAAGACTTTCCTAGAAAGAGCCCTGAATTTCTCTTTCATGTTTTTTAAAGCACTAATGTATTGACACTTGCCTGTTTTCCCATAAGAAAAAGTTGATGCCCTTATAAATGGGTCCTTCCTTCTAACATGTAATTTTATATTAAACCAGAGTATTTATACAATTAGAGAAGAAAGGAGAATTAAAAAAATTTTTTTTTGTTCTTCATTAGGCCAGGAAAACAACTTTAAAATGATCTGAATTTTTTCAGAGTAGATAGCTTTTAAAAAATGGAACTGCTTTAATTTGTTTCACAACATTATTCTATTCTCTGTTCATTGAGGTATGCTTTGTTATGATACAAGAGTTTGCAAAGTTGTTATTTATTCACACATACATGAGAAAATATTGCCACTGGGTGATGCCAAATGTCATTAAAGTATGGTAAACTTGACCTGAAAGGAAGAGATTATGAACTTTTTAGTTCTGTGAGCACTGCATTATTTTTCTCTGCATAGTTAACAGAAAGCAGAATCAGTGAAGACTAGGCCAGGAGCCTGTGGTTTGAGTAGTACCTCTTCAAAAGCATACATAGCAGGGTCACCGGCATAGTGCTGCTTAACCTTCTTTAATCTTGGGCATATTTTGCAAATTTGAATTGTGGCCCTCCAAGCAAAAGGTGCCTGGAAGAACCTCTTTACTTTTTTTAAGATGAATTTCCAGCCAGAGATGGGGCTCTTTTTTCCATAGATCCCTTTGCACATCAGGGGTTTCTTGGATGGTGTGGGGGGTTGATTATGAAAATCAACAGTAGGATACCATGAGGCCAATGGAAGAGCCGAACCCAGAGTAAGAAGAGCTTTTGGGATGTATTACGCCAACTACAGTACAACCTGATTAGGAATAAAAGCATAGCCATATCTTTTAGCACCAGTACTATATAATGGGGTTCAGTAAAACCAAGTCAGATGTCATGATGGAATACAAATTTTATTTCTTTATTCATAATAAATTTATATTTAATACAATTTCATTAAAATTTAAAATTTAGTTTGTGTTTGTTTTAAAATAGGCCAAAATGAAGATATTGATTAGAGGGAAAATGAGTATGTTACCCTTTATATGTGAAGTTGGCATTCTTGATCCATAAGCAGCAGTACACATTTTGTTTATTTTTTGTTTATGTATTGAGATGGTTGTGCCAGGCTCTTACCAGATTCTTCTGCTAGTTTCAGGTGTGTGTCTGGGCCTAGGGAACAGATTTTTCCCCCATTGCAGACCTAATTCTCCTACTCTATAACATACCCACCCATCCTTACTTCTGTGTTCTGTTTCTGGGCTGCCTTCTACATTTCTGAAAACATAGGAGCAGCATTTCCACTGCCCAAGGAGTCAGGCAGGTAATGGGAATGGGCTGTGGGTGTTCAGCTGAGGATTTATGCAGTGGCTAAGTATGAATATAAGCCTTGTTGCAGTTTTTCATAACACTCCAAAAATTGTGATTTTTATGTGAAAGCTCCCAAGTTTGGGGGAAGAAAGAAAAACTACTATGGGTTGTCACAATGAAATACAAACAAATTGTGTATGGCCTGAATCTGGCCCACAGGTCGCTAGTCTGCAAGCTCTGCTTTAAAGCCCAATGCAGGTCACATTTTTGTGAAGCCCCTTAACCATTCCAGCCTCAGTGGTCTCTGAACTATTATGCCTCTCTAGTTAGCTTTAAAGATTTGCAGGCTTACTCAATTTTATAATTGTTGGATATTTGCTAGTCTTGTTCTCTGAACATAAGGAAAGCTTCCCGATGGCACATAATAAATGATCAGTACTATTTAAGGGTCAGTGGATTAAGCATCTTAGATTAGAGCGACATCAAACTCAGAGGCTGCAGGTCAGCTCCTTGAGCATATCTACAAGGACAGAATCACAAGTCACAAGCCTCGATTTCTAGTCCTTGCCCTGCTGTCTGACCTGGGACTTAGTTCCTCATCTGTGTATTAATAAGTATTAGTGGTGATTTCTCAATTCCTTTCCAGTTCTAAGTTTTATATATAAAGTTTCTGTGATCCAATAATACTGTATTTTAAACTGAGCTGAGAAAGAAGATATCTATTACTGCAACAGTTTTTGGTTGTTTAGCCTAAAAGTCCAAATCACCATCTGCATCTGCTCACTGACAGCCTTTGTCATAGGTATGTGGCGTGCAGCATGACAACGATGACTTTCAAGGAAAGTAGCAATAAGTGGTATGATGACCTTTTCTCACTGGTGCCTCTCCCTCTAAGAAGGCCAAGTGGTTACGTGTCCCTACAGCCTCTCTTTTGTCATTGCTCTTTCCCCCTTGCTATTACCCCTGGAGCTTTGGAAGAGAATGTTCAAAAAGTGAACTAAGAACAGTTTATACCCTCCTTAAGGTGGTGATTGTACCCTGAGAATCTGCCCTCTCCCCCTTTCAGAAGTCAGCTTTAAGAATCCAGATTGAGACTGAGAATTTAGTTGCTTCATCTAAGAAACCAGGAAGTTTGAAAAGATAACCCTTCAGAAGCTCCTTCCAGAACAAGCATCCTCAGAATTTAGTGACCGTAATACTTTATTGGTGTTATTTCCCATCTGATATGCCGTTTATGTGTTTGGTTATCTGTAATGTGAACAATTAATGTCAAATTCCGATATGCAGGAGAGTACTCTTAGAAAGGAACAACATATTTATTTTGTCATAAATACATATCCATGTCTCCTCTGTACAAAACATTTTTCAAGATGCTCTTGATGTATCACGGTATTTGTCCTTCCAGCAATTCTGTATGTAGTCCGTCTAGCCTGCATTGTACATAAGAGATTCCTAACACCTAAAACTACCTGCCGTAAGAGGAAGATTTGGGACTTTGACTCTGTTCACTGTATTCATACCATATCCTTTAATATATAACAAATCACATTTATGTTCTATTCTGCTGTTCTGGGTAATAACCCTGTGAGGTTAGTACAGCAGCTGTTACTATGTTTTATATGTAAAGAAACACATTTGGGTAATACTTACAAGGTACAACTCAAAAAAGATGACTGACAAAAGTAATGTCATTTTATCTGACACAGAAAGTTCAAAAGCTAATGTTACTTAATGAAATATTTTAACTTGGTTTCCTGGAACAAGGCAGTAGGGAATAGCAGATTTCTATTGTTTCTTCCCACTGCCAAGTGAATACACAACTGTGTGGTTTTAAAATTATCTCAAGTATAAACTTTATAAGGACATTAGGGTCATGGATTCAAATTCTGATAATCATTCACTAACTGAATGACTTTGGGAAATTTTCTTAACCTCGCTGTGGCTCAGTTTCCTCAACTCTGAAATGGGGAGAATGACTCACAGACCAGGAGCCCCAGCATTGCTAGGGTAGTCAAGAATCTTATTTTGTAAATTAAAAGAAAGGGAGTCATTTTGGAATTTAAATAGTACTAGGCTAACATTTTTATTTCAAGGACATTGTGGATATAGTGGTTAAGAGCACAAACTGGAGCCAGAGCATTGGAGTTCTTCCACCAAACTGAAGCCAGATCATGGGTTCTAGTCCTAGGTCTGCCACTTACTGTCCACTTTAGCCTTCTGTGCCTTAATTTTCTCATTTTAGGTGGTGATAGTAGTACTTGTAGGATTGTTGAAGAGTAAAAAGTATACACATAAAGCTCTTAGAACAGTGCCTCACATAGTAAATGCTCAGTAGGGGCTGATACTATTACTGGGAAAAGCATAAATACAAACAGCTCCTTTTTCTCAGTTCACAGTCTGCGGTGCTTTGGGGGTGTGGCCAGCCTAGAGACTCCCTGGTAGCCATTCTGCTAAGGTCTCCGTGTAAGAGCAAAGGCACTCATCTCTGCCACTCCCCTCTCCTGCTTCTCTTCGGACTTCCTTTCCTGCTTCTCTGCTCCAAGTTTTTCTTGTGTTAATCTAGTTTTTCTTATTCTGTATCTGAGTTGAACATCTATTTTCAAAATCTGCCTGCCCCCTAATGTCATGCCACTCACCCTTCTGGGGAGCTTCCTTCCACTCCCTTCCCGATTTCCTGCTGGCTCAGGATTAACCATTCAAGAGGTGTAGTATAAGGAGCAGAAAGAGGAACAAATAACTGGATGCTTTTGTTTCTGCTTTTATCATGGTTCCCACAGCCTCTCCAGAGTCCTCCCGGAGTACCAGTGCACCCCACCCACCATCACCCACCAGCAAAGCACACAACTCATCAGGGCCTGCCTTCAAGTCTTCACCCAGATTCTTTGTTTTTGCAGCAACTTTATTGAGATATAACTCACGTACCATACAGTTCACCCACTTAAAGTGTACCATTCAATGATTTTTAGTATATTTGCAGTTTTTGTGACCGTAACCACAGGTTTTAGATAATTTTCACCCCAAATGGAAACCTACCTTTTTACCTTTTAAGCACTCATACCCACCTCCAGCCATCCCTCCCAGCCCTAGGCAACCACTGATCTACCTTCTCTTCTGTACATCTGTCTAGTCTGTTGCCCAAATTCTTACCTGCCAATCTTGTCCTTTTTTAATATAACTGGAAATGCACCTCTTAGAGGCTATTTGGACTCATCCCACCTGCTTTATCTTTCCTTACTGGGTCTTGTTCCAGTGCAATACTGGCCCTACATTACATTTTTGGATACATTGTTGCTGCATAAAGTTCTGTAATCAACATGTAGTCACAACTCTCCTTCAAGATTCAAGCACCTTAAGGAACAAAGAAACTGGCTTCTGGTTATTTTATATACCTTTTTTGAACCTTCTATCTTTATTGGTCTACTTCAGTAACACCTAATCCATGTGTTCCTGATTCTAAAGCCCCTGGTGATATGCTTCATAAGGAGAGATTTTTTTTTTTGAGAGGGCATCTCTCATATTTATTGATCAAATGGTTGTTAACAACAATAAAATTCTGTATAGGGGGGTCAATGCTCAATGCACAATCATTAATCCATCTCAAGCCTAATTCTCGTCAGTCTCCAATCTTCTGAAGCATAACGAACAAGTTCTTACGTGGTGAACGAATTCTTACATAGTGAATAAGTTCTTACATGGTGAACAGTACAAGGGCAGTCATCACAGAAACTTTCGGTCTTGATCACGCATTATGAACTATAAACAATCAGGTCAAATATGAATATTCGTTTGATTTTTATACTTGATTTATATGTGGATCCCACATTTCTCCCTTTATTATTATTATTTTTATTTTTAATAAAATGCTGAAGTGGTAGGTAGATGCAAGATAAAGGTAGAAAACATAGTTTAGTGTTGTAAGAGAGCAATTGTAGATGATCATGTGTGTGCCTGTAGACTGTGCTAATCCGAGCTAGACAAGGGCAATAAAACATCCACGGATGCAGAAGCTTCCTCTCAAAACGGCGGGGTGAGGTTCTAAGCTTCACCACTGTTCCCCGATTTCTCACCTGATGGCCCCCCTGCGACTGTGCCTGTCTTAGGTTGTTCCTCGAGGAATCTTACCCGTCTCTGGCTAACCAGTCATCTTCTGGGGCCATACAGGGAAATGTAAAGTTGGTAAGTGAGAGAGAAGCCATATTGTTTGAAAAGGTTAGCTTTTTACTTCTTTGCAGATTTATGCCCTATGGCTTCTATGCCTAGCACTTGTCTCGAGGTGTCTTTACCACCTGGAGGAATTATGATGCTCGGTAAATTCTATATGAGGCACGAATTCTATTTAAGGGTTGTAATTAGGAAGGAAGAAGAAAAGCTATAGAGGTAGCATATGGAAGAAAACATGGGAGGATTGATTATTTCTTTGACATATCTTCTTGTAGAGTACCTTAAGCATGTATAGGTTTTAAACTACTAACTAACTTGCTCACACATATTAACATAATAGGAATATGGTGACATAAACTAAGCAAATCTATAATTACCAGCCATCTCCAGTGAAGCCAAGAAACCCAGTTAGGCACCCTAGGCATTTGTGAAAATTTGTCTATGATATGATGGATATTGTCCAACTGTACTTGAACAGTCTGAGGGAAATCAGACAGATTAAAGCAACCCATTTCTGGGATCTGTTCACATCCCATATGTTCTTTTAACCGTAGATAGTCTATAGTCGTAAGATTTTGGAGTGCTACAACTTGCACCCCTCCCAACTCCTGGTTGAGTTCCAACAGTACAGATCCACTCAAATTCGTTGTCTCACTGTATGCACATGCCAGCCTAGACATCTCCCTCCTCATTCCAGTGGCAAGTCCAGGAAACAGTGGGATGGACGCAGCCACAACCGCAGCATCGCCCGGATCCCTGTGGAGGCTTTTTGATGATCATCCCCCGGCACGAGTCCTCCAGAGAGTGCTGATGCCGGAAGCTCCTCCTCATATCGTATCTTAGTTCATTTTCTGGGTAGCCAAGCTAGGCCTTGATCTTCTGCATAAAAACAAACAGACCCTTTGCCCACACTTTGACATGCTCTCTATACCACTGTGTAGAACTCATTGGAGGTCAGCACACAGGAACTGCTTTTTTTTTTTATTATTATTTTTATTTTTTATTTTTATTAAGAGAAGGAATATTATCAGAAAAGAGTACCTCCATAGCCGATCATCTGACACCCTTTAAGTGATCAAAATTAAGGATATTTAAAGCATGCGTTAATCTTTGATTTACCAATAGTTTTATCCTATCAAGGAGTAATCCCCCTTTTCTTTCTTTTTTTCCTTTTTTTTTTAATCTTTAATTTACACTTACATGAAGAACACTTTGTTTACTATGCTCTCCCCTATACCAAGTCTCCCCTAAAAACCACATTACAGTCACTGTCCATCAGCATAGCAAAATGTTGTAGAATCACTACTTGTCCTCTCTGTGTTGTACAGCCTCCCTCCCCTTTCTCCCTCCTCCCCCATGCATGCTAATCTTAATACCCCCTTTCTTCCCCCCCTTATCGCTCCCTGCCCACCCATCCTCCCCAGTTCCTTTCCCTTTGGTACCTGTTAGTCCATTTTTGGATTCTGTAATTCTGCTGCTGTTTTGTTCCTTCAGATATTCCTTTGTTCTTACACTCCTCAGATGAGTGAAATCATTTGGTATTTCTCTTTCTCCGCTTGGCTTATTTCACTGAGCATAATACTCTCATAAGGAGAGATTTTTAATGTCATGTTTTCATACCCAAATACCATCCTTATTTCTGTAATACTGCCTTTATCCCCCAGTCTCCAGAGAATAGTTGTCCTGGACTCCTTACACTTCCAGTCCCTCCACTCAGCTATTTGCTAGTTTTCCTTAGTTGTATCAATGAACTCTGTTCTCTTCATTGTCTCCTAATTGGATGCCCTTTCCATTCCTCAAGGCATAGCTCTAAATCATCTTTAATTTTCAATTATCTGCAGAGGTTATTTGCTTTTGGAGTAACAGCCATTTCTGTTGCCTATATTCGTTTTTGTGTACTCTCTCCACCCAGTTTGTGTGAACTCCATCTATGGGTGCTTGGAGAAGACCTCAATTGGTGGATACTAAGATACTTGTTGAATGAATGGATGTGCTTGGCACTTGGTACCTACTGCCTCACATCACAGTTGGCCCTATGTATGAACCCAGCTGGAATGTAAATTTCCTCCAAGACTTAATTTCATTCCTCTGCCTTGCACGTGATAGGGGTTTCCAAAGTCATAAATGCGTTGTCTTCCAATATGCTTATATTTATGTCTCTGTATGTCACATAAGGTAGGAGCCAAGGCCTCTGCTTCGTTTCCTTCCTGAAATTTCCTAACTGATCTTTTCACCTCTAAGCCTCAGTTCCTTCCCGTGCCATAGCATACCTACCCCAGGGGAGTCGGGTTAAAATGCTCTTTGCTCACTGTTTCTCAAAGAGAGATGAGGCCCTCAAAAAGGAAGAGAGGAGGGAGGGAAGAGAAAGGGCGCGCTGGGTGAACCTGAGAGCGCAGGTGAGGCGCGACGGGCGGCAGCCTGGCCTCCAGCCGCAGCTCCCCTCCAGCCGCGGGCCGGGTTCTGCCCGGTGTCCCCAGTGGCGCGGCCGCCGCTCAGCGGACGTGGAGGCCGCGGACGCAGGCGACTCCGGGGTTACGGAGAGGAGCCGGGACGTAACAGACCAGCGCCCCCTGGCGGCGGGGACACGCTGCGTGGGCCCGAAGCCCCGCGCCGCTGGGCCGTGGGTGGCTTTCGGATCGGTCAACGTCTTAAGCCCGTTTCGTCGTTTTAAATGAGGACGGCTTGAGTGTCTACCCCAGAGGGCCGGGACCCCGGCGGTACCCGGCAAATGTGGGCTGTTCACTGGGCACCCACCACGCGCAAGATTTTTGTTCCCCCGCCCCCGAAATACTAGCCTTCGGGCTGTCTGGTGCGTCTGGCCTTTCCCGGGGTCTAGCTGCCGGGCTCTGTTAGGACTTCCCAGGAAAATTAGTTGTGGGGAAGAAAGGACGGAAGGAAAAAGAAAGTTTCCTATTCCTTAACCACATGTACTGTTACGTAGTCTTTCCCCCAAAATAAGATTAATAGCCACGCGCCGGCCACCTGCCTGGGCGCGAATAAATGTCGCTGCTGGGCAGGGAGAAAAACCAGGCTTTCGTTTTTTGACATGGCCCCCTAAATACTGGAGTGTCTGGTGCCGCTGGCGGTGTTCTGGGTGGATTCTTTTCCACCAGGGGAAAAAAGTTTTAAGTCAACTCGAACGTACGTACAACAAAAGGGCACGGTATATATTTTATTTAAGCATTTAACGTTTTGAATTATGCAAAAAAGTGCCACATCATTATTGGATGAAATTTTTTTATGCGAGACGTAGTGTCTATCTATATACAATACTGCTCAAAGGGTTTAATTGTTTGAATAGCAAACATAACCTAAGTGGGAATGAGGATGGTATGCAACAGTCGTTTTATTAAAAAAAAAACTTAATAGCAATACTTGAATTCCAAATCTGACTGAAGGCTTCTTTAATGAACACATTTTAGTACTGAGTCGTATTTCTTTAGTGTGACATTTAACTTAAAAAATTATTTGTGTCAGTTCATTGACAGAAAGCTCGAGTGCAGCATTTAAGCTCCATGCTTAGGGAGCATTCTGGATCCTTTTTCAAAAGCAAAGAAAATACTAAAGCTTGCAAAATCTCAGGACATACTATTTCAGCTACATATTCTTAATATAATTTTTTATTAATCTGAAGTTCTGTGTGAATTCCCAGAGTGCAATATCCATAATCAAATGAAATCTAAATGCATCCCATTTAGTGGGTTCTTTTTAGATTACACAGTAGTGTAGAGTGTCACTGATCTATAAAAACTTTAGATAAGGGAACATACACAGTTGATACAAAAGTTAGTATTTTCTTGATCTGGGCTTTGGTATTTAAAATTTTTTTCTTACTAATAGGGTGGAGAATCAGTTGACTGGAAAGTCAGATGGCCCAGCTGCCTGTCCCAAGCATCTGTACTGAGAGGACAGAGGGAATCCTTGAGTAGAGGACCTATTTTGCACATAAAAGAAGCTGGGAAGATCTTTTAAAAATATGTAAGTCCAGGTCTCATCTGCCAGATTCTGATTTATCCAGGCATCTGTATTTTTTTTAAGCTCCCTAAGTGATTCTAATGTGCAGCCAAGGTTGAGAACTATGGTCTAGGCAGAAATGTTCCATTTTTTTTCCCCTTAAGAGCTGAATAAAAATAGGTTACTCTTTAATAAAAGAATTAAGTAGCTGTAAATCATACCAACAAGGAATTAAAAGACTTTCCCAAGGGGAAAATCAAGAAACTATATAATGGATTTATTTCTCTAGAAATCTGGAAGAGCAAAGTGTAGTAAATTGTTAGGTGTACTTCACAAGCTGTATTCAATGTAATTATCTTTGCAAATGATCTGATTAAGCCCAATAGTAAAGAAGTGACCAGTATCCATCACCCTGGTCACTGGTTTCCTATCTAAAGATGGCAAATTATCCAGCGGCTTTTGCTGGTATAAAAAAAACAAAAAGGGATGGGAAAAAGCATGTAAGTATACTTAAAAATAATTTGCCTTTAAAAGTTACGAGGCCCTTGGTTTCTCTTGTGTATGGTTTATTGCTTATTAACATATTTGACTTTTGTTGGCATTAACATAAGTTCTGTAGGGAGAACACTAACATGTTAGAAAATGAAGTCTGCAGATCCTCTGTGGATTTCATTTTTCTGGTCTACTCATGGCTCCATTAATGTGAATAGTTAAGAAAATTCCTGCATCAAAATAAAATATTAATTATACTTTACAATATATGAAGCAGCTATCTAAATAGTGCCATTTCTGTGATAACCTGAATTTTATCATTGAAACTCTTGTAACTAAAGTCACATCCTTTACATATTTATTCTATATAGGATTTATCCACATACAATGATGCCACCTTTATAAACAATTGACTTATTTGTATCAAGTCATCTTATAAAATAGAGTAATACACAACACATATCAGTGAATTCAGTTGATATTCTAGGATTCAAGAAATCTGATCATTCTTGTTCCTATTTTTGCCATTGTTTCACTGGGTTGTCGTTGGTAGGTTGCTTTACTGTGATGTGCCTCAATTTTTTTAACTTTCATGTGGATAACTGTCTTATTTCATTGATATGTAAGGAATAACATTATTAAATACTTTACAAATATAAAATGATAAATAGTAATACTGATCCACTCTAATATAAAATAACATAGAACTTTCCATTTAAAGTTGAAAATTTGGTCCTCCAGTACCTATTGTTATCACCCTTCCCAGTTAAACAATGTCTTATGCCTGTACTGTTTTAGTCATTTTCCATCATATTAATTTTAGGACTTAAAATATATATTAAGAAACCCAGTATGAGTGGAAATTTGACAATATTTTACCATGACTTGGCAAAATATCTTTAATGAGAAGTTCTGAGCCCATAAGTGATTGAAACACCAAACTTTTTTCATCCATTAAGCAGTAACTTGGCCACATAAAAATTAGCAGTTAACTATGTTTGTTTTGATTTCATTACTCAAAAAATGCAATATTGAAAATTTTATTCTTGAAAAGTCTTAAGAAACAATAAATATAGAAGGAACACTGTATACTAAGGATGTGATCTGAGACTCTATGCTAAGAGACTACAGTTACTGGCTTATAAACACAGGGAGTAATAGGAGTAATGAAGACTGCAGTGCTCAAGGGAATTCAAAACATTAGCGAGTTCCAAGGTTTTTATGCTGTTCTCCAGCAGAGGTGTCTAGTGAAAGGCTCGTAGGGCCTTTAGCCAGAGCAGCTCTGATTTTAGCATTTCTCCCTTAAATGTTGAGCTTCTCTATGAAACATTCATTTGACAAAAGGGTTTCTTGGTTAAAAAAAAATATCTTCTAAACCACTTGTCTAGTCAATTTTGCTTTCTCCAGACACTAGGCATGACTGTAGTAGTCCTTTTTTGCAAAACTTCATCCCATCAACCAGACATTCTTGAGGACCATACAGTTAGAAGGGTCTTCAGAACAAAACAGCATTACTGCAAGAGCAAACTTTGGTCTAACCAACTCCCGCTATTTTCCTAATAGTAAAAAAAAAAAATTCCTTGGCATAAGTAAAGCTTATATTAACAGATTGATTATACCCCTATGTAACATTTTCCCACATTTAAAAGCCAAAGAATTCAGTTTTCGCAGAAACCATTAATAGACAAGTTTTACTCTAGGAAAAGAACTAGTGTCTAATGTCTTAGACATAGATGACATGACAACCGAAGTCATTATTTACAGCTTACAAACATGTCAGGAATGTTCTTCTTTTATGACATGGAAATGATAGATGTGCCATCTAGTTTGGTGAACATGATAGTTGTCTTGTGGGTATTGCTTGATTCTTGTTATAAACTGATGAGAAGCGTTACTTCTGATAAGGCTTTACAAGTGCTGGTGGCACTGTGTTCAGTGAACTTTGCTGACTTTCATGCTGATGAATGTAAAGTTTGCATGCAGAAGACAGTAGCATAAAAGAACATTTAGATCACAGACTAAAGTGTGTTGTTAGAGTATACACATGCAAGCACTACTTCATTTCTATGAATAAAGCTCCAGTCATTTTTCCTACTGGCTCCAACAACTAAAAATCAGGTAATAATTTTAAAAGATGCATCTTTTAAATAATTTTATAAGTCACATCATCTGGTGTGACTACAGAATGACATGTTCTTTCTCATTTGAATACAAGTTAATTTGTCAGGACTCATGAGTCAGGAACAGTCATGTTGGGAGAACAATAAATTCAGTGCACACCATCCAGTCTTGAAGCAACTGGATATTAACCATCAGGGCAATCTTTACAAAGTCTCAGAATTAAGTACCAAAAAACACAGTGGTTATTCATCTATTTATAATTTTTGTTTTTAGAAATTAGCCATTTTAGCCCATTAATGGGTATCAAGGACAACCATTAAAGAATAAGAGAAAATAACATAAAAAATATTATCTGAGGTAAATTATGGCATTTAAAAATACAATATAATATACATGGTGCCTCTACCAAAATTAAAGTATATCAAGCTTCATTGTGATAACTCACAGAGACCTTCATGAAGGTCAGTTATTCTGGTATTTAGATTTTATTTTTAGAACTCAACAATGCTTCCCCAATTTAACTGTAATTTTGGAATGTTTCATAGTTCATTATAGGGAAGGAGTTTAAACTTAACTTTGTAGCCTAGGAGAAATGTTTGTTTTGAAAAACTATATAAAGTAAAAATGTTTAAAGCATGTAAGAGAATAACTTGTTCAAATAGTTTTATATGTAAAATTTACATATAAATAACTCATAAAATCATATCAATAGATACCATAGAGACATCACTTAGTACTATTTGAATAACTCTAGTTCAAGATGTATGTTGAAGATGATGAAATTCTTCTTTCATACTTTCTAATTCTGTTAGGCTTCTTTTTTTAATTACTACAGATTGGTGAGGTTTGACTTCCATTCTTTGCCATTTCAGGAGACAATACATGGAGATAGTCGAAAGAGGACTGTCTAAAATAAAAACTTGTCCAGTCACCAGTCCCACCACTTAACTTTTCTGACCCTAACTTCCTCATTTGTAAATCAGAGACAATAATATTTACCTTGCCGATTAAATGAGAAAATATGTAAGAGAGCACTTTATAAATAATACAGCA
This sequence comes from Manis javanica, assembly GCF_040802235.1. Taxonomy (NCBI): domain Eukaryota; kingdom Metazoa; phylum Chordata; class Mammalia; order Pholidota; family Manidae; genus Manis; species Manis javanica. The sequence goes on along the minus strand of NC_133159.1, from coordinate 24,419,955 downwards.
GTACAGTAAAATGTTAGAAATTAATCATAGGAACTGGTAAGAACCTCCAGTTTTCTTGGTTTAAAAAAATTTTTTTTCTTTAGGGAAGAAAAGAACCATACTGACAGATCTTTGCAAACTACCTTGACCTTAAAGCAGTATTAGGTTCCCTACTTTAAGAAAATGATATCTGTATATAATCTCTGGTCAGCCTCTACTTTAGGTTTTTGTTTTTGCTGAACAACACTGACTACATAGGAGTAATTTTCAACTTAATGACAAAAATTCAAATATGATGATTTCAAATATTTTAGATTTGTGTTCTGCCATAGTCCTAAAACATTTAAGATACTGGAATAACGATAGGTTGTTATAGATCCCAAGTTCATAGAAAGACTTCAGTCACTTAGGATGCCAGAGCCTTAAATGTGCTCTTACCTGGTTCTCTGTGAAAATTCAATATTGGTAGTTTATATGTTTTTGAAACACCTTGAAATTATCTTAAACATAAAGTTTGGTTGTGGTAAACTTATTTAAAATATTTCCTTTGAAAAAACTTGGCTAAGCAGAATTTCCAATATTAAAAGAAAAAAGGTATCTCCTTAATAAATTTATTAAAGATGACTTGTTTAGCTATCATGCCAACTCCAGCTACATCTTTCTTACAGCGCAGCAACACATTTCAGGGCAACAAAGTTCAGAGCAGATACAATGGCCTAATCAGAAAGCATGCAAGTTGTATCAGGTCATTACTTTTCAGTCAGTCTGATAAATTTGTCTCTGACCACGGAAAGAGAGAGATACAGGAAGTCAATCTAAGTTGCAGACATTCCAGCTTTAGTGGTCCACATTACAGCTACCTAATGTTGGGCTTTATTTCTTTTTCTTCTTCTTCTTCACTATCATCAACCTGTTGTATGACCAGATCAGCAGACCCATCCTCTACAATCTCCACATACGATCTATTCTCATCTTCACTCAAGTGCCATCTGGAATCCTTGTCTCCATCTGAAGGGGACATAAGATGCTGTTCAGCTTCCAAATCAATGGGGAGGCTGTCTATGCCAACTTCAGCAAGGCACTCATTACAGAGTCTGTAGCGCCTGGTTCCTTCCTGTACCACTTGCCCTGTTAGATCAGTCACATGGCGTTTGCATTTTCTGCAGATAAGTTTGCATGCCTGGTGAATCTGTGTAGAGATTTAAATAGTGATAAAAAAAGATTTTTCAAAAGCAGGACAGTTTGATATTCTAGGTACCAATTCATATACTTAAGATGTCCAAAGCCAAGCATTAATATTAAATTAACACCTAGTTATTAGTAAAAGATCACAGGTTTTGGTGATAAATTGATATCAGAGAAATATTAAACACCACTTTTCTCTAAATAATGGCTATGTTTTCATGATTAATATATACTAAATGATTTCACATATCCCTTAATCCAATACTATTTTGATATCTGAGGTAGTAATAAGGGACACCACCTTTCCAGTGTAATAAAATGCAAACAATATATGCCATGTACTATTCTAAGGACTTTTCATACCTTAATTTTTGGGGAAAAAAACCTCTTGTTTCATGTGAGTATTAATTTTTTTTATTTTGCTAGAGAAAATACATTGTCCCAATTATAAATTTATCAAAAATTATTTTTGGATATAAGGATTCCTTGCCACTTTTATTAATGAAAGATTTGGTAGAAAGAGGACTGAACTAGGAAATCAAAGTCCTTTTGTTCTAGTCCTGGTTTTGTTATTTACTAACTATGTACCTTGAAGCAAGTAATTTAGAACAATATAAACCTGTTTCTAGGGTGACAGTCAAAATATTTAACAACTACTAAGGTAAGGACATTACCCAAAAAGACTAGAAACCTGACTAATCAGAATAGACACTGGTCATTACACCACCACAGTGGCTCTGCTATGTAGCAGCCTATTATTATCCCTACCTACTTCATTATTACAATTCGGGTTGTTAAGGATCAAATGAGTTAGTATGTATGAAATGCTTTGGGAAAAAGTTGTAATTAATGAATAATTATAGTTAGTAATAAATGACTTTGTTCAATCATTGTCAGAGCAGATTATGGGTTCTAATCTAAAAATTAATTACAATAATTGTATAATACTGAGTTAATTTTTATGGTGTATTCATTTAGATAAAGTCAGATCAGTATGGAAGTAGACCATCAAACACAAAATTTAATGCAGTCTGGTAAAATTTTTTTTCAAATATATGGGCCTACCACTCAAAAGTTATCTTCTGCTTAAACATTGACATATTAATCAGTAAATATTCAAAGTAAATAATTTGAGTGTACCCTTACTTCTCCTGAGATATTATTATGGGTATCATATCTGGTATTGTTTTGTTACAAAGTTCTGACACAGATTCATTTTCATCTCCCTCAATTCCAACACAATAATGAAGTCAAAGAAATTAAGTAAAACACCATAATGTTAGAATAGAAAAATATCATCATGAATTCATTTTTAAAAATATATATATTCTAGTTCTGTCCACTGAAACAGTCTAAAAGGAATGATAACCTAATAACAGTGAGTATCCTAGGTGTCCAAATTTTGGTCTCTAACTTCATTCCCCACCAAAAGGCTTCTTTGAGAAATGGCTGATTACAGTTTTGTGGCAGAGAAAATACAAGGTAAGCCTAAGGCTCTTTTGGGGCCAGAGAAGCAGGACACTTCAAAAATTTAATGGAGTTACAACAAAAGGACACAAGAGCCAGAATCAAGTTGTCCCCACTGGACAAAACTGTTAAAATTTGAATATCAAAAAGAGTAGTAATTGTACACCCAAACACAATGAACCAATGAAAATTCATGAGACCATATGCTGTTTAAGAAAACAATGCCAGGAAAAACTCGGTATTATTTGAGGCTACTATTAAATCAACTCTTTGCTTTTAAAATTGGTAATTAAAGGGCAAGAATGAATTATTTATCCTGCTTCTCCTGTAGGAACTGTATTTCAAAGTAACCAAATAGTCCCTAGTAATGAGGAAAAGCTTTACTTTATAGAATTCCAGCTAATAATGTAGAAGGAATGTTAAAATTAATACATCTTTCTATAACTCCAAGTTACATTAATAATTTGAACAGACTCTATCAACTGATGTTAATACATTAAATGAATGGTTGATGGGGAAATGGATAGTGGTACAACATCAAAATAGTTAATACCATTAAATGAATGGTTGATGGGGAAATGGATAGTGTTACAACATCAAAATAGTTCCACACAGATTCCTTCCTAATCACAAGGCATACACCTTTAACCATACAATGGTGGTAATACAGTATCATCACCCTAATCCAGTGATCAATCTTAACAATATGAATGATGGGTCCAGCAGGTATTATGTGTCTCCTAATATGACACAATATGAAGTAAATAATTTTATTCTTGATGTATTCATTCTATCTAAAAGTATTAACTTAAATCCATTAAGCCAAAAGTTTTATATAAAACTTCTAGTTTATAGAAAATGGATAAGGGATAGAGGAAGAAGCTAAATAATACTATGCAGGAGCAAGGAGAGAAATCCAGAGGTAGAATATTTTGTAAAACAATTGATTTGATATCTTCAGAAAGTCAGTGAGGGAAGGGCAGGGAGGACTGTGATAGCTTCAAAACATATTTAAGGGACTTAACAGTAAAATGGATACACAGTCCTGGATTGGTTTCTGTTTGGACAAACCAGCTATAAAAGGTATTTGGAGGACTACTGGGAAACTTAAAATTGTATTGGATGTTAGATAAAATTTTATTGAGATGGAAAGTTAGAAATAATTTACTAAAGAAAGGTTACAAAATAGCATGTACAGTATGATCTAATTTGGTTAAAAACAGTGTAACCATATATATGCATGTGATAAAGAATTAAGAAGAGTAATATCAGGCTGGTAAAAATAGGGTATTTTATTTTTATTTTTTATAATGTATGTGTATTGTTTTTTCAATAAAAAATTTCTTACTTAAAAAATCTAGCTTCATGAGATTAATGAAGGCAAGAATTTTGTGTTTTGTTCACTGCTGTATACCTAGCACTTAGAAAGGGGCTGACCCACAGGTGTTCAACATACATTTGTTGAATAACTAATTATAAAGCAATGCATGAAGAAATCACCTTAAGGGACCCAATGTCCTTGAAAATTAAAAGGAGCTTGTATAAGTAATTGTAAGTATTAGTAGTTTTTGGTTTTCCTAAAAAGAAACACAGATTTTAGGAAAAATTCTTGCTGCTAGAGGAACAGCAGCATAATTCCAATGCCATTTACCTTATTAAACCACCAGAGCACTGAACTGTCAATTCCCTGAGATTTTTCTGACTGTGGACAGTCTATTCCCCTACTGGGAATGGTTCTATTGTCCACCTTGCTCCCTTACTTCAGGAAACTAGAGAAACAGAGACTAGAGGGTGTACAGAGGAGAGAGGTCAGACAGCAGAAACTAGGCTGAGATCCTACCAGATATGGATTCAAGATGTGGAGTATCTCAAGTGGTGATGCTGACCTAGACATCTGAAACATTTTTAGTTTATATTGTTTATGGCTCTGAAAAGACGAGTATATAAAAATATATTTGATTTTAAGTTAACTAAAATGGATATCCAAAAGCATATCTCTTACTTTAAGGCCTCCAAGGGCTAATTAAAAATAAATAAATAAATAAATAAATAAATAAATAAATAAATAAATAAATAAATAAATAAATATTTGTAAAATTATGCATTATGTGCAAAATAAGCACATTAAGTTGGAAAATTTTTTTTAACATGGTAGAGTTGTGTAAAAAGATTTCTCAGTAAATTAGATCATCTTAAAGCAGATAAATGTGCATATTTCTTAAGAAGATGATGAAAAATCATATACATACTGTTCGAAAATGGCTACTTAGATGGTCTAGCCTGCTAAATCTTTTCCCACAAGCTTGACATGGATAGGGCCTTTCTCCTGTGTGACAACGAAGATGGCGCTTGAGGTCTGCTTTCCGCTTCACCACGTGTGTGCAGTATGGGCATTTGAATCGCATCCTAGGCAGATCATCTGTCAGGAGATAGTGTGATTAAGGACAGTGATTGATTACATCACTGGGAAGTTCATAAAAATAATTTTATTAACATACAGAATCCAAAAGGAGTTGGTGAGTCCAATCTTGGAAAGGTAGAAAAAAAGCAGCAGAAAGGAGTTTTATTAAAACTAGATTATCAATTAACACTAAGAATAAAACTATAACTTCAGTATTTGATATATGTACAAGTCTGGGTAAATCTGGACTGCCATGCTTATCTTTTTATTTAATGTACAGTATTGGATTTTAAAACTATATACAATCCAAAAGTAAAAGTCCAGTTAAAGCTTTTAAGTAAGTTGCTGTATTTACATATTTTTATCCCCTTGCCTTTACTTTGCATGCACGTTTAATATTTTTCTTTTAAATGTGAAAAAAATGTGAAGAATCTTTAATTTTTTGTTTTAAAACGTACTCAAAATGTTAGCTGTGACTGGAAGCAAACTTTATCAATTTAACATCTATTAAATTAAACTGTTCAGTATTAAAGTTAGTTTTAAAATAACCTAGAATTATAAAAGTGCAATGCCCAAATAAACAAAAGATCACTTTTTTACTGTTTTAAAATACAATGAAGATTTCCCATTTTTGCTGTTTTTTTCTTTTAATTGAAGTATTGTTGATATACAATCTTATATTGGTTTCAAATACACAACACAGTGGTTCAACAGTTACCCATATTATCAAATTCTCACCCCCTCTAGTGCAGTTACTATCTGTCAACGTAAAAAAATGTTACAGAATCACTGACTATATTCTCCAGGCAGTACTACCATCCAGGTGACCGACTTACATTATGATTGCAAATTACTGTGCCCCTCTACCCCCCCACCATTTTGCTGCTATTTCTGTATGTCCTGGTCAACAGTCAGAGTTCAAAAGGACTTTCAGAAAGCTCTATAATACAATATAATTTCATGTACTTTCAGTTAGTATCGGATAGAAAAATATGATTAGTAAAGATTAATCAGGTTGCCTATTATTTTAAAATGTGTTATCTATAATCACACTATTTAAAAAAATTTATATGACACTATCAACTATACTTCAATTAAAAAAATTTACACAACAACCAGGGAAATGTGAATACTGACCGGTTATTTAGTGGATATTAAGGAATTGTTCATTTTGTTTAGGTATGATTTTGCTATTGTAGTGGACTTTTTTGTTAAAGAATATCTTTTACGGACACATGTTGAAATATTTACACATAAAACCTATGATGTCTGAAAGTTGCTTAAAAATAATAAAGGGAGGGTCAGAAGTAGAGGTATAGATGAAACAAGATTGGTCATGAGTTCAGAGTTGTTAGGCCTGGATAATGATTAGGTACATGGAGGTTAATTATACTTTTCTCTTTACTTTTGTGTATGTTTGAAAATTTTCTTAAATAAAAAATTTTAAATATATAATCCAAATCGTGTAACCTGAGCGAGTTTCATTTTATCATAATTTCCTTTAAATTCACATGTAAACTATTATGTAAATTTGCTAAGTGGGGCAAACTTGATGGCATGACTTCTACTCCCTGTTCTCTACTTCAGTCTTAAGAAGAGGAGGGGTTATTTGAAACTATCAACCTACAACATCTTTCTGCATTTTACTACTATCATAAAAATGAGATGTCTCATAGTTTTTGCACATAAAATTACATCAGTGTTACAGGGTGTGTGTTAATTGTTTCTGTTTGTTCTTTTTTGCATTTCATTTTATTTAAAAAACCTTTGGTGCAATATTTAAAAGCAATACAGCCAGCTGGAGTGACAACCAACAGAAAAAAAGGAGAGAAGAGGGAAGACTCAGAGACCCCACCCTGGCTGCTCCCAGGGGAGAGAGGCCAGGGAAGACTAGAGAGGGTGATGGGTGACGGCTGGGAGGAAAGGCCACCCACCAAAATGAACAGGCAGAACAAAACATTTATATAGGAAACATCTGACTGAACTGAATAGGACCTAGGGGAGATGGGAAAACCCCACTTTTTAAAAAAGTTATGTTTATTTATAAGTTATCTTTTTATTGGATATAGTCTAATTTCTTTTTAGCTCTTGGGTGTGAAACTGCAAATATGCATGGTTGCTCTGTTTAACTTTTCGGTATAAAAATATTCTTTCTGAGTGAACATTCAGAAAAAAAAAAACTAAGGTGAAAATATGTGTCTTAGGGATTGAACCATTTAAAAAGAGCTTTAAACATTTAACAGTAATCTAATTACCCACAGGTACAAGTTTGGAAAATCATGGCTTTTGAACCTCAGAACTCTTATTGTTTTGACTGTTATTAAATTTATCCAATATTATTTTAAATTAATTTTGAAAAAATTATGTTTTGTAAAACAAATTTCATTATAGAAGTATGACAAAAAATAAAACTCACTTGGTTCAACTGTCTACAACACCAAAAGTAAGGGTATATTGAGATAGGACTGATTAATGAAGGCAGTCCCAGAACCCAGCAATGGGAATGATTCTTTTTGGGTACCTGGGAAACTTCTGGAGGTGACATCAGATCCTTGACCATACGGATAGCCAATAGGAGTAGAGTCTATTTCAGCACCAATTTGTGCTTGTTCTTCAGACTGGGAAATGTGGCTGGAAGAATCAGATGTCCGTGCTTCTCGTTTGCTTGACTTATAATGGGCAACTTCAGAAGGCTGGGACAACCTCAAATGTTTGGACTTTTTAATGGAATCTTTCCTTTGTTCATGCTTGGCCAAAGGCTGCTGAGTATTCCTTTGGGAGGCTGAATGGTAATTATACTTACTCCAGGATTTCCCTTGCTCTGGGCTTAGGTGGGAATGTGGAGAACTGCTTTCTTCTTGCCAGCCACCGCCATAAAAAGAGGAACGTTCTATGCCATTAGAACTGGCATCTTTATCAGAGAGACTGAAATAGCGATCTTTTTCTTTCTCACTGATGTCTAATGAAGATTTAATAAAGGTCTTACAGACACTAATCACATCAGTCATCTGAAGGAAGCTAGCAGCTGACATCACTTCTATGACATTCTGCCCAGTAAGAGACAGTTTGCCAGAATAGACGAAGTCCAGGATAACTGTAAACGTGTCTGGGGAGAAAGCCTGAAAAGTAGCTGTGGTTGGCTGACTTGTCTCCTTTGAATTCTGAGAAAGAAGCATTTTAAAATAGCCACTACTAGCAAACAACACATTTCGATGCGCTTTGAAGACCTTCCCTTCAACTAGAATACTGCAATCACAAAAGACATCTTGCCGGCGCTGCTCATTCAATTGTTGCAGGAGGTGAGACTGATGAGAAGAGATCTCCATCCTAAAGAGGAAAGGACATGTGGTTACCAAAACGAAATAATGCTGTTTTTCTAAGATGAGCCAACTAAAATAACGATCCATTAAAAACTTTTTCTTCTTAGAGAATATGGTCTCCAAGACATAGAAGATAACAGATTTCTGGACATCATTTAACACAGCACTGTTAATTATTAGATGTGTAGACAATTCTCTGTCTCCATCACTCAGCTTTATTGCATGTCAGGCCACCTGCTGTATGCCACCCTTGATTCTTGATTCTTGCCTTAATGTAGTTTTCAATCTCGAGAGGGTATCAGGCATTAAATAAGTGCTCGTATGAAGTTATTAATGACAAGTGCTAAGACAGAAAGAGGGTGCTATGAGCAGCATAATAGTGTAAATTAGACTGGGACAGAGAGGGTTAGGGAGTACCTCTTTGAGAGGTGATATTTAAACTGAGACCTCAAAAATGACCAGGAATTGACTAGGTGACTACAAATCAACAGAATCAAGGGAGAAGATTTCTGATTCCAGAAAATGATGGTCTAGAAAGTGCTGAAACTTTACTGCCACAAGTCTCTAGAGATGCTGGCTAAAGTATAACCAAAACTTTTTAAGTATATGGCTGGGCTTGCAGGAAAGTGTAAGAAATCCCTAGATGCCAGCACTGAAAAGGGAACAGCCCAGAGCAGCAATATGGGTTCTGGTCTTTATCACTAACAGAAGTTGGAACTCTCTAAGGACCACAGCCTTAATGAAAAAGGACTAGGAAACTTGCTCATAAGTCCCAGAAAAAAGCTAAGAAAGTTTGTCTTTGAAGGCTCTTTGTTGGGAAAAAAAAGTCCCTAGGTGAGATATCAAACCCAAGATTGTGCCTTATGAGGTTCTGGAGTCCGAATTTATTTTACCTGCTTGGTGTAGGAAGCCTCGAGTTGAAAAATTAACATGAAAATTAGTCCTGGGTTTAGGACTGCTTAGGAGAGATGCATGCCCTAAGACCCCAAGCCAGGTGGGGAATAAGCTCTGCTGAAGTTGAACTTGAAATCTGCCCCTCTTTATACAAAGTGGATCATTTCCAGTAGCATACAGCCATGATGCCTAATATCTCCTTGTCTTAAAAACAAACAAGCAAGAGGATTAAGATGGCGGCATGAGAAGTGAGACAGAGGCTTCCTCCTAAAACCGCATACAATACAAAAATATAATTAATACAACTAATCCTGAAAGAGCAACAGGAAAGAGGGCTGTGCCAGACTGCATACAGCTGGAGAAAAGAGCAGACCTCACGAAACAGGGTAACGTACCAAAGCTGTGGCCCGGTGGGACCCAAGTGCTTCATCCACCCCAGCTCACAAGCTGGAGGAAGAGAAATGGAGCAGGGAGGGAGTGGAGGCCTGGGACTGCTGAATACCTAACTCTGGAGATCTGCACTGTGAGCACAAACCTGCATTTCATGGTGCTTTCATGATACTCTCGTGATTAGGGAATTGGAAAGCTAAGACAGGCAGAATGCCTGGAGAGACTGAGATTCCAGCTGCTTGTGGAAAGCAGAGATCCATATCTGGCTGCTCTGGGACAAAAGAAAGGCGGGCATTCTGAGAGACTTCCTAACAAGGAAGCCCTTAGCAAGAAGGTTGCTAAAGGGGCAAGGATTTCACAGAGCTTACTGCTCAGGAGAAAGGACAGGTAGACAAAATTGTCCAGATGCACTCTGCACAGCAGGTTGGGAGCTTTCATGATTTCCAGGTGCTCCAGCTCCCTGGCTGGCTACACAGCTCCAAGGACCCCCTCCACAATACACAGCCTACTGCGCCTTTCTCCCGGCCAGTCCCACATGGCTCACAAACCGGCAAACCCTACCCTTGCTTTAGGCAAACCAGAGGGAAGATCTGTCTACAGCAACTACAAACGCAAAGCACAGAGGCTTATACCTGTGTGCTAGGCCCACTGGTTCAGGCAATGGAGACAGGCATAGCAGCCGGGAAGCAGGAAACAGCTCCTTCCTCCCCCCAGGCACCAACACCACTCCCCTGCGACCCCCAACACTGCTTCAGGGGCTGAGCAGCTCCAGAGAGTAGAGCTTCTGGGCATTAGAGGGCACCATATACAAATATGAAACACCAAAGGAACCTGGTCCAGAGTAAAATTAATATAACTCCTGAGAAAGATGACATGGACCTCATGACATCAAAATAAAAATCATTAACATGATAATGGAGGTACAGAAAGATATTCAAGAACTCAGGAATGAATTCAGGTCAGAGATCCAATCATTGAAGAGCACAATGGAGGGTATTAAAAGCAGATTGGAAACAGTGGAAGAGACGATAAATGAAATAGAAACTAGAGAAGAGGAATACAAAGAAACTGAGGCACAGAGAGAAAAAAGGATCTCTAAGAATGAAAGAATATTGACAGAACTGTGTGATCAATCCAAACAGAACAATATTCGCATTATAGGGGACAGAAGAAGAGAGAAAGAAAGGGATAGAAAGTGTCTTTGAGGAGGTAATTGCTGAAAACTTCCCCAATTTGGGGAAGGAGATAGTCTCTCAGGCCATGGAGATGCACAGATCTCCCAACACAAGGGACCCAAGGAAGACAACACCAAGACATATAGTAATTAAAATGGCAAAGATCAAGGATAAGGACAGACTATTAAAAGCAGCCCAGAGAGAAATAAGATCACATACAAAGGGGAATGTAAGCTAGTTCAACCATTGTGGAAAGCAATATGGAGGCTCCTCAAAGAACTAAAAATAGATATACCATTTGACCCCAGAATCCCACTTCTTGGAATATACCCAAAGAATACAACTTCTCAGATTCAAAAAGACATATGTAGCCCTATGTTCATCGTAGCACTTTTTACAATAGCCAAGATATGGAAGCAACCTAAATGTCCATCTGTAGATGAATGGATAAAGAAGATATGGTACATATACACAATGGAATACTATTCAGCCATAAGAAAGAACTGATCCTACCATTTGCAACAACATGGATGGAGCTGGAGGACATTATGCTCAGTGAAATAAGCCAGGCGGAGAAAGACAAATGCCAAATGATTTCCCTCATTTGTGGAGTATAACAATGAGGCAAAACTGAAGGAACAAAATGGCAGCAGACTCAGAGACTCCAAGAAGGAACTAGTGGTTACCAAAGGGGAGGGGTAGGGGAGGGCGGGTGGGAAGGGAGGGAGAAGGGGATTGAGGCATATTATGTTTAGTACACATGGTGTGGGGGGTCACGGAGAAAACAGCGTAGCACAGAGAAGGCACATAGTGAATCTGTGGCATCTTGCTGCACTGATGGATAGTGACTGCATTGGGGTATGGGTGGGGACTTGATAATATGGCTGAATGCAGTAACCACATTGTTTTTTCATGTGAAACCTTCATAAGAGTGTATATCAATCATACCTTAATAAAAAAATTTAAAAAAAGAAAGAACAAGCAAACAAAACCTCCCCTTGACTTCACGTCTTCCTCTGACTACTCCATTTCTCTGCTCCCTTTACACAAAATTTACCCAAGAGCTTTTTGCTGTTTTATTTTCATCTGCTGTCTTCACATCTCCTTCCGTTCTCTCTTGACCCCTTTCTTATCAGGTTTTCATCCCCATGCATCAAAACCATTTTAAAAAAGATCACTAGTAACTTGCATGTTGTTAAATCCAATGGTCATTCTTTGTCCTCATTTTACTGACCCAGTGGCTCAGTATCTCTTTATCCCACAGCACCTTCACTCACCAGCCAGGACACCACCCCTTCATGGTTCTCCCACTGGCCACTCCTCTTCCTCACTCATTCACCTTTGCTGGTGCTTCATTTTCCTAATCTGTGGGATTCAGGACATGCTACCCCCAAAACATGGCACCTTGGCATATTGGGTATTTTGACCTGAAGGAGTTTGAGAAAACAGTAGAAGCAGAAAGGTCACTCTGACACCCCACCCCCACACTCCTGAGAGGTGCCCTCCCTGCACCCTGAGGAAAGGAGCGTCCTTACTTCAGAAGGTGAAGGGAGTCCGAAAAGAATCTGAACAAAAACACACTGTGCTGTTTTCCCAGTTTCCTCAACTTACCTCATACTCCCCAGCCTCCCATGCTCCTCCATGCTGTCCACCTTCACCAACCCAAAAGTACTCAGGTCTGTTTCTTTGGGTCTTCATTTCCTTATGAAGGCTTCTATGTCACAGAAAACTTACACTGAGAAGATGGGTATGTGTTTCTCCTGTTAATCGGTCTTTGTAAATTTAATTTTCATGCCCACCCAGGAAGAGGGTCAAGGGAAGTTTTCTACCCCTATGGCTGGCATGCCTCAGACCTCTTCTCCACCTAAACCATTCCCTAGATGAGCCGATCCAGTTTCACAGCTGTAAATGTTACCTTTGAGCTTATGACTCACAAAGTTACATATCTAGTCCCTGAACCTCAGACTCATCTATCTGTTTATCTGCATCTTCTTAGATATTTAATAGGTACCCTAAGCTCAGTATATCCAAAAACATACTCTTCATTCACCCTCATTCTAAACCTGCCTTTCCTAAAGTCTTATCCATCTCAGGAAATGCTAACTCCATTCCAGCTGTTTAGACCGAAAACATTAAGAATCATGACTCCATGTTGTTGTTAAAAACAAACCACAACTCACATTACCACCCTGATGCAAGTTGCCATCACCCAACATCAACAGCCTCCTAATCAATCTCCTTGCAACTTCAGTCTAGTCTGAACACAGCAGCCAGACTGAACCTTCTAAAGCATAAGTGGAATCATGTTACTTTTCCATGCAAAACAACCCAAAGTTTCTCCATCCAACCCAAGTTCTCTTGACCTAAAAGGGCCGTACATGATCTACACACCCCCACCACCACCACCTGTCTGCCCTCATCCCCTCTGCTCTACCCGTCACACACTACATTCCAGCTACAAGGAACTCTGCTCAGTCCTGAACATTCCAGGCATGTTCCTGCCATGCAGTCTTTTACTTGTTATTCCCTCTGCTTGGAAAATTCTTCCCCAGATACACACATAGCTCACATTCTCACATTTTTTAGGTCTGTGCTCAAAGGTCACCTTATCAGAGAGGCTTTCCTTTACCATCCTATTTAAGTATTCATTCCCTGCCACTCTCAATCCTGTTATTTATTTGTTTATTGCCTGTTGCCTCCTGCTAGAATTTAAGGTTCTAGAGAACAGAATTTGCCTGGTTTGTTTACTTATATATCCCCAGCTCCTTGAACAGCACTTGAGCACACAATAGATGCTCAATCAATGTTGCTGAATGAATGAATAAAAATGTTAAAACATACAGGGAAATCGTTCTTTATAAAGAATCAGCAAATATAACAAACAGAATTAGAACCCCAAGAATTTCAGAAAATAGAATAAAAATCTTAGAGATTATTAAATATGTTTAAAATGGTCACAGAGATAAAAGATGATATGGACTAGCGTTAAGTTATGAGGACAGACACTACAGCCAGGTAGCTTGATTTGGAATTCTAGCACCACTACTCAATAGCTGTTTGAACTTGCGCAATTTTATTTAACCTCTGTATCCCTGTTTCTTTATCTGTAAAATGGAATGGAAAATAGCACTTATTTCATAGAATTATTATGAAGATTGAATGATGTACATACAGCACTCAAAACAGTGTTGAACATGTAGAACTTCATAAATGTTACCCATTCTTTTTACTTCAATATTCTTATATAATATACACAAGAAAATAAACTGGGCGGGGGGCAAGAGGTAGGTTTGAAGAGGAGCCAAATGAGTTTAAAAAATGAAAACTATAATTAATTAAAATGAAACACCCCATGTTGCAAGATGGACATCCCAGCCTTCTGTCCACAGTTCTGGCAAGAAGAAGAGGAAAAGGCAAAAAGTAATTTACCAGTCTACTTTCTTATCAGGAAAAAAGCCAGCTTTAAAATTTTATTAAGTGCTTATTCTGTACTGTATGTTTTTTTTCCCTCTTAATCTATGTATTCATTTCCTAGGGCTGTTGTAACGAAGTACCATAAACTGGGTGACTTAAAATAATAGAAATCTATTGTCTTACAGTCTGGAGGCTAGATAGTGAAAATCAAGATGTAAGCAAGCCATGCTCTCTGAAACTTGTAGAGGAATCACTCTTTCCTTCTTCCTACTCTTTGGTGGCCCCAGGTGTTTCTTGGCTTGTGGCTGACTAACCCCAACCTCCGCTTCCACCTTCACGTGGCCATCTTGCCCTGTGTCCCTGTGTCTTCACAAGGGGCCCTCTCCTCTTATCTTCACAGTGTCTGCTTAGGAGGACACTAGTCATACGAGGGCCCACGCTGCTCCAGTGTGACCTCATCTTACCTGATCACATCTGTAACAACTCTATTTCCAAATAAGGTACTGCAGATTAGGACTTCAACATATCTTTTTTTTTGAGAAACACAATTCAACCCATAACAATCTGTTAACATGTTATATTACATTAATGGATTTTTTGGATGTTGAATGTGCTTTGCATTCCTGGAATACTCTAGCCTCGTTTTTACCTTTATCAGACTATTTATTCAGAGACTGAAAAGATAAATTTTCTGTTTCCTCAATTCTCTGATAATATTAGATTGAACTGTGTAGCACATTGAATACTGTCCCCTCCACATTCATGTCTATCTGAACCTCAGAATGTAATTTCATTTGGAAATAGCAATGACAGCATCTTTTATTATATTGGTCTTTCACATGTCCAAGTCATTGCCGGGTCTTTTTCAGCCATAAAAGTGTTACATAAACACTAATTCTATTCTTAAAAGTTCTGTAAAAAGTTAATTCCTTGGAGGAAAAGAAATTTTTTTTTTAGTTTAAGTTTGAATAAGAATTTGCTTTCCAGGCAATTTGTAGACATTATAAATGAGCATCAGTATTGTTAAGAGTCGCAAACAGTAGTCACTGTGTGTGAATTTCAACAGGCTCCTAAGAGTTGATGGGGAGTGGGAGGACACTGAACAGTGAAAGTGGAAAATTATCTCTTCATGACTGGAGAGACTTGAGCACTGCCTTTGACAAATGAAAGAGCAGCAGAGAACTTCTGTAAGAAAAGGCTGGGAGCCGCGGGGATGACTTCAGCAGCAGACTGTGTCAAAGGGTAGTCACGACACTATACCTAAAGTGAAATACCCCAAGTTGGCAGCTGAATTCCTAGTGCTGTGTACTCCATCTTGAAAAGGAGGATATAATTTCAAGATAGGGTTAAGAGTGAGTTTAAGGGGCTTAATGAAAAGATCCAACAGATAAAAGGGAAAAGGCAACACACACACACACACACACAGTAAGGTAACACACATATAGGAGGGAGGAGAAAGAGATCAATCAAGAATGACTCCAAGGTTTATGACCTGAGAACTGGCAGAATGGAGTATCTGGAGCACATTTTGGACATTTAAGTTTAACATGTCCTATTATTCATCCAGTAAGAGAGAAAGCGTGGGCAGTTGGCTATATGAGCAGAGCTGAGGAAAGAGGTCCAGGCTGGGGATATAAGATCAGAAATCATCAGCATGTAGACGGTAGTTAAAGTCATGAGATTTCGGTGTGATTGCCAAAGGAGGCAGGCTACCTAGATAGGTGAGTCCCTGGCATTGCAACATTTAGAGAACAGAGAGATGCAGATATCCAGTGAAGATCTCAGAGAGGAAAGCCAGAAAAATAGGAAGAAATGTATCCTGGAAATGAAGAAAGCATTTCAAGGAGGAAGGGGTGACCTTTGTGTTGGTTTGGTCAGATGAGGATGAAAAGCTGACCACTGGATTTATCAGCAGTGCATGTGTGTGTGTGCGTGTGTGTGATGAGAGAAACAAGTACACAGCTCTTTTGAAAGAGTTTTGCTGTAAAGGGAAAGAGAGTGAGTGAAAGTGATAGTAAGGGGAAGTGGGGTCAAGACTGAAGAATTTGAATTATTTTGGAGAGAAAAAAATAACTCAAGAAATAAATGTCCAGATGAAGCAGGGAGAGATGAGACTAAGAACACACTAAAAAGGTTATCATTAGAAAGGATTAGTGAGTGGCGGAGAGGAACCTTCTTTGCAATGGGAGGAGAGAAGCAAACAGTGTGCAGATACCTAAGGGAAGGGTAACATGGGAGCTCATTCTGCTGCCCTTGATCTCTAAGTAAAATATCATTATTTTTGAAAATGATGATGTAGGAAATGTGGTAGAATAACAGTAGTTAGTATAAAAATGTGTATCTGATTTCTAATCAAGTCTGACATACTTTTCACTTAAATCACAAGATTAAAGCATCACAACCCAAGTTGGGCTTAACCCACAGTAGAGAATAAATACTTGGTGGCTTCCCATCGGTCAAACTTCCCACTGGTAGACTGTAGCAACTGACAGGCATAGTTGCCATTTTTCTTTAACCTAACCATCTGTGGATGAATAAATTCATCTCGTTGTTCCTGTAGAAAGGCAGTGCCCTCATTAAGTAAGGCAC
Source organism: Manis javanica (assembly GCF_040802235.1). NCBI lineage: Eukaryota > Metazoa > Chordata > Mammalia > Pholidota > Manidae > Manis > Manis javanica. The sequence goes on along the minus strand of NC_133159.1, from coordinate 24,403,141 downwards.
CTGGCTTTGGTTTCTGTACTGGTTATTAACCTATTGTTTTAAAGTCCCACCACTGTCCTTTTTAAATATTCTGCTCTGCTCTGATGGGGCAGAGAGTCTGCAAACTATATTACCCAGGACCTGTCCTCAGCTGGCTTCCTGTAGGATATGCTAACTGTGTCACGGGTGGGAACCAGCACACCAGAGGAAAAGGGAAATTTCCTGCTTCTGGCTCTCACAATGGCTGGTGGCTGTGGTTGGAGCAACAGGGTGGAGTCACTCTGGATTACACAGCTCAGCAGACGCAGAGTCTTTCTGGTGGGCTGAGCTCTGATCAAGGTAACACTTCTTCAGTGGATCCAAGACTGACAGTGTCCAGTAGTGCAGCAAGATGCATATGCTCATGAGTGCCAGCTCCATGGGGCATTGGCAGCTTGAGATCTTTCAGTGTCATTTCCTCCTTTTTTTATTTTGTTCTTCCAGTCCCCACCCTCATGTGCTCTTCTAGGCCTTCCCACACCCTTGCAATTTCCTGTATTAAATTATCTGTCTGGAATATCTAGAATGGATTTTGTGTTCTCAGTAGGACTCTTGCTATATCATCTTGGTGAAAGAAAAGATCCCAGAAAATAGATCCTCCAAAATAGGATTTGGGGATTGGTTTTCTGCCTTCTGAGCTTGAGCAGAGTGATAACATTTTTATTTTTAGATTACTACCAGTGGAAAATGGAAATAATGGGTAATCCATGTCATATAGTGGCATTATGATACTTATCACTTGGGTTTGCTTAGGATAAAGTCCTGTCAAAGGCAACTCTGAGAGACCAAGTGGCTGCTACATTTGACCATCATGGTAGTAATGATGACTGTAAGGACTTGGAGGCTAGCTGCTCCTGACAGTACTGGAGCACTTATAGTAAGTAAATAATAAGCTCCAGGCTTTAAACTCAGCTTCAGTCAACATCAGAGAACCAGAGAACTTTGATAGTAGCCCTAAAGGAACCTTTCTGTGAAGCCACAGGGTTGGATATAGCTAAAAATTAGACCTAATTGTGTGGGTTGCAAAATTACAACATAAGCTGATTACATCCTAACCAAGTTTCTTTGTGTGATGGGCACTGACTGTGAAGGAGACTCTGAGATCTGGAAGTGTGATATACAGGACTGGACTGAATGGGTCTTGAATTCATGAATACACATTACCCACAGCACCTAATTCCTAGTATATTGCTGCCTTTCCTCAACTCACACATATGGCTTCATGGCGAGTTCTCTATAAGTAGCTGACTAAGAAAGAAAAAGTCAAGGCCTGATTTAGAGATGGTTCTGCACAATATGCTGGCACCAGCTGTAAGTAGATGGCTAAGACATCCCAACTCCAATCAGTGTCCCTGAAAGACACTGGGAAGGGAAATCTTTGCACTGACAAAGAGACAGATACAGGTACAGATTTTACCCTGATTCATGGACAGTGGCTAGTAAACTGGCAAAATGGTCAAGGATTTAGAAAGAACCAGATAGAAGGATTGCTAGCCAAAAGGCATGTGGCCTTTTGGTGGCCAAGAAGCAGGTAGACGTACCTTTTGGAATGGGCACAGGTTATGAGGTTTGAATGTCTCATGTGAATGCTTAATAAAGGGTACCTACCCACTGCAGAGGAGGCTCTCAGAAAGCAGGCAGATAAAATGACCTGTTTTGTGGATGTCAGCCAGCCTCTTTCCCTAGTCACCATGAAGTCTGCCATGTTCTGCGTCACCCAGAAGCAGCTTGCCTGATAAAACAGCAGAATAACCAACAAAATATTCCACTATGGCTCCATCTGAGAGATGATACCCTGAGATATTAGGATGCCATCCAAATGGGTGTGTTATGTGCTTTTAACCACTGACCAATATTTGATTCTATTTTTTCCACAGCTAGAATACTCATCTCTAGAAATCAAGGGATGAAAGTGGCAGTACCTTCTTTCACTTTTACCTCGAATAACCCACTTAGAGAATTTTTGCTTTCTGTCCCTGCAGAAGCCTTGGAGAGGAATGCTTCCAACAGGAAAACATTGCATGGTTCCATTAAATTTGATTACGACTGACTTAAGAGAGGAATTAGCATCACCCATCTTGGGGAGAAAGAAGCCATCTTTGTATGAAGGATAGTTGCATATTGTAAAGCAGACTCGTGAACTTGTTTGGAATTTTAAGTATGGGAAGAGTGGTGTATATGGATGACAAGTGGCCAAAGGGTGGACTATGCTGATTATTTACCTGCTGTCTCTCAGCTCAACGCCTGCCATGCTCTACTTTACTCTCTATTCATGGAATTGGAATTCTGCAAATGACATTTTCCAGGCTTCCTTCCTTGCAACTGGCTTCCTGTTAGATTCTATCAATAGGGAGCATGGATAGGAGATCAATGAAAGGAAAGGAAGTTTTCAGCTGTGAGTAAAGGGAATGCAGCAACTGCTGGTAGCTGCTCGCTATTGGTGTAGTGGTGGCCAGGATGGGTAATTCTAGACTCCAGTAGCCTTTCCATTCTTTGGACTTTCCATTTCAGATAGAAGTGGCACCTCTTTGGCAAATACAGAACCGACTGTGTCAGCAACTCCAAGAGTACAGCAGCCAGCGCAGATCTGGGGACTCCAACTCAGGGGCACAGCAGCTTCCAATCTATGATTAGAATCCTTCTTGCTCACCTACCAAAGCATAGTTTCTGATATTGCAATATTGCAACTGTTTTTTTTCCTTCATATCCTCTGAAAATCTGGCATGCCTCCAGGCACAGTTTCTTTCAACTTTGTTCCTTCAGATAGTTGTGAGCCATTTCTTCTTTGGCTACAATAACTGTTACAGTACTTTTCATGATGTCAGAAATCCTCCACCGACCTCAATTTAACAGTTGATCGGTTTTCTGAAGGTATTTTCCTGGCTCTAGACAGTGTTAAATACCCATTTCAACATTCAAAGCAATACTTTGCGCTTTGTACTCTTACAGTAACTTTAGCCTTAATACTTGTACACCTGTGATAAGTCACGGGTCAAAATCAATCAGCAGAACATGAAATAATGACAGAAAGTGAGACCCTGGCCTAGAAACATGAATAGATTAGTGAAGGCTCTCAAACTCAGGCACATACAATCTGCTAAATCAGCTCTCATTAGTGCTGTGTTGAACTGACTGAACAGTTATTTTTAAAATGTACTAATTAAAGTTGATACTGTATCAAATTTATAAATACGAACATATTTAGAGATGAAGAATACTGTAATAAATTAGAGCTCCAGGAGTTATGTTTATACTGAAGTTTCTTCCATGTTCACTGTAATCCAGGTTCTAGTGAATGGTGGACTTTGAAATCTCAAAACTCCCAGAAAATTTTTTATAAAAAAGATTGAATCACTTGGCTAGATAGTGGGGTTTTCACATTCTCATGTGTCCAAAGACCCAGCTTTTGCTGAGTCCTTATATGACCATGTCTCTGTGGAGTACAAACAAACCAGGGATACGATACTAACAGAGCTAGAATATATTCAGGGTTGTGTCATACACTGCCAAAAAAAGACATCTTGCTAGAGACATATTGCTAGAGAAATACCAAATCAATATCCAATCTTTTACTATCATATCCTGTCAGTTAAAAATCTAATAATTCCCTTTTCTCATTTCAAACATGGCAGGTGTCATGACTTTACAATTTTTTGCTATCATATATGAGGTATAGTGAATACCTTTGCATGTAGATACTTGAGCACTTGTGAATTTGATCCCAACAGGTGGAGTTGCTAAGTGGATACAGACAGATCACCTTCCCAAAACATTATTATCAATTTGTGTCTTCACCAACACTATATGATAGTGGCCTTTCCCCCCAATACTTCCATTAACTCTGGATATTAACTCTTTAAAATGCTTTGCCATCTATTCTTAGGGAAAAATACCAGGAAAATGTCAATACTATTATTTAACATTGTCCTAGAAGTACTAGCCAATGAATTAAACAAGGTAACTAAATATTAAATATGAATATTGGAAAAGATGAAAGTTATTGTTATTGCAGATGATTTTAAATATCTTTAAAATGCAGAAGTAAAATTAGAAAACTATTTTTTTAAGTAAAATTGTTGGGCTTTTGCAATGTTAGAGTAACTGGTACTAGACTTGGCTGTCTGCTATAAACAATTAGAAAATGACAAAATACATGAAAAAAATTATTTCCAAACAATGAAAACAGGAAAAGTGCGACTATGCTCTCTGAGAGAAGGAAATCAAATGAGGTAAGGCTATTATCACTTTGGTTTTTCGGATTGTAATACAGGGAGGGAAAATCAAACTGGATTGAACTGAGAGAGTTGGTGTTCAGGAAGGCTGAGGTGCTGTTGGAAGTTGTGGGGCAAAGTACCAGAGGAAGCAACCACATAGGAAAGTAAATTAATAAATCTATATAGGAGTATTCTAGAATCCATGCTGAATACTAATCCATGCATGTGTAGGGTGAAACTTCAGGAGTCCAGGTAAAGAACTATTGGTGAACTGTGAGCAGAAAGATCTCCACAACTCACACGGGGATGAGAGACAAATTTTGACCAGCCAGAGTAAAGATTCTATACTGAACACCAGGGCATTTAGTAGTATCCCTGTCACCTTAGTAGTAGGACTAATCTAATTCCACAGTAAAGATCACTTTAGAACTGCCTCAAAGCTCGAAAACAAGCCTCAAAATTATCAAGCTGATCCACTAGCAACTTAACAAGGCAAAATTCAAAAGTCTTTAAAGATAGACAATGAAACTTCAATATACTTGCAATGTCTATCATTCCATCAAAAATGACTAGACATGTGAAAAAGAAAATAAGCACCCTAAAATCCGAAGAAAAATTAATAAAAAGAACAAAAAAAACAAAATGAAAGAGATGCTAGACTTAGCAAACAAGAATATAAAAAGTTATTATACATATATGCAAAATTTAAAGAAAAATATGAAGATATTGAGAGAAATAAGACATAAAATACAATCAAATAAAATTTCTAGAAACAAAAAAATACAATATCTGAAATTAAAAATTCATTAGATAGGCTTAATAGCAGATTATAAACTGCAGAAGAATAATTCATGAATGTGGAGACATAGCAATGGAAATTATCTGAAGTAAAAGAAAATGACTGACAAAAAATGAACAGTCTTAGTGATACATGGAACAGTATGAAATGGTCTAATGTATCTGTAATTGAAGTTCTAGAAGAGAAGGGGGCAGAAAAAATATTTGAAGAAAAGATGAGAAACAGAAATATACTCTTTTAAGATCCTTACATTGTCCATCAGAGGTTGGCACACTTTTTCTGTAAAAGGCCAGATAGTAGAGAAAGGGATACCCTCCTACACTGCTGGTGGGAATGTAAACTAGTTCAACCACTGTGGAAAGCAGCATGGAGGTTCCTCAAAAAACTCAAAATAGAAATACCATTTGACCCAGGAATCCCACTCCTTGGAATTTACCCAAAGAATACAACTTCTCAGATTCAAAAAGACATATGCACCCCTATGTTTATCACAGCACTTTTTACAATAGCCAAGATATGGAAGCAACCTAAGTGCCCATCAGTAGATGACTGGATAAAGAAGATGTGGTACATATACACAATGGAATATTATTCAGCCATAAGAAAGAAACAAATCCTACCATTTGCAACAACATGGATAGAGTTGGAGGACATTATGCTCAGTGAAATAAACCAGGTGGAGAAAGACAAATGCCAAATGATTTCCCTCATTTGTGGAGTATAACCATGAAGCAAAACTGAAGGAACAAAATAGCAGCAGACTCACAGACTCCAAGAAGGAACTAGTGGTTACCAAAGAGGAGGGGTATGGGAGGGGCGGGTGGGGAGGGAGGGAGAAGGGGATTGAGGGGTATTATGTTTAGTACACATAGTGTGGAGGATCACAGGGAAAACAGTGTAGCACAGAGAAGACAAGTAGTGACTCATGGCATCTTACTACACTGATGGACAGTGACTGCAATGGGGTATGGGTGGGGACTTAATATGGGTAAATGTAGTAACCACTTTGTTTTTTCATGTGAAACCTTCATAAGAGTGTATATCAATAATACCTTAATAAAAAAATTTTTTTAAAAAGGCCAAGTAGATATCTAAGCTGGCCTGTGCATACAGTAAAACAACAAATTTGACTGGATCTATACTGTTGGAACTCAACCAAGAATTAGGAGAACTGCAAGTTACAGTGCCCCAAAATCATGTGACTATAGACTATCTACTATTAAAAGAACATATGGGATGTGAACAGTTCCCAGGAATGTGTTGTTTTAATTTGTCTGATTTTTCTCAAACTATTCAAATTCAGTTTGACAATATCCATCACATCACTGATAATTTTTCACAAATGCCTAGGGTACCTAACTGGTTTTCTTGGTTTCACTGGATATGGCTGGCAATTGTTGGTCTGCTTTTGTTATTTTGCTGTATTCCTATTATGTTAATGTGTGTACACAATTCAATTAGTAGTTTAAAACCTATACATGCGTATGTTACTCTACAAGAAGATATGTCAAAGAAATAATCAATCTTCCCATGTTTTCTTCCATCTGCTACTTCTATAGCTTTTCTTGTTCCTTCCTAATTACAACCCTTTAGTAGAATTCGTGCCTCATATCGAAAATTGCTGAGTATCATAATTCCTCCAAGTGGTAAAGATACCTCAAGACAAATGCTGGCCATAGAAGCCACAGGGTATAAATCTGCAAAGAAGTAAAAAGCTAACCTTTTCAAAGAATATTGCTTCTCTCTCACTTACCAACTTTACATTTCCCTGTATGGCCCTGGAAGATGACTGGTTAGCCAGAGACGGGTAAGATTCCTCAAGGGAGGAACAACCTAAGACAGGCACAGTCGCAGGGGGGCCATCAGGTGAGAAATTGGGGATCAACAGAGGTGAGGCTTAGAACCTCACCCCCTCTGTTTTGAGAGAAATCTTCTGCATCCGTGGATGTTTTGTTGCCCTTGTCTAGCTTGGATTAATACTTAGCCTATAGGCACACACCTGATCATCTACATTTGCCCTCTTACAGCACTAAATTATGTTTTCTACCTTTATCTTGCATCTACCAACCACTTCAGCATTTTATTAAAAAAAAAATAATAATAATAATAAGGGAGAAATGTGGGATTCACATATAAATCAAGTATAAAAATCAAACGAATAATCATATCTGACTTGATTGTTTATACTTCATGATGTGTGATCAAAATCAAAAGTTTCTGTGATATGACTGCCCTTGCACTGTTCACCATGTAAGAACTTGTTCGTTATGCTTCAGAAGATTGGAGACTGTTGAGAATTAGGCTTGGGGTTGATTAATGATTGTGCATTGAGTCCCCTATACAGAATTTAATTTTATTGTTGTTAACATCCATTTGATCAATAAATATGAGAGATGCCCTCTCAAAAAAAAAAAAAAAAAAAAAAAAGGCCGAGTAAATATTTTAGGCTTTGCAGGCTAGTTGTCTCTGTTGCAACTACTCAACTCTGCCAGTGTAGCACAAAATATGCTATTAACAATACGTAAATGGATGGTTGTGGTTGTGTTCCAATAAAAACTTTATTTACAAAAAGCAGGTGGTGATCCAGATTTGCCCTGAAGGCTGTAGTTTGCCAACCCTTGCTATATATGAAGTGGTATAATATGCGATGATTAATAAGTGAAATACTATTGTGATGAGGGAAAATATATATTGTAACCCCTAGTGTAACCACTAAATATGACAAAGAGATTAAGCTAATAAACCAATTGTAGAGATAAAATAGAATACTAAAAATTACTCAACATCTTTTTTTGAGGAAGGATAAGGAAAACATAGGAAGAGGGGGAAAAAGAATAAAAAACAGATGGCATAAATAGAAAACGAATAGCAGGATGGTATGCTTAAATCCATAAGGAAATTCTCCTCTTTAATAATGAAAGATACATTAAGGAAATGAATAGCCAAGCCATTAACTAGGCTAAAGTATTCGTAATACATGTAAGTGACAAAAAAACAGAATATATAAAGACCTCAAACAACTTAATAATAGGACAATTTGGACATTTCACAAACGATATATAAATTAGCATATGAAAGATGTTTGCCATCATCAGTCATGGGAAAATGCAAATTAAAAACACAATAAAATGTCATTACATACCCATTATAATGGCTAACACTACAAAGACTGACCATACCAAGTGTTGAAAACGATGTGGAGAAACTAGATCTCCTTCACTGTCAGTAGGAATGTAAAATGGTACAGTCGTTTTGGAAAACCAATTAGCAGTTTTGATAAAGCTAAACTTCCTCTAACCTACCTAACAATTCCATTTCTAAGTATTTATTCAGAAGAAATGAAAACGTGTCAAAAAGAGACTTGTACAAGAATTATCACAGCAGCTTCACTCATACTAGCCCCAAACTGGAAAGAAAATGTCCATCAATTGATGGACAGATAAACTGTGGTACATCCATACTATCGAATAGTAGTTAGCAATGGAAAGGAACAAACCTCTGATATACACAGTTACATGAATGCATCTCAAAGGCGTTAAGTCTCAACAAAGGGAGCCAAACACAACACAGTGCACACTGTATGATCCAGTTACATGAAATTCTATAACAGCAAAGCTAATCAAGAGTGAAGAAAGGAGATTCATAGTTGCCTGGGGCTGGGAGTGAGACAGGAAAACTTACTACAAAAAAGGCACAAGGGAAAAAAAGACATGAGCGAAATTTTAGGTGATAGAAATGTTCTATATCTTATTTATAGTGACTATTATTCATGAACAGATGTCAAAACTCATTGAACTGTACACTTAAAATGGGCACCATTTTACTATATATAAATTATACCATAATAAAGTCAATTACATGAAAACTAGAAACAAAAGAATTTGGTAAGATAGCCAGTTATAAAATTGATACACAAAAATGAATAGTTAGCAAATACAATGGAAAATCCCTTTCACAAAAACAGTTGAAATTAAATATTTTAAATAGAAATATGCAGGCAGTTTACTAAGAAAATGATAAAACTCTGTACTGAGGGTCATAAAAGAACAATTAAATAAACAGACTACTGGGGGGGCTCTCTTGTCCCCTCCTGGCCTGAGCCAGGAGCTCTGTCCTCTCGCTTTCTCTCTAAATAAAAGCCTCTGCCTTGCTCTCCTACCTTGAGTGTTTGCAAAGTTCATTCTTCGACTCTGTGAACAAGTATCCCAGCATCATTTTTGGGGGCTCGTCTGGGATAACTTCGGAGGTGAGTATTGGCATCTGAGCCTGCCTTTTTCTTTCACTCTCCTTATAGAAGGAAGCTGTCTATGGCACTCAAAATCGGGTGATCATCAGCCACTTACATGGGAATAGCCCGGCTGCCATTCTCAAAGTCTTGAGCGACAGGTTCCCCTGTGTCTCCCTCAGGGGATCCCCTGTCTCCCTTGGGAGCTGGGAAAGTCAGCTGAGCGGAGGCCAGGATTCCCTTTCAGAGGCCTCTCCTAGGATGTGAGGGGCTGAGGAAAGCCGTGGGCAGTGTGGGCAGCTGCTGGAGTCTCGGCTGAGGCTGCACTTCAGCGGCTTCTCAAAGGGCCGCGTGTCTGGGATCAGGCCCCAACAGCCGGACTGGGTATCCGTGAGGTGTCTCTCTTTCTGTCTCTCTGACTTCCAGCCTGGCCTCTGAGGCAGGGCCACTCTTTACTTTCTTAACATGCTCTGTGTGCGCCTCTAACTTCATCAATTTCACGGAACCCAATGCTCACCACCACAAGGTAGGAGATCTATTCTTGCTCTTATTCTTGACTAAATGCTGTACTTTTCAGCCCATAAAAGTGTGTCTGGGAATCTGTTAGCCACTTAAAAGACGATTAGTGTCAGCTACCAGTCTTAAGTCTCAGGTGAAAGGTTTCCCGGTGTCTGCAACTCCCTGATCCCCCACCTCTGGACAGGAATGTTGGGGAGTGGCTGAGCAGGTTTCCTACTTTATTATCCTAATTTGCAGACTCTAGGGCAGAATGGACTAGTAAACAGTGGTCCTTGGATCTCAGCTCCAGCCAATTGATCCGATGGTGCTGAGTGAACCTCCAGCTAGGCTCCTGCCTATTCGAGAGTCGCAGATGACCCCTGACCTCTTTGTCTGACAGATCAGATTTCTTACAATGGGTGACTAGTAGGATAATTCCCAGGCAGTGGCAGAAACTGGTGTTTGAGAGTATAGATCCCCCCCTTCATAACTGTCCATGGCAGCCTCTGTCTGAATTTTATCTTTGGCCTATAGTTAGCAAATACATTTGCTCCTCATTCGAAGCAGTCCTCTTGGGACTGTGCCACTTTCTCCTGTGTAGCGTAAATGAGGTTTGTGAAGAAGTCAAGCTGAAAACTGAGACCAACATGTAAATGGCTCTATACTATTGACCTCTCTTCCTTAAAGGCAGTCATTCTGGAGTGTGGCATTTCCTTTTTTGCAGTCCCAGGGAAGTGGAACAGGATTGTGACTCTGACCAACCACTGTTCTGGCAATGAGAGGTCACAGTCCCTGCACTTACCAGACAGGCAGGGGCCTCTCAAAGAATGATCCCAAGCACACTATGCTAACGCCCATGCAGAAGAAATTAGGGTCGGGGTTAGAACTCCCCAAAGGCGTAAAGTAAGAGCACATTGGTAAGGCCTCACTAAATTCAGAGCTCTGAGGCGACTCTTGGTTAGTGGGAAAGCAAGAGGGAAATTAAGGCAAGGTACAGGCCACTCTGGTAAGGAGTGAGTGAGGTTAAATCCAGTAGGCCTGGCAGAAGAGGTGATTGGCCACTGTCACCCAAGCTTCAAGGTGAGAGGACGCCCTCATACAGAGAAAAGGCCGACTAGGTGTCGCACATCTATCTTTTTCTCTTCCAGATGGGAGCATCCTCTTCAAGTTTAAATCCAGACATGCCTCTGGCATGCATTTTAAAGAGCTGGGAACAATTTGACCCCCAAACCCTGAAAAGGAAGTGTCTTATCTTCTGCACACAAGCCTGTCCTCAATACAGACTCTCTGATTAGAGAGGCTTGGCCCCTGAGAGAAGAATACAATATAATAAGGTTATACAGCTAGATTTATTTTGCCACAGGGAGGAAAATGGTCAAAAGTCCCGTGAACTACTACCAATATAAAACTGGTTTTCTAAATCTTTGTATTGGAAATCTACTCTACTTACTGGGTTCATCATTATCCTCAAAAATTGGGAGGTTTTTGAACTAGACTCCCTGAGACAGAAATTTATCTTCTGTAATACAGCCTGGCTTTCAAAAGAAAGAATGCTTAAAGAGAAGCTTGACTTTGTCATGTTTAGTGAAGGTTTTGTAAATAATCTAGCATGGTTGTTAAGAACGAGTGAACTTACCTTAAGTGTAGTACTGAACCTACTGATTGCAAGGATGTTGAGTTAAGCACATCCCACTCCCTGCAAACTTCCCAAGCCTCCAACATCGATGGATGAGGAGTGTTTTTCATTGGTAGATCACCTAGCCTCCATTTTTATACCATCTCTTGGTTTAGAAGATGTAATTTGGCATATCAAATCTTAACCAATTTTACTCAAAAGGCTTTAATACTAAAGTTAAACTGATGCGCCAAGAAGTTATACAAAATAGAATGGCCTAGATATCTTAACAGCAGCACAGGGTAGAACCTGTGCTATAATTAAAGTTGAGTGTTGTGTGTACATTCCAGATCATTTACAAAATGTCTCTGATTCACTCCAGGACCCCCAAAGGCAAGTTCAAGCTATGTCAGGCCCAGGTGTCCTACGTTCTACTACGATATGCAGCTGGTTTTCTAAATCCTTTTGAAGCCTTAAAACTGCAAATGGTGATGGAAATGGAACCCCAGATAGAAGTGCCCATCTTCCGAGGCCCTCTTGACTGACCAGGGATGGAGACCTAACTGCACCCTTTACTGCACTCCCTCTTAGCATGAAGCAGTCAGAGCAGTCGTCACCCCCTTCCCCTAGCAGCAGCTAGGGTTTCCATCTGTAGAGGGGGGAATGAGACAGGGACAGTGGGCTTAGTCAGAGTAGGGTGAGGGCCTCCGGAAAAAACAAAGCAAGATAATCCATTGTGGGATTTGCTTTGGCCTGCTGGGGGGCCCAGCTTATTTTTCTGACTTTACCGGGGTGCTGCTTTTCTTCCCCCAGCCCTAAACAAATGACTTGCAACTTGGGCAATGTAGCAAGCAAGCCCAAAACAATGTAGTAAAAACAGGAAGGATTACATCTTAAAACCCAATTAGTTAAAAAGTAAGTTTCTTAACAAACAAAATAACTCAGCCCACCATGGGAGCAAAGCAGGCAGCCTTGAATGATATGCTCCCAGACCAGGAAACTGCTATCCTGGGAGGAAATCAGAGCAATAAAATTCTTGTAAATAACCAGGAAGACTAATAAGAAAATGCCCCTTCAAAGACAAACATTTTGGGACCACTTAGCAGGTGTACATCCCTAGCCCTTTGTCTCTCAACTGCCTATAAAGCCCCTAGACAAGGCACCAACCCTGGGGCTCTCTTGTCCCCTCCTGGCCTGAGCTTTCTCTCTAAATAAAAGCCTCTGACTTGCTCTCCTAAAAGAAAAAACAGACTAATGTAGTAGCTTCCTCACTGGTCTCTGCTAAAATCTAAGTCAGATCATATTATTCCTCTACTCAAAACCTCCAATGGCTTCCATCTCACTCAGAAAGACATTTAAAACGTTTACCTTGATCTAAAACGCTGCAAGAACTCCTTTCTTCCCACCCCTGCACACCCCAGCTCTATTCATTCCAATTCACTTCTGATGGCCATTGTATCAGGAACATTCCTAACCCAGATCTTCATACTATTTGTTCCCCAACTTTATAAAAGCCTTTGCTTCAATGTCACTTCATCAGAGGTTATCTTGACAACCTCATCTTTTAGTATGGGGAATGCCACTTTATCACTACAGCTCAATAGCTATGGTCATAGAAATGATGTCATATAAGGCACAGTTTAGAAACAAGGGGAAAGGATTAAAAGGAACCCTGATAGTTGTCTTTCAATTCTGAAGGGTGGTTGTATGGACGAACAAGTAGAACTATGCTTTAGTAGATAAGGAGACTTTAGCAAACTAGTCCTCTGGACTGATCACTAGAATGTAAACTCCAAAAGGGCCAAGGCTGTTTTGTTTTTTATTTCTTATATTCTTTTTTTAATTAAGTACATACAATCTTATGAAGGTTTCACATGAGCAACATTGTGGTTACTACATTCACCCATATTATCAAGTCCCCTCATACACCCCATTGCAGTCACTGTCTGTCAGCGTAGCAAGATGCCACAGAGTCACTACTTGCCAAGACTTTGTTTTGTTCATCTTAGCATCCTTGCACAGAGCATGTCTGGCACAAGAGTGCTCAGTGTCTGTTGAGTGAATGTTCAGTGTGTTTCTGAAAAGCAGAATGGACTAATGGATAGGATTAAAAGGAGACAGATTTCAGCTCAATATAAAAAACAGATATCTAAAAATGAAAACTTAATGGAATTTCTGGACTTTAGGTGTGCTGACTTAGTGCCTTCATATCTGTATGCAAGTAAACTAAGATTTGGAAAGTTTTAAGTCAATGGTTATCATACTGCTTGTCTCTGCCCATTAGTGGGTTTTGATATCAATTTAGTGGGTCACAACTAGGATTTTAAAGAACACAAAGTAGAATTTAAAATATGATAGAGCATATTATTAGTGAAAATTCACCCATAATTTTTTTTGTTTCAGATAAATTAATACACAGAATCACAAATATGGGTGTACTGGGTCATGATGTAAAATTATGTCTTACTGTAGTCTTTTGTAAAAACAAAACAAAACAAAACAAAAAACAAATACTGGGCTAAGGTGTTCAACAACAGACTTTGCCTCCTTGCAAAGTAACAAACTCTATGTTGCTGTTGTAGTGCGGGCAGAATGCCATTGATTTAGAGTGATTGCACTTGGTGAGAGGTGGGACTAGATGACTTCAGGAATTTATGTATAGTTTTATATTTGTGTATGTTTTCCAAAATGATCATATATCCTTTTTAAAGTGATCTAAAGTAGTGTTAAATAAATATACATGCAACACATTTTGAAACAGAAATTAGAAATTTAACATGGAGATGAGATGGTATCTGTACTTTACATTTAACCCATTTGTCTTGGAATCCCTGGCAAAAACAGAAACAAAACAGAGAAACAAATACTTTACAAAATGCTCACATCATTTCTGCAGTAGAAACGAGCATTTTTCTGGCACCAACTTCTATAGGAAATTTGTCATATAAACGCTTATATGAGGACATTAAATGTCATCATAGAGAATATTTGGACTAACACAATGAACTTCCTAATTGGTCTCCTTGCTTTTTATCTTTCTTCCTTCAATTCATCCTGAACTATGTTATCTTTTCAGATTCTGCTGTTTAAAATTCTTTAATACCTCCTTCCTGCCTACTGGATAAAGTCCACATTTCTATGAATGGATTTAATACCCTTTGGGACCCAGCTTCTGACAATTTCTTTAGGCTTATCTACTACCTACCTTACCTCCCATTTTTAAACTATATGCCAAGTCCCAGGCACACTATACTCTTCATTACACCAAGCTTTCATACTGTTTCTGTGCTACAATAAAACCACCCTTCTTAATGTAAGAAACTGTTAACTCCTTCAGATTCAACTCAAACAGCACCTCCCTTGGGAAGCTTTCCTTGGCTTCCATGGGCTGACTCAATTTCTATTATACATGTATTTCATGGTGATTGATGGATTGCATTTTATTTGCCTATTTTAATGTATATTCCCTGCTACATTATAGTATCTGTATGAGTAGAGACCACGTCTATGTGAATGCTCAGCCTTAGTTTAATGTTTGGTATTTTGGAAGTATTCAAGAAATATCTTCACCAGTGTCTTTACTGGTGTCTTTACTTTACTGAACTAACTAACTGAACTAAAGGTTCATGACTTTCCCTATATGTTCCCTCTAAAGCCAAGGACATCCCATAATTAATTCAATGAAAACATTTCAATGGCAAATCAAGCTAATATGCTTTCATACACTGTTCTTTGGAATTTTATCTTGACATGAATCTCCAACTGATTATATCTCACCCTTTTTTGTCTCCACTGTGTACTATACACAACTTTACTGTGACACCTGAACACTGATTTTTATGTCTGCTTTTTCTCTATGAACTCTTCAAAGTGGTAGAGTCATATTCATTTTCTTTTTTTATCTCTATTTAATGGCAGAGTCTGGTCTATAACCCGTTTTCAACAAAACTTGCCAGTGATAAAATATATCTATTCCAACCCAAAACTTAATATTATAAACAGAAGCATCCCAGTAAAGTCAGCAACAGAGCAAGGATGTCCTCTATTACTTAACACTGTTCTGCAGGCATTCACCAATGCAATTAGACTTGAGAGAGAAATAAGAAAGGACTACTGACAAGTTGGAGGTAAAATAACCATTGTTTGCAGATAATATGATTGTATGCCTAGAGGATACAAGTGAATCCAATGCAAAATTGCCACAAACAAGAAGAGTATTCCCAGCGGGGAAGGAGGTTATAAAATTAACATTTAGAAATCAATGACTTTCATATATATATAAAAAAAAAGATTCCACACTAGGCAAGAAATATAATGGAATAAAAGACTCCCATTTACAATAGCATCAAAAATATAAAATAGCTAGGAATAAATAACAAGAAATGCATAAAAGTCCTATGAAGAAAACCAAAGGATATAAAAGAAGCCTGAAAAGCCAAACTCCTTCAGTATGAAGATTCAACACAGGAAGATGTTAGTTCTTCCTAAATTACTTTATAATGTAACATGATCATAATAAAAATAGCAGGAGATTATTTTAAGAGCAATATAAGTCAATGCTAACATTCTATGGAAAAATAAACAACAGTAGCCAGTCAAATTCTAAAAAAGAACAAAGGGAGGGAATTGGCACCAACAGATATTCCATATATTATACTTCCTCAACAATTAGAACTGTCATGCTGCTGATAAAGAGAACAACCAGTGGAGTATATCAGAAAATCCAGAAATACATCCCAATATCTGTGGGGATTTAATAAATGATGAACCTGTGGTAAAAAGATGAGCATTTTAATAAATAGCATTGGGGCAATTTTTAGACTTCTGGAAAAAAAGTAGGCTGGATTTTCCCACCTCCCACCAGGATAAATTCCATATGGATCAAAGACTTAAGTGTGAAAACAAAGCCATAAAAGTTCTAAGAGAAGACATGGAAGACTCCATAAACTCAGTGTCGGAAAAGACTTTATAACCATGACTCAAAATACAAAAGCCATAAAATAAAAGATTGATACATTTGATTACATCGAATATAAAACAAAATTCTGTGTGGCAAAAAATACCACAAGCAAAAGCAAAAGATAAATGTCAACATGGTGGAAAGGTCTATCAGAGAAAAGGGTCATCTCTGTAACATACGCCAAGCTTCTAAGAAACTGGCCAGGAAATAAAAAACCTAAGATAAAGTAAGACAAAAGACAGTTCACAGAAAAAAGAAATACAAGTGCCCCTTATCATATGAAAGGATGTCCAACCTGTGTCACAAAAATATCTATGCAAGTTAAAAACCACACCGATGTGTTTTTTTTCCCTTTCAAGTCGACAAGAAAACCCCAAAATTTGGTAGTATTGGTTAGTTTGTGGGAAAATAGCCACTCTCAATCATTACTAGCGGGAATATCAAGCTCATGGAGGGCATTTCGGCAATAGCTCTCAGGAGTACAGAAGTATGTATTCTCTGACCAAGTAATTTCATTTCTGGGAATTTAACCTTCAGGTATACTGGCACATGATCAAAATAGCACATGTACACGGTTCTTCACTGTAGCACTGTTTGTCATAGCAAAAGATTAGAAAAATGTCCATCAATAGGGGACAGTTATTTGGCAAGATGACTATTACACATTGTTAAATTTTTTAAAAAACAAGAATAAAGCATATATATATATATATATGAAAAAAATAAGCAGAAACCCTGGAATGATGATCAAGAAACCTAGAACAGTGGTTGTCAACTGGAGGTGAGGTGGGAACTGGGAGGCAAGAGAAAAGGATGGGAGGGAGACTTTACATGATATACTTTTTAATATTTTGAGCCTTGAATCACATAAACACAATTAAAATTAAATTTTTTAAAGTTTGTCAAACAAATGGGTAAAATATTAACTATCAGTCACATTTAGCCAGATCTAGGTTGCAATTCAAGATTAAGGTATCTTGGGAACTCTCAAAGCAATGATACTCTGTTTCTTTACTTAAATCAAAATTCATGTGCTACATGAACAAGTGACAAGTTGACATTCCATTACAAAAAGTCAAAAAGCTGTATTTCTTGGGAAAAGGGGGGTGGAGATGAGAGAGAGGGCAAAAAGGCATCGAGCTACTTTCAGGTAAAGGGAACAGCTACTCTTCTGCAATTGTCAGCCTGAACACGGTGGTTAAGGGCCTAAACACCATGATCAGGGCAGGAATGGGAAGGAAGGAAAAGATGCAGAAGACGTGAATGGGGAATAAATTCGTGGGTCTTGATGGCTGATTGAAAAATTCTACTACATATGTTCAGAAAGCCCCACTGCAGTCACCCGATCTTCTCTATTTGATTTGTCAAATGGTATAGAGTGTGCCACAGTTTGTAACTGGCTGTGGAACGCTAGAGCGATATAAAGAGAACACAGTGATTTTTAAAGCATAGGTGTTTAGTAGCACTAACAGAAATGAGCAAGTTGGGAGGAAGAAGTAGTCTAGAGGAAAAGCAATGACTTTGGTTTTAAGGACATAGTGTTTGAAGTGAGTAAGAAATCATGCAGAGACGACTCAAGGGCCCCTGGAAATGCTGATCCAGTGGTAAGTTAGAGGTAAGTCAGCCTTGAAGATAGGGACATGGGCGATACTATAAATACAGATGAAGGGGTTGGAGGAAACACGGGCTGGTATATGAGAACCTGGAGGATGGCTCACGCCTATGCAGCAAGATGGGGAAGAGAAGCCAGTGTTGCAAAGAATTTCAGGGAGGCTCAGCAGAGCATTGTGACATGTTAGCCAAGACTGCAGAGTTTCAAGGAGTGAAGGACTCATCCCCATGAGATTGGAAAGGGTCACAGGCAAGAATAATAATAGCAATATGCACTGTCTCCTTCCATCTTCACACACAACACCCTATCAAGGAAGTGGTATTATAGTCCCCATTTTCCAGAGAAGAGTATTGACCGAGACAGTGACTCCAATGCTGAGGGTGTATAACTGCTGAGCTATACTCACCACTGTTGCCAGGGCAGAGCTGGGAGGTAGAGTTCTGATACTAGTTGTACCACTAAATTAGCTGTATGTCTACAGATAAGTAACTTCACCTTTTTATGCTTAATGTCCTTCTCTGCAAATTGAGGTGATTGGTCTAGGTAATCTCCAGCCCTTAGGTAATATGAATCTTTGATTAAGGTAGAAATGAAGAGATACACAGAGAAGCAATGAATTAAAAATTTAGCAACAAGTCAGCAGGGAGACCTGGCTAAGAAAACCAGAATGTTGAATGCTTTATACACTGAGTTTTCAAGCAGTAAATCCATACTTTGATATATGAAATCTATAATTAAAAAATTCCACTTTTTACCCATAGAGCTAAATTAGGATTAATATCAAGAATTAAGCTTTTTCATACCTCAAAATTTATGAATGCTGCTCTGGAAATCCTGCTAAGTCAACTGAATGGAGTAAAGGAGGGGAGATTCCAAGTGTTTGTCTGTGTATGAAGGATTGTCCTGCAGAGAGGAAAAAGCTATTACTAATGTACTTTTGTAATAAAAGACAGAAACATCTGTGAAGGTACATAATATTTATTTAAATAAATTAATTACATAGGTACATTTGTCAGGTTATCTTTTTTTAATTGAGGTATATTTGATAAACAATCTTACATTGGTTTCAAATAAAC
This sequence comes from Manis javanica, assembly GCF_040802235.1. Taxonomy (NCBI): domain Eukaryota; kingdom Metazoa; phylum Chordata; class Mammalia; order Pholidota; family Manidae; genus Manis; species Manis javanica. The sequence continues at coordinate 24,384,124 of NC_133159.1, read as the reverse complement.
AATACAGTGGTTCAACAGTTACTCATATTAAATCCTCACTCCCACTAGTACAGTTACTAGATGTTAACATAGAAAGATGTTACAGAATCACTGACTATATTCTCCAGGCTGTACTATTATCCCCATGACCAATTTAAACTATGATTGAGAATTTTTGTGCCCCTTTACTCCCCTCACTCTTCCACCCACTTACCCTACCCTCTCCCTGATGGTAACCACCAGTCACTTCTCAATGTCTGAGTCCACTGCTATTTTGTTTTGTTTTCTCTTTATATTCCACAAATAAGTAAAATTACATGGCATTTGTCTTTCTCCACCTGGCTTATTTCATTAAGCATAATACTCTTTAAGTCCATAAATGTTGCAAATGGCAGGATTTCATTATTTTTACAGCTGAATAATATTCCCCTGTGTATATGTACATCTTCTTTATCTATTCATCTATTGATGGACACTTAGGATGCTTCTATAACTTGGCTACTGTAAATAATGCGGCGATAAACATAAGGGTGCATATATCCTTTTTGAATCTGAGATTTTGTTTTCTTCAGGTAAATTCCTAGAAGTGGAATTACTGGGTTGTATGGTATTTCTATTTTTAGTTTTTTGAGGACCCTCCATACTGCTTTCCACAGTGGCTGCACCAATTTACATTCCTACCAACAGTGTAGGAAGGTTCCCTTTTCTCCACATCCTTGCCAACACTTGTTATTTCTTGTCTTTTGGATGGTGGTTATTCTAATTGGTGTGAGGTGGTATCTCATTGGGGTTTGATTTGCATTTACCTGATGATTAGCGATGTGGAGCATCTTTTCATGTGCCACCTGTATTTCTTTTTTGGAGGGATGTCTATTCAGGTCCTCTGTGCATTTTTTAATCAGGCTATTTGTTTTTTTGGTGTTGAGGTGTATGAGTTCTTTATATAATTTGGATATTAATCCCTTATCAGATAAACTATTTTTTAATATAGTCTCCTGTAATATAGGTTGCCTTTTTGTTCTTCTGATGGTGTCCTTTGCTGTACAGAAGCTTTGTTCATTAGGTATCATTTTTAGTATGTAAAAATAGATAACCTGGCAGATTATTAGCTAGTGGATGGATGCATGGATGGATGGATGGATGGATGGATCTGTTTGTTTACTTACTTACTTACTTACTTATTTATTTCTTATCCTGGACCTTGATATTAAAATCTGCAAGAAGAGATTTAAGGAAAAATACTTTTTAACTTTGACATAAACTTACTAGGACAAAAGCTATTCAAAGGCAGGCCAGCAGATGAGATACCAAAACAGCAACATATATCCTAATTACCCTTTCCTGCATGTGGCATCAATGTGATTTGCACGAAAACCAGAGTAGGTTTAAAGATTCAACTTGAAAAATTCAAATTTCTTAAAAACTGTATGATTAAGAGCAAAGTGGGAAAAAAAAATCCTACTACATGTGTTCAGAAAGTCCCACCACAGTCAACCAGATCTTTTTAAACTCTTAGTTCAATTTGCCAGATTGTACCAAAGTTTGCCACAATTTGTAACATCTGCTATAACGACTCTTGTTATAAAAAAGTTTCAGTTTCTCCAAATTCTAAACCTTTTTAATTACAAAAAAATAAATAGTCAACTATTTTTTTAATCGACCATCAAGTTTTGTTAATGTAGAGTGTTAAGGCTTCCTGTCCATAGGCAGTGGAAAAATGAATTTGATGCTTTTTAAACCAATCAATTGAACTAAGAATTCTCACCAAAATAATTTTGACTACATTAATGGAATCACTTTTTTAAATAACATGCATTTTTTCTGATTATAAAAATACATATTTATAGAAAATTTAGAAAACACAGGCAAGTATAAAGAAGAAAAGAAATGGAAATAGTTTTAAATGAGCATCCTAAAAACACTACCAAAGAGAGGAAAACTGCTCAATTATACTTCAAATTAGTAAAACAAATGCATCAACTCCCCACTTACGAGGAGGTCTAAATTCTGGCAACTTAACACCATTCAAAACACTGCTGACCTAGAGCTTAACAAAAAAATGGTTGAGCAGAAAGCAACAAGGACAATAGCCTGGATGACCTGAGTATCCCATAAAATGTACTGCATTCCTTCTTATGATAGGCAAAGGTTACTTAAAAGAAAAAAAGGGCCCACAGTCTCTATAAATGGGAAGAATGGGAAAAATAAAATTTAAATAAAGGGTCAAGAGCTTTCTAAGTGTTGCATTTAAAGTATTGTAAAGCACAGAACTGGCTTTTATGAAAAAGATTTTAAGAAACACCTGTAATTAAACAGCAGGATCAAATTTAAAGATAAACGAGGATTTTGTGGTTGGGGAACAGAATTAATAACTTTGAGAACAACTCCTTGCTACGCTAAAAACTCCATCTATCACCTAGCCCCAGTGAGCTAGGAAGACATTCAGTAAAAGGTATTATTTACTTTGATAGCTTTAGCTTCATTGTTTCAACAATGCTACCTTAAAAGCACACTGACTAGTACTGTCCAGGGTCCAGTGTGCTGGGCCTTAGGGTGGCAGGCAAAAGTCAATTGTGTGGCTTTTTAAGAGAACTGATTTTGGAACATGGTCTGTGTCCTAAACAGTTTTTACATGCTGACAAAATGTCATTTTTAGGGATACCACCAAGTTCTACCCTAGTAGATTATAGTGTGTTAACCCTTAGCATCCTTTCTAACTGTCCTCTGGAAAATTAAAATACATTTCCCAGACTCCTTACAGTTAAGTTTCCCCATGTGAAATGGGGTCCATTCATCAGATGCTCTGTGAGATTTGGAAGGCAGAAATGAGGCGGGAACCATCTATCTTCAGTTCGGACTGTTAATGTTGACAAGCAAAGTGGTGGAAACACTGGGTTTTTCTGCAACAGGCTTCCAGTGTCCAGAGCTGCTTGGCCATCAAGAGACTAGTTTGGTGGAGACAGCTCTCACTAGCTGGTGGGTGTTGAGGGGTGGTTTCAGGGTCGCAATTTCTTGACCCTTGAACTGCAGCTAGCAACATCATCTGGAGGGAGCTCAGCAGTGCTGGGGGTGGGGTGGGGTGGGAAGGAGTAGGGTGGTGGCTCCCGATTCCCTCCCCTGGGGGGCCTATTAGCAGTCTGGTTCTGGGAATCATTTCTGAAAGCCCAGCCTGGAGCCCAGTCCTCCCAGCCCTTACAGTGACTTTGTAAGCATGCAATTCCCTTCAGTAAGCAAGTTAAAACACTCAAGTGGTTTGCCTTTCCTGCAACTGGGTGCAGCAGACATAATCGTGTATCACTGGCCACAAAATTTAAGCAGAACGGTGAGCAGTCTGTGAGCAGCAGTATTAGGTCAGTGTCCTCAGGAGTTCTGGCTCTGGAATCACACTGCCTAGGTGCAAATTCTGACTGCCACATGTTATCTGGATAACATGGGAGGTTAACCTCCAGTGCCTCAGTTTCTTCACCTGTAAAATGGGAATAGTAGTAATACCTCTACTTTCTAGAATTATGGGACAAAGTAAATGAGAAGATAATCTAAGTAAGTGCTTGTAATAGTGCCTGGCTTACCACACGCCCTTACTAGATTGTTAGCTTTTTTTATAGTAATAATACAATAATCACTCACTATTAATTATGCACACTTTATAATACTGCTTTGAGTGAACAGAAAATGTAAACATTTTATAATTTGATTGCTACACATTTTTTTGTGGCCTACAGAATGTTAACATACAAAGGCGGACACTGAGAAGGGCAGATATTCAAACTGAAAAGTGAAATGTATTCACTCGATGGATTTTTTTTGAGTACCTGATCTGTGCCAGGCTATCCCTGGCCCTGGGGATACAAAGATGATGACATGTCAAAGGTCAGTGCTCTGGAACACCTCAACATCTATCAAGAGGGAGAGGATCAGAGAAAGAGAGAGACAAGAAGACAGAGGTTTTTAAAAAAAGTTATCAACACAGTAAAGAAAATACTACTAGAAGAAGGGAACTATAAAGCCAAGGAAGCAAATGTCTGTGCCTGAGAGTGTCCAGAAAAGTTTCCAAAAGGCAGTGACAGTTGAGATGGGTCTCAAAGGATGTGTGAAAATTCATACATGAAAAAAAGGCAAAGGGCATTGTAGACAGAGAACACAAGGCCAAAGGCACACACAGGGAGGAATTAAATACGGTGGCCTCTTCAGGGGTGATACAAAGTTTGCTACAGCTAGAGACTTAGGGCTTGACAAGGGACAGTGGAAGCTGAAAAGAGAAAAGTATGTGAGCACCAGATCCTGAAGCCCCTCCACCGTTGCAGGTTTGGGACACTTCTGAAGGATTTTAAGAAGAGTGACAATAGTCTAGCAATAACTAGCTGTGTGACTTAGTTACTTAACTCTAAGCATCAGTTGCCTTTCTGTGAAATGAGGATAGTTAACTGTTAAGAGGCTCTATGGAAGTCTGTTAAGAGGATTAAATAAGATAACAGCTAAGATAAATAAGATTAATAACAATAAGAAATAAATTAAGACAAACAGCAATAAGCACATGAAGATACGTTTAACATCGTAAGTCATTATGGAAATGCAAATCAAAAAAATCACAATGAGATACCACTTTATACTCACTAGGATGGCTACAATGAACACTTACATGCACACATGAAAATAGTGTTAGCCAGGATGTGAAGAAATCAGAACCTTTAAATACTGCTGGTGGGAATGTAAAATGGTACAGCCATTATGGAAAACAGTCTAGCAGTTTCTCAACTGATAAAACAGAGTTACAGCAGGACTCTACAGTTCCACTGCTAGATATATATCCAAGAGAAATGAAAACATATGTCTCCACAGCAGCTTGTATACACGTTTACAGCACATTACCCACAATAGCTAAAAAGATGGAAACAACCCAGATGTCCACCAGTAGGAAAACATGGTACATGCACGCAGTGGAATGCTATTCAGCCACAAAAAGGAATGATGTGCGGGTATATGCTACACTGTGGATGAACCTTGAAAACACTATGCTAAGTGAAAGAAGCCAATCACTAAAGACCACATACTATATTATTCAATTTATATGGAAGTCTGGAATAGGAAAATCTATAGAATCAGAGAGTAGGTATGTGGTTGCCAAGAGCTAGGAAGAAAGGGATTGGGGATGGGGGATGGGATAAGGGACATGATAATTAAAGGGTACAGGGTTTCCTTCTGAGGTGATGAAAATGTTCTAAAATTGACTGGTGACAGCTGTACATATCTATGACTGTACTAAAAGCCACTGAATTGTACACTTTAGGTAAATTGCATGGTATGTGAATTACATTTCCATAAAGCTGTTCAAAAGTTACCTAATCCAGTAGTTCTACTCCTTGATATATAACCAAAACAAATGCAAACATATGTCCACATAAAAACTTGTACATAAATGGTCATAGAGACATTATTCATCACAGCCAAAAAAATAGAAAAAAGCAAATGTCCATCAACCGGTAAGTGGATAAGCACTGTGGGATCTCCACCATGACAGAACACTATTCAGCCATTAAAAAGGTATGAAGTATTGATACATGCTCCAACTTGGATGAACCAAAAAGCCTCAAGCTAAGTGAAAGAAGCTTGTCACAAAAGACTATCTATTTGATGATTTCATTCATATGAAATGTCCAGAATGCACAGACAACAGAGATAGAGTAGTTGAGTGGCTGTCCAGGAGCTAGGTAGATGTGGGAATGGGGAGTGACAGTTAATGGGTAGTGGGTTTCTTTATGCTGTAATGAAAATGTTTTGGAACTAAAGGGTGGCGATGTTTGCACAAATTTGTGAATACACTAAAAACACTGAATTGTATACTTTAAAAGGGCATGTTTTATGGCATGAGTTATATCTCAACAAAAATAGCTATTATTTGGATATTTACTAGGCACTATGATAAACACTTTATAGTCAGTATTTTATTTCACAATAGCCTTATGTGGTAAGTGCTGCTGTGACCCATGTGTATAGATACAGAAAGTGAGACAGTCAGAAATTAAAAGAAAATCCGTAGGATTGCACAAGGAGGAAGTGAACAGAGACTGGAATTCAGGCTGACTCTAACCAGCACTCCTAAATCTGTGTTCTTCTGACCATAAAGTATGTAAATTGCCTAGCACAATGCCAGACCTGCAGCTGGGGCTCAATAAATACTAGGCATTATTGTTAGGATAATCAATTTGCATACCTAGAAGAAAACCTGAGACAGCACGGAGGAAGGGACAGATAGGGCCAGGGAGACAAATGCAAAGGCTTAATGCAATTGTCAAAGCAAGAAACAGTGAGGAACTGAACTAAGGTAGTGCAGACAGAGGAAGGAGCAAAAATGGAAACTTGAAAGAAAATAGGAATTGTCCTATAAATTAGGGTCACTTACAACTTGATAACATTTACATCTACAGGTTATTAACATACCTTGCATTCATAACAGTACTCTTGAGGAAGAAAGGTTTATTTAAAAAATATGTGACTAATTCATGAAAATTAGTCCATTATTAGTAATATTAGTAATATATATAATTAGTAATATGTTTCAAATTTTTTCTTCCAGTAGACTGACCTTCTGAGTTGAAACTGCACGTTATGCTGATTCATGTGGGAAATCCAAAATTCATTTTAATATTTAGTATTAGCCTTTTAAATATCTGTAAGAGTTAAATGTCTATATAGCCCTAAAAATATTAAAGAAGTCAAGATAACCATCAAGTTCAAAGATCTTTAAAAAGGCAAATGGAAAAGAATTACATATTTTAGGAACCGTTAAAGTCTTTGGAATAGAAGAGAGGTATTTCTATGCCAGGCTGAAGATGTAGGTAACAAGTGTAATTTGAATTAAGGTTGTGAGTTAGAAGACCATCACTTTTAAGAAATATTGTCATTCATCTAGAATTTAGTGTCCCATCAAGATCACCAAAACAAACCTATGAGCCTCCTTTGCAAAAATCCCTAGGTCATACATAAAGAACTTCAGCATGGTAATTTTTTTTTAAACTATTAATTCAGCATTTAATTGTGATTCTTGTGGATGGAATTTTTTTTTAAATCTTAGATATATATATTTTTTAATTTTGGTATCATTAATCTACAATTACATGAAGAACATTATGTTTACTAGGCTCCCCCCTTCACCAAGTCCCCCCCACATACCCCTTCACAGTCACTGTCCATCAGCGTAGTAAGATGCTGTGAAATCAGTACTTATCTTCTCTGTGTTGCACAGCCTTCCCCGTGCCCCCCCACACACTATACATGCTAATCGTAATGCCCCGTTTCTTTTTCCCCGCCCTTGTCCCTCCCTTCCCACCCATACTCCCCAGTCCCTTTCCCTTTGGTAACTATTAGTCCATTCTTGGGTTCTGTCAGCATGGTAATTTTGTATCTTGGTGGATAAACATCTTTTAACCCTGAAAAGATTTAGAATTAAGCATAAACTTTAAAAGAATCAATCATAATTGGGAGAGTCTCACGGAGAAGATGGCATTTAAGTAAAGTCCAAATATGGTGGCAGAGAAGATGATAGAGAAGGGGATATCTGGGGGAAGAGTGTTCCAGGCAGGTGGAACAGCAAAGGCTCTGAGGTGGAGCAGTTAAGGAGGATAGAAAAAGCATCAAAGAGGGCTGGGAAGAGCAATGAGAGATGGAATCAGAAAGAAGGGCAGACAGTGAGAGAAAGGTAGGACATTGTGGGAACAGCTCTTGCAGGGTCTTGGCTTTAAATCTGAGTAAAATGGGGAGCCACTGACGAATTTTGAGTGAAGAATAAAAACATTCCTCAAGGGGAATCAAAAACTTACATCAAATCCCTTACATATTAGAAACATGTCACTAAAGGGGCTTAAGCCTGTTAGGCAGAAATCCAGTTTCATCTAGAATATAAGATTTAAATGATAGAGGATGAATCAAGTATTACCTTATCTTACAAAGTTTTTGTTGGGCCCAAAACATTACTAACAGCAGAGCTCCTGATTTCAAGGCTATGAAATGAGGTCTGGCAGGGTACCCTCTTTCTTAGGGTGGGAAATCTAGATGACCTGGAAGGAGCCCAGGTAGTTATGATGCACACTGACATGTTACAGCCTCACCCATGTGCCCATTTGGCCAAGGGGGGCAGGTTAGATCCTCACTTCCCGTTTACCACTTGTGTGGCCAGGGAGGTTCCAGCAATAAAGATAATCTGACCCCTGGTTCTCAGTGAAGGGCTCTTACTCCAGGGGTCCCACAAACCTACCTATATCTGAGGCTTGGGGAAGATTAGACTACAGATGAAGTTTGGGTCTTGGTTCTTTTGCTAAGGATTTGGACTTTTTCTCATTAAGACCAGTTAAAGTTTTTAGAGCAGGAGAGCAATGTGACCACCTTGTTTTGGGGAAGGCCCTGGAGGTATCATTAGGAAGGAATGAAGAGAAAGACCAGGAGGCAAGGGAGTTGGGAGGCTGCCCTCCTTCACCTCCTGGCTTACACTCTGGTTTCAACTGGAAAGGGGAGTAACCATCGGCCTTAATGGGTGGTTGTGTTATGCAAAACTAAGTGAAACACTTATATAGGCGAAAGCACTCCATAAATTCTGCAAAAAAACACGTTTATTAAGCATGGAATACAGATGTGTATAAACAAAAGGCCACTACGTGGGAATCTACCCTCTCCAAAAACCTCTTGGGCTAAAACTAATACAGTGTTATATGTCGATTATATCTCAATTTAAAGAAGAAAAAACAAAAACTCGTATTTGAACGATGTGGAGTCTGGCTGCTATCACCATCAACAATAAATAAGCACATTCGAAGGAGAAGGGCCCAAACCGCTAACTAACTTACAAAAGAGGCAGTCTACATAGGCAGAAGGTGCGTGTGTGAGGTTCCATCATAAAACAATAATACAGCTCAGTATTTGCAGGGTGTAGTAAGCCTGCCTTCGGTTCTAAGCCCGGCTCTACTGCATCACGATATAAAACCGAAGGATGGAGGATATACGGAGAAACCAGGACTACTGCCCAGGGAGCCACCTTCCCGAGGAAGCGTCCGGGGCCCCCGACCCGACCGCCCTCGGCTGCCCTACTGGGAGGGCCCGCACGCCGCTCGCAGCGCAGCCCAAGCCCCGCGGGCCGCCGACCCTCCGGGAGTCCGCGGCGCCCGACGGCTCCACACGCGCCGGGCAACCGTCCCCGCGCCGCCTTCCTGCCGCCAGGCTCCGCGCGCCTTCCCGCCTTTCCCCGCGCCGCGGCCGGCCCGGAGACCAGGCGGGCGCGGGCGGCGACGGCGCGGCCATTGTCCCGCAGCCCCTCCCGGGCGCGCAGGAGAGGCTGGCCGCGCGGGGCGGCGAGGCGAGGCGGGCGCGCGGAGGGGCAGCCGCGGGGTCCAGGAGCCGGTGCGCCCGGCGCCGCCCGCCAGTCCCCGCGGGCCGCCCGGGCCGCCGCCCCGAGGCCGCGTCCTCCGCCGCCGGCCGCCCGCCCGCCCGCGCCTCCTCCTTTGTGACCGTCTCCAGCCCCTCGGAGCCGGCGGGCCGCCGCCGCTGCGCCCGGGGCTGCAAATGGCGCCCGCCCGTTCTGCGCCTCCCGCCGCTCTGCCGGCCCGGGGACGTCTGGGGGCGCCGCGCCCGGGCCGCATCCCGCCGCTGCTGCCGCCCGCGCGGTCCGAGCCCGCGGCGCCTCCGCCCGCAGCGAGGCTCGCGGCCCGTCCCGGGAGCCCCGACGCCCCGCCCGTCCTCCGCCCGCGCCGCGCGCAACCACTTACCGCGGGCCGCGGCGGGTCGCGCGCGCGGGCTGGGGGAAGATTCCTGGTTCTCAGCAGGGGGAAATACCCACTTTCGAAGCCGTTCCCTTGCGCCCTAAAACAAGTAGCCCCAGCGTGAGAGAAACAAAAGGTATTTGCTGACGTGGGCGTTGGACAGAAACGCCCGAGGGCTGGGGACACAATTAAAGGGGCAACGCACAGATTTCAGGCACCAACCAGCAGCTTCGCCCACTCCCCCTGCCCCTGCCTACACCCCGCTGCACCCTCCGGACGCACCGGGGTGCCCACATTCCCCAGCAGTTGACCACGGAATCATTATTTAGTCGGGAGCTTAAATTTAAAATCGTACTTTACGTTGAGAAAGGCGCCTCCGGAGGGCAGAAGGGCTGGATTTTTAGGATCTGGGGAATTTGGTTTAGGAAAGAGGGAGGGATTTAGGCGTGCCCACAATTACTGTATAAGTACATGTGACATTATTGTACTTAAGTTTAGCAACGTCAAATGTAAGAGATTTCCACAGAATTTTCCCCTTTATTGAAGCACTTATTTTAGTAGGGAGTAACCTTTTCTAAATCTCTACAGGTCACAAGCATTTTACTTGAACAAGAAAACCCAGAAGCTGAGATAAAAGAAATTCGTGGTTAAGTTCAGAGAAAATACAAAACTAGTAAAAACAGCAAGCAGGTTTTGTGTTTTCAAATACTAAAATTCATCGTACATCAAGCCTTTCTTCTGACATTTTTATGTCCCTAATATTTAGAGTACAAGCAGGTTATGTATTTGCTAAAATCTTAAATTATTGGGTTTTCACTGTTACTACAGAAACATTAATTCCATAAAATAAGTTAGTTTTCTAGTTCCTTATGCCTTCCTGGGTCAGGTACTGAAAAGTACTGTGATGTAGTTAAACTGAAAAATAAAAAAAAGACAAAAATTCAAAATATGTAATTTCTTGATGGATTCCTCTTCTATCTGATATTCAGTCATATTGGGCAAAGTTTATTTGGTTTCATCAACAATTAGCTGTGCATTGTGAGGATCACATGCTGTATGAGAAAGTTATAAGATATTAACAACTGATCTCTTAACATCACTTCTGTATTACATTAGAGATGTTTTGTTGTTTAGTAGCATTTTCTCACAATCTGTACAGGTAACGGAAATATGTTTGAAAACCATTATGTATTGGATGTAGTCAAGCTACTCTACTGGCATCCCCATTGAGAATTCTCTCAGAAATACCTGGGCATTGTAATAGCAAATGGTTTTATTTTATCCTTAGTTAATTAAAACGTGCATAAGAGTTCTACAAACCTGTTCTTCAAGAGAGCACATCAGATTAGTAATAAATTCATTGTTGTAAGGAAGAAGTAATGGGACTTTTTCCCTTACCTACTTCTTCCTAGCTTCCAAAACTCATGAGTATTTGGAGAATTCCTTATGTTATGATTAATTGGTGAAGGTAGAATCTACCCTGTGCAACAGAATATGGAAATACTAGTGACCTGCTTTCCCAGGATCCCTTGCAACTAAGACAATGGTGATGGTCTACACTTAATCAGATGCACCCATTAGGGACTTCGAAGAGTCCTTGGCTGTGACACTACCAAGAAGCTGGAACCTGAAAGAATCTTTTCTGAGAGTGGCGACAGCTGCAGCTGTCAAGATAATATCTCCAGGTGCCTTAGTGGCAGTGACAGCATCCACGGTCCAGTGCTCATGCTATCAATAGTGCCAGATGCTATGTCTCTTTGCTGAGAGCAGTGTTGGTATCCTCACCAGGCCACATTGCAATACAACCTGGTTACTGTTTCTGCCTGCTTAGCATAGGTTCCAAACCCTGTGCTCTGGCTTCCCTGTAATTCTGTGAACTTTTAACACATTGATATCTGCTTAAATCAGCCAAGGCCAGTCTGTACAACTAAGAACTTTGACTAGTACAAAATATTAAGAAGGCATATGGCCTGGAGCTTAGCAGTCAAAATTACTTGATATGAAATGTTGTCATCAATGTCACAGAGATGGGAATTAAAACCATACATATGAATGGTGAGAGAGAATATAAAGTGAGAAGAAGGCTTAGAACCAAGGTGGAGCAACTTCCTCATCTACTGGTTAGTAAAATTGTAAATAAGACTGAGAAGTGACTAGAGTGGACAAAAGAGACCAGACATAGAGAAGAGAGTTAATTCAAGAAGGAAGAATTGGACAACGTTGTTAAATGCTTCTCTTAGCAACCTAAGAGAACATGTCTATTAGACTTAACAACTTGGAGATCATTGACTTCAGACAACATTATTAACCTCAAAGAGGAGAGCAAAATCCAGATTAGAAGAATAAGTGGGGAGGCGTGCATGAAAAAATAAAGATGATGCAAACAGCTCTTTTGAGAGATTTGCTTGTAAATCTCTCAAAATTGTAGATTGAGATACGGTTACCATTGCTGTGTAACAGACTAACCTAAGCTTAGTGGCATAAAATCAAAACTGTTTTATTTTGTTCATGGATTCCATGGGTCAAGAATTTGACAAATCACAGCAGGGATGACTTGTCTGTGTTCCACAATGTCTGGAGTCTCAGCTGAGAAGATGCAAATGGCTGGGGGTGACTTGAACTGCTGGGAACTGGGATCATCTGGAGGCTCCTTTCACTCACAGGTCACGCACCAAGGCTGGGATCACTTGAAAACAGAATTCAGCTGTGACTGTTATCTGGGGCACTTACACATGGCCTCTCTTTGAGGGGTTTCTTGCAGCATGGTGTCTGGGTTTTGAGAGGGAGTGTCCCCAAGAGAGAGCATACCAGGAGGAGATATTGAGAGAACTAGGAAGGAGCAGCCTCATTTTTTATACCCTTCTATACAAGTTGTATTGCTTCATTTGCCATTTTCCATTGGTTAATGTAGTCACAAACCTACCAAGATTCATACAGAAGGGAATATAGCTGCTATGTCTTAATGGGAAGAATGTCAGAGAATTTGGGGCCTTGTTTTATATTACTACAGGAAAACAGAGAGGGTATTAGCTAGAAAAGGAAATAGATGAAACACTTAAAAGACCCATGTCTAAATGCTTATGGAAAGCATGAAGATGAAAGGGAAATGTTGAATAGACAGGAAGAATAATTAATAGTGGCTGAATTTCTGCAAATTCTGGGAGATTAAAATCTCAAATAGGGGCACAGCTCCTAGATAGGAAGAGTGATAACTCCACTATCCCCACTGAAACTGGAGGTCAAAGAGAAGGGCATGGATAGGTGTGGTGGTTTAAAAATACCTATGTATCCTTTGACACGGCTCCCTTCAAGAGGTCTGTCCTACTCTCTTGTGCACGAGTGTGAGCTAGACTTAGTGACTTGCTTCTGAAGAGTAAAATAAATCAGAAATGGTAGTGTGTGATTTTAGTCTTAATGGTAAAAGGCAAAGGAGCTTCCTTTCTTTCTCTGCCTTGGATCAGTTGCTTTGTGAGAAACCAGCTGCTAGAGAATACTCAGCCATGAGGAGATGAGCTGAGGCTTTCTGCCCACAGCCATGTGAACAAGCCACTTGGAATGTATCCTCCAGCCCCAGACAAGCCTTCAGCTGACTGCAGCCCCAGCCAGCAGCTTGACTGAGACCTCATGAGAGACCAAATCAGAACCAACCAGCTAAGCTGCTCCTGGATTCCTGAACCTCAGAAATTTTGTGAAGTAATCATTGTTTGTTGTTTTAAGCTATTAAGTTGTGGGAGTAATTTGCTACAGGACAATAGATAACTTGTGGTACCTAAAAATGCTACCATAACAAAAACCCAAAATTGTGACTTTGGAACTGGGCAAAAGGTCAACACTGGAAGGACTTTGAGATGAATGTTAGTGAAAACTTGAGCCTTTCAGTAGTAGAGCCCTGATGGCCTTTGAGGAAGCTGCAAGTGAGGGCTTTAAGGAAAATCATAAAAATTTTATTGGCTACTGAAGGGGGTCCTTGTTATCTATTGGCAGAGATTTAGCAACACTGTTTACTGCAGTAAAGTGAAAAGTAGAAAGTGTACCTAATGAATTGGTAATCTAGCTAAGGAAATTTCCAAGCAAAGTGTTGAAGGGGCCACCTGGTCTCTTCTTGCCACTGGTAGTAAAATATGATAAGAGAGAGATAAGCTAAAGGAAGGACTATTAAACAAAAGAAAGCCAGAACTTGCTGGCTTTGAATATTCCCAGTCCATCCAGGTGGCAAATGATACTAAAATTAAGAAATGGCTTCTGAACAAAGTTTAAATCCAGGGCAATGCCAGGAAAACACAGTCTAAAGATGAAGTCAAGGCAGTAGCTGTAAAATCCTTTGTTGAGATCTAAGAAAGATCTAAGGTAGTACCTCAGAGTATCAGTTAGATAAACAGTCATCTAAAGGTTTAAAGTTATAACTCATGGATCCTCTCAATCAAACAATAGAATTTCAAGAAACTTAAGGGCACTGTTCTCAAAAGAAGCCCAAGATAGAGAACAGCTTTTCTTGAAGAACTTTGTGAGGGTGACTTTTTGTCTAATGGAGTGAACCCCAAAAGAATTCACAAGAGACCCACATTTTTAAGAGAGTGTTCAGAGGAACACTGCCCACTTGGGCTGAAAGGGTCAGGGGCAATACAAAATGAAAAGATAGCTCTGCCTCCCCAAATTCTACTGTTAAAATGAAATCTGTGAAAACTAAGCAATTGCAAATATGGGCTGTCTTTCATGAAAAGAAGGGATAACTCAGAGGGCAGAACCAAGAGCCATGGGTGAATATTCCCAGGTCCTGAGTTCTAATCAGGAAATTTCCAACTAAGTCCAGTGGATTTCAGAATTGCTATGGACCAGTGATTTGTTTGTGCCTCAATTCCCACACTTTTTGAATAGGAATGTCTGTAGTGATTATCCTATATGTACCACCATTCCTGTTGGATGTTTATGAAGCAGATAACTTGTCTCTTTAGTTCACAGGACTTAAGATCAAGAGGAACTGTAAACGAGAGGCTGTACTTAAGGTACTACACTCTTGTCAGTGATTGTAAGATGTGGATTAGAATGATATGGAATTTTAAACCAATCCCTGAAATATGAACCAGAGATTATAGACAAGGAGTCTGTATATTTTCTGAATTGGGGCAATGATTTATTGGCCACTGATTGATCTGAATTAGATTAAGCTTAAGAGAGTGACAGAAAACCCAAAATAACAGTGATTTAAACAAGATAGAAGTTTATTTTTCTCTCATGTAAAATCTGGAGTAGATGATCCAAGGCTAGTGTAGGAGCTCCATTCTATGAAGCCTTCCAGGGTACCAGGCTGTTACTAACTTTCTGTTCCACCATTCCTAGAGTGTTTCCCTCATGCTCCTATTCTAAAATGGACCTCAAACCCCACATTCCAAGCAGGATAGAGGAAGGGAGAAAATGTAAAGGTCATGTACTTGTTGTCTCTTAAGGAAGATTGCTAGAATCTGCCACATTACATTTTTATTTACATCCCATTGGTCAGAACTTAGTTCATGGTGATTTCCAGCTGCAAGGGAGCCTGGGAAATATAATCTTTATATAGGGTAGTAATGTGTATAGATAAATATTCTATTACTAAGTAAGAAAGAGAGAAAAGACATTGGGGGATAACTAACAGTCTTCTACAGTCAATATTGTTACTTGTAGAGAATAGAATCCACTCTAGGTAGTTTAAATAGAAAGGGCTTTATTAGACAATATTAGGTGGCTTATGAATCTTCAGGTGGGCCAGAGAATCATGTTTAGATACTGAAAGTTCAGGACAACAGCATACCAGGAGAAACTCCTAACCATACCATATGGCTATTGACATAGAACCCCAATGCTGCCACCGCTCAATACTATGACATTAGGAAGAGACACTGACATCTCTGCCTCAGAAGAACCACGTAATTTCAGACTATGCTTGCAAGAAGAGCTGATCTACCTATGAGCATGCTCTCTACATCACATTTCTTGCTTTCCAGTCTCATGTGAATGCATCTATTTGAACTATAGCTTCAGGGGAATCTGGGAAATGTAGATTTTAGCTTTCCAGCCTGTGCAGTATAGGTAGGAATACTACAAGGGGATTGAAAAGTGTGTTGAGTGAGCCAATGGACAGTTTATGCCACAGTCCGTCATTTTGTATACTAGTTATCCATACAACCTTTCCATACCTAAATTTCAAAAAACAACAGTAGCAATGGAATGTTCCCATTTAATGTAATTCAATTATCACTATAGAAAAAAAATTCTCACCCCCTCTGTGAAAGAGAATATTCAATAATTCATCAGGAACCATATCAATATCTGGGAAATGTTCATGTCTTATCTATTCAGAGTATGATAGTCTATAATCAAGAAAGAAAATGTATGTATCTATATAATCCTTGTTTCTGAAACTTGTCACAGGCAATAATGGCATTTATAATTTCCTTCCTGTACTCCCTGTTCTATATTCCATAATATAGTTTGTCTTTTATGATGCTTTTTACTTTAAATACTGTTTTATTACAGATTAGGATTGTTATCTTCTGGATTCTTTTGGCTCACATATTCCTGGCATAGCTTTTTCTATCCTATGTTCAACCTTTCCACTTCTTTTTATTTTAAATATATGCTTTGGTGTGGGGGGTCAAGGGGAAGACAGTGTAGCACAGAGAAGTAGGGACTCTGGCATATTACTACACTGATAGACAGTGACTGCAATAGGGTTAGGGGGGACTCCATAATAAGGGTGAATGTAGTAACCACATTGTTTTTCTTGTGAAACCTTTATAAGATTGTATATTAATGATACCTTAATAAAATAACTAAATATATGCACTCATATTATTGGATTTTTAAAAAACTGGTCTGAGATTCTTGGCCTCAGTTTTTAATTTAATGCAATTACATTTGTTGTATTTACAGTTAAATTAAGATTTACTTTTGTCATATTTTATATTTTACATTGCTTTATGTTTATTCTTTTTGTGCTGTTGTTGTTCTTCCCTATAGTCCATTGGCTAGACTGAGTTTTCTTCTCCTGATTTAAAAGCTGCATATTTATATTTTGTTCATATTGTGGTTGCTCTTAGCTTATTACCTATATGCATTTTTTTACCCTGAGAAATAATTAAAAGAATTAATACTGATTTCTTCCCCTTAACAAGAAAGCACTTAAGCATACCCTTACGACTCTTTCTCTCCACCCCTCTCCAATATTGGCATTATTTGTAATGGAGATGTTTTCTGTTTTTATCTTATTTGATACAAACCTTTCTCTTTAGAGATAAACATCACCAAAGTATTTGAGCACTTTGTTTCTCCTGTCTCCTGGGGCATCTCCTGGGTTTGTTTCTCACCTTGAGTACTTTCTTCAAGATTGTATTCAATGTTTATCTTTGTGTCACAAAACTTCTAAGGCTTTGTGTGCCACATAATATTTTTATTATGCTCTAACATTTGATAATTTGACTGGATATAAAAATCTAGAAGCAAAGTTCTCACTCTTTGATACTTCAAAACATTTTGCTCTGTTCTTTTCTTGCATCCAGTGTTGATGTTGAATAGGATGATATTGGTTTGCTCTTTGCATGGGAGCCTTCATAATTTTTGTCTTCCATATTATTACATTTTACATTTGATTTCTTACATTTTGTTAAAATGTCTCTAAGTGTAGATTTTTTTCTTAATGCTCCTCTTTGGCACTCTGAGATCTTTTAATCTAAGACCTTTCATCCTTCTTTAGTTCTGGTAAGGTTACTTTCATTATTTAAAATATTACTTATGCCTCTCCATTCTTTTCCCCTTCCTTTAAAACACCTGGATTTCCAGATATTGGCATTTTTATTCCTATCTTCCATGTCTCTTGACTTTTCTTTTTATATTCTCTATCATTTTGTCCTTTCTTGCTATCTTATAGAAAATTTCAATATGATTTGAATTTTACTAATTTTTCTTCAACCTTCCATTTATCCTATCCTTCCATTTGTCCTATCTCTTATGTTCTTTCTTTCAACATGACATTTTAAATTCTAATATTTCTTTGTGGTTCTTTTTTATGATTTATCATTATTGTCTCATATTAACATAATGTGTTTTCTAAGAATATTTTTCATTCTTATTTTAAATTTCTGATTCTTCTATTCCAATAATTCTTAGATTATATAGTTGTAATTGTATGTGTGTGTGTGTGTGTGTGTGTGTGTGTGTGTGTGTGTGTGCAATTTAGTTTATTGTTTTTCTCATGGCAGTTGTATTTTGGCCTGTGAACTCATGTTCCCTGGAGGTATGGGTTATTCTGTCTGCTAATGCAGTGCTTCTCAAACTGTAGTGAAGAACGAAATTGTTTTTGTTCCCACTCTGTTGCAGGCCTCTTTATTGTATAACATTTTTAAATGCCTACTTTCATTTTCTGTATTTATCTAGCCCAGGGACATCAGTCCTTGAACCACACTTTGGCTAACACTGCCCTAATGCATACTGGGAAAGAATATCTGTTCAGGGTAGTATATTGTATTAGCCTTTCCAATTATTCCCTTCCTTCACTCTGACAGGATTATACAGCAGCACCCATTGCCATGTGACTTTTAGTACCTCTTAGAGACAGAGTGCCATTTCCTGCCCCATTGTATGCTGTGGTTTGGTGACTTGCTTGGGCCAATGGAATATGAGCAGTGTTTGCATGCCAGTTCTGAGCAAGAGCTTTAAAAGTCATCATGTGTTTCCACCAGCTCTCTTGCCCTTTCTTTCTGATGTAAGAATAGTGTGACCCAAATAAGCCCAGTGTAGGTCCTAGAGTAATGGCACATGGAGCCACAGAAACTAACTTGGCAATCACCAACATGTAATATATGCAGGAAATATATGTTCATTGGTGTAAATCCAGGATTGGCAAATTGCAGTCCTTAGGCCAAACCTAATCAACTGTCTATTTTTATAAGGCCTATAAGCTAAGATATTTTTTCATTTTTGAAAGGTCAAAATGTAATCAAAACACACATATATGGTCAATTAATTTACATGAAAGGGGTCAAGAATATACAATGGGGAAAGGACAGTTTCTTCAATAAATCATTTTGGGAAAACTGGACAACTACATGCAAAAGAACGAAACTGGACCATTATCTTACACCATACACAAAAATTAACTCAAAGTGGATTAAAGACTTGAATGTAAGACTTGAAACCATAAAACTCCTAGAAGAAAACATAGGCTATAAGCCCCATGACATGGGTCTTGATGATGACTTTTTGGATTTGACATCAAAAACAAAGGCAGCAAAAGCAAAAATAAACAAATGGAACTACATCAACTTAAAAACCTTCTGCATAGTAAAGGAAACAATAACAAAATGAAAATGCAACCTACTGAATGGAAGAATATATTTGCAAATGATATATATGATAAGGGGTCAAAATCCAAAATATATAAAGAATTCTATAATTCAATACAAAAACAAATATGATTTTAAAAATGGGCAAAGGATCTGACTAGACATTTTCCCAAAGAAGACACACAATGGCCAATAGGTACATGAAAAGGTTTTCAGCATCACTAATCATCAGGAAATTGCAATCAATTCCACAATGAGATGTCAACTCACACCAGTTAGAATGGCCACCATCCAAAAGACAAGAAATAACAAGTGTTGGCGAGGATGTGGAGAAAAGGGAACCGTCCTGCTCTGTTGGTGGAAATGTAAATTTTTCACTAGGGAAAACAGTTTGGAGGTCCCTCAAAAAATTGAAAATAGGACTACCATATGATTCAGCAATTCCATTTCTGGATATTTGTCGAAAGGAAATGAAAATACGAACTCAAAAAGATGTGCATCCCTGTGTTCATTGCCCCATTAGTTACAATAGCCAAGACATGGAAGCAACCTAAATGTCCACTGATGGATGAATGGATAAAGAAACAATGGAATATTATCCAGCCATAAAAAGAAGGAAATTTTGCCATTTGTGACAACATGGATGGATCCTGAGGGCATTATACTAAGTGAAATAAGTCACAGAAAGATAAATACTGAATTATCTCACTTACATGTGGATTCTAAACAAAACAAAACAAAATTTAAAAACTCAAATACAGAGAACAGATTGATAGTTGCCAGAGGTGAGAAGATGTGGAGTGGGCAAAATGGGTGAAAGGGGTCAAAAGGTACAAACTTCCAGTTATAAATAAGTCATGGGGATGTAGTGTAAACACAATGTTGACTATAGTTAATAATGCTGCATTGCATATTTGAAAGTTGCTAAGAGAGTAGATACTAAAAGTTCACATCACAAAGAAAAAAATTTTGTAGCTGTGTGGTGATGGATGTTAACTAGATTTGTTGTAGTGATCATTTTGCCATATATACAAATATTAAACATTATGTGGTACAACTGGAACTATTTAATGTTTTTTTCTCCATTGTTTTCTTTACTTACTTCTCAAAACAGTATTATTTTTGTCTTATTAATCTTACATGTTTAACCGATTAAACTTTTAAAGAAACAATTCTGCTTTTTAAGATCCAAAAATACTTACACATGAATATTTTTCCACGACTACATTTTAAATATCCATTTATACTCTAAGAGCCATATCTTGATTTTTGCTATCACATATGAATGGAGCCTTTATATTTTTTCTTTATCTAGCATTGTATTGAATTTTTAAAAATTTGAGATTGCCTATCTTGAAAGCAATAAGGGAAAAGATAAAAGAACGCTGACTATCTCTTGATTGCTTAGAAAGTATTTTCATAGTCAATGATGGTTCAATAGGTAAACTAAGTCCTAGAAACCTGAATTCTTTTATGGTAAATACTATTAAGCAAGAATGCAGTACACTGTTGGCCAAAGTGTGGATTTCTTTAAATGAACTCAATTAAAAATGTTTAAAGCTGTTTCTTTTTCCCATTGTTATTTAGGCAGTATATTTTATTGACAATAGAAGTGAATTTTTTAGAAATTCACTTTTAAAGAAAATTCTGCTTTAAAAAAAATTGAACAACAGCAAGTGAATATACTGCTATACTCAAAACCATCTATGCTTAAGGTGGGGATCTTTGCCAACAGAGAGGTGTTGCTCTAAGTCAGAATGGTATTACGAAGAACTGCAATCCCCTTGTTCTTTCCTTCTTGAAGATGTTGAAGCTTCCTTCTGTAGATACTCTGTGGCGAAACAGTAGAATTTGGATATGATTTTGATTCAGTTTGAACTCTTGCTAGTTTGGCATCAAACTCTAGCTGTAGTTTGATTATTTATTTCATTTCGCTTTTCCTTTTCTTGACTTCTTAACTTTGCATTTAACTTGGAAATTTCCACCTCTTTTTTCTCTATCAGTTCTTTATGCTTTTCTTCATTTAATACAACTTTTTCCTGCATATCCTGATAACATTTCCTTATTTCTTTCTTATATCCCTCCTCTTTAATTTTCATTTCACTCATAAGTTTGGCAATATTATTCTTATATTCCTGTTCATGAGATTTTAACTTTTCTTTCATAAGATTAGCATTTCTTTTTAACTGCTCATTTTCACCTTTCAAATTATGTTGATATTCAGTGGTCAGTTGTAGCCCTTTTATCATACTATGAAGAGTAGCACATTCTTCTTTAATAAAGATCTCCTTTGTTTGCATTACTTTTAATAAAGTTAGTTTTTCCAAATGCATATCCAATACACTGTTCTTTCCCCTGGTTTCTATCATTTTCTTTTCTATATGTGAGAAGTCATTTATGAGTTTGTCAAGATTCACGCTGCTCACTTTTTTCATACATCCTTCTGCTGCTTTGATTCATGTCTAAACTGCTGTCACTGCCGGTTCTCCACAGTCTCCCTCACAGCCTCTCGGAGTGCCGGTAGGTTGGCCCCACAGAGCCGTCCCAGTCCCTGGAACTATTTAATGTTATACGTCAATGACATTTCAATAAAAAAGTAATCAAAAGAAGAAGAATATTTTGTGACACATGAAAACTTTATGAAGTTCGAATTGTAGCATTCATAAGATTTTATCAGAATACAGCCACCTTCTGTTTACATACTGTCTATGGCTGCTTTCATGCTACCAGGGCAGAGCTGAGTAGCTGCAATAGAGACCACAAAGCCCAAAATACTTACCATGGGGCCCTTCACAGAAGTTTACCAGCCTCTGTTTAAGCTACAGACAGTTTGAGGTTGGCTGTTACCTCAGCAAAAATGACTAAACGAGTCAAGATGAGTTTAAGGAGAGAGAGGGGAGTAGCCTCAGAGAAGGGAGTGGACAGGCACCACAAAACTATTCTAGATGATTCTCGTTTGCTGTCACTGTAGACAGGCAGCCTTCTGAGCTTTCACCTTTCAATGCGTCGGCAGAAGCAGCATTGGAATGAGGTGGTCTCTCGGCCTGTCGTTCCTTAGCCGTGGCGAGGTTGCCGAGGGAATGCCCCCACGGTATAGTCAGCCCAACCCCATCTTTAATCACCTAGCAGGACTTGGCACAGCCTTGATAAGGTTTGGGTTTTTGCTCTTTGCACTGAAGCCTGAACCTGTAGAAAATATTTTTGTTTCTCTGGGCCCCACTCGATGTTGGCAGTCTTTGGGTTACTTGGAAGATGGATCAGCGCCGCACCCACATGTGCTCTATGTTGCTTCCAAACTTCATATTCCAACAAGTGTTTTCAATGGCAGTGCTGCAAAGCACAGCAACTCGCTTTTTACTTAAAGGAAATATCTTCACATGCCTTAGGCCATTGGAACCTAGAAAGTTCACCAAGATGGCCTGTATGTATTTTACCAGTGCATCTAGGTACTTGTTCCTCTCTTCCTCAGTTTCTACTGCTACAGTGTCATCACTGAAGTGTCATCTCTCCATCGCGTGGGACCTCATTGCCCAGTGTAACTAGCTGTAGAGAAGACTTGATGTGGAGCTAGTCACACCAGCCAGGGATGACAATGCCTGTGGTTGGGTTCCCAGATCCAGAATTAGGATAGGTCGTTTCACCCAAGGGAGCTGCAAAGAGTCAAAGATGATTCTGAACCAAATCCTTGCAGAACCCTCAAGGTGAAGCCAGAGAAATCAAGTTCAAATGGTGGGCATGGGATAAACACGTGGTGTTGGAAGAGACTAGGAGCAAGGTAAGGCATGAGCCCTCACATGTGAATAATATCTCGGTTGTGTATAGAACTTTTGGATCAGGGTCTTACTTCTCCAAGGTCTGTAATATTCCATTGTCTTCTAGATTCTAGTTTCATTAATTAGTTGTCTAATGCCAGTTCCATACCCTTTCCTTGGTTAGAAGACTATTCTCTCCATCTGGAAGCTTGTAAAGTTTTCTTTTGATCCTTAGGGTTCATAAATTTAACCAGAATTGGTCTAGATGTGTGTCCATCTTCATTGGTCTCTTCCCACTCTCTTCCTCACTCACTTGACTGCAGCCACCTTACTGTCCCTCAGTCTGACAAGTGAGTCTCTGCCTCAACGCCCTTTACTCTCTCTTTTTATTAATTGTGGTAAAATATACATAACCTAAAATTTACCATTTTGACCATTTTTAAGTGTACAATTCAGTGGCATTAGGATATTCACAATGTTGTACAACCATCGCTACTATCCATCTGGTATGAAACTTTTTCATCATCCCAAACAGAAATCTGTACCCATTAAATAATAACTCCCTATTTCCCCTCCTCCCAGTCCCTAGCTACCTCTAATCTATGAATAATCCCCTCCTAGGTAACTCATCAGGGCCCTTTACTACTATGCCCTCTGACTGACTTCTTCATATTCAGGTCTTGGTTCCATTGCCACCACCTCAGAGAAGCCTTCCTTGACTACCTCACCAAAGCAGCACTCCACCACCCAGTAAGTCTCTAATCCTTATACTCTAACTTTACCACCATCTGATAATTATGTTACATATGTTTTATTGTTGTCTATCTTCCCCAATTAAAATATATGTTTCACACCTTGTTTGTCTGATTAGTGTTGTATCCTCAGCATAGAGGGAACATCTTAGAAAGTATTTGTTCAATGAATGAGTAATGGTGGAATATAAGATGTGTGTTTTTTCTCCAGAGGGCATAGAGTGAACAGTTGGCAAGCTGGGATCTGTCTCAGGAGGTATGTGGCAGTGTTCTTTCTGTTTGCTGGGGGCCAGCAGGAACAGTTGAGCTCAGCCCGGCACAGCTCAGCAGCTTCCTCCATGCTGCCTCCGTGTGGGCAATAGCAAGCCTCTCCCAGCACTGCATGCAGCAGACAGACATCACTGTCTGCCCTGGGTGCCTCCTGAGAGAAAATTCTGTTTTCAAGCCTTGCATCCTTTGACCTCACTCTGAACTGTACTCATTCTGCAAGTACTGCTGGTCCATGCTATCTTCCCAAGAACTCAGGGTGTTAGGTGTACTCAAGATCTCCCCCAGACTCCAATAGTTGGTAAATTATTTAGTGTTGCAGCTGTCCCAGCAGGGAGTTGGAGAAGCTAGAAGGGAACATTCTGATACGTTTGCTTATGTAGAAGAGAAAGAGTTGGAGTCAGAGCCAGAAAATTTGTGTAACACACAGCCTGTCTTATCTCTGCCATAGGTGGTGATGAGCAGCCATTACTGATGTTCCAGTTATAGTTGAAGCAACTATGAATTACAGCTGCTTTGTTACACCCTCAAATCAGAGGACAACTGTTTCAGCAAAAACTTGGCGCAGGTATGGAACTGTTATGAATATGAGCATTGTCTGTTATGGGTATCTTGGTGCAAAAAAGATTGGAAAATCTCTGGCCTAGAGCCCTCGATCCAAACTACTTAGAGTGCTCCTGAGACCTTTCACGTTCACCGTCCTCCCCTGACCTCCTCTCCCACAGCCTCATGGAGCTACCTCGCTTTTAGTCCCCAAAATGTAATGTGCTTCCTCTGCACACGCTTTCTTCCTTCCACCTGGGTTACACGACTCTCCACCTTCATTTTCCCGGAAAACTGATTTTCCTCCAAGATTCAGTTCAGACATCACCTGTCCTGTGAAGCCTTGTAACATGCCAAGAGGTATGAGCTTCCTCCTCTTTGCTTCCATGTGGCCCTAAACAAACATCTCCATTACTGTTCACATGAAATGTTTTCATAACTTTTCCTTTGTCCATGTCTTTCAGCTACTGAGGGCAGACGTTTTATTTTATGATGATTATCTTCATGTATGTGCCTTGTATCATGTACACTGCTGATATCAATCAGTGTCTGGTCAGGAGACAGAAGTCACACCACAAATATAAGCACAGAAACTTTAGTATAAAGAATTATTAGCTAGTAAAAGATTTATATATATAAAGAGATTTACTATAAGGAATTGGTTCGTGTGATTATGGAGGCTGGCAAATCCGAATCTGTGGTGTGGGTTGGAAGGCTCCAGAGTCAGGATAGCCAGGTTCCAGTTGCAGTGGTAAATGCCCTGTCACTCATGCGGGTCTTTTTGTTCTTGTCAAGCCTTCAACTGATTTGATAAGGCCCACCCACATCATAGAGTGTAATTTCCTTTACCCAAAGGTTTGCAGATTTAAATGTTAATCTCATCCAAAACACCTCTAAGTTGACACGAAAATTAACTATCACAGCTGGTTATCTACTAGAGGGGTAAAAGAGAACACCAAAGATAACAGGAATAGCTAATGGCAAAGAAAACAGGAGCAGCTGTTACCTCTAGGTGGAAGGAGAGGAGTCAAGGAAGGAACAGATTTACAAGACGCCCCATCTTTCCCCATCCCCTGCCAAGACTGAGATTCAGATGACTCTGGAGAGGGTGTGTGAAGTTCAGCGAGGGGCCCCTGGCCTGGCCAGGAGGGTCAGAGGCCACATACTCAGATGCCAGTAAAACGTAACTGTGGGATGAGCACCACTCCCCTGGCAGCTGCTACGTGGGATCAGGAAGAAGGGTACACTGGAGTCAGGTCAAGAAGCCCCCACTTCTGCTATTGCAGCGGCCCCCACAGTGCTCTCTACTGACAAAGCCTAGCATTGCCCCAGCTGACGAAGAAGATATGGTCACAGGGTTCAGCTCATTTCACAAAGCAGAGCAACAAAGGCTAGATTTAGAGCTAAATGACAATAAATCAATAAATTGCTATATTTGAGGAATAAATGAACGTCTTAATCACCAAAAATGGTAACTAATTAGGAAGATCATGTGGTGTTTGAAATATTCAAAAGAGAAAAACTTTAAGATTTAATAAAGAAGTGTGCAGGGCTCATCATTGGAAGAAAAGGGAGAAATCAGCTGTAAGACAAGCTCCTGGTGACCAGGAGACAAAAGGCTAATTGAGATCTAAGAGGACAAAATGGGCCAGATTGCTGGGAAGTTTTACTAGCTCTTTAACAAATGTTATTATCTTACCCTCATCACAGAATTAGAAATCTACACTTTGCATGCTTATTATTCCAGGGACCGTAAATTCATTCCCATGCTACTATTCAAAACCTATCATCACAATGAATTATTTTTTGATTTTGAACTTATTTTCATGAAAACATTTACAAAGGGAATAAAAATGAAATCTCAGTTTCATTTAATATATTACTTTATCTAAAATAATATCTTACTTTTTTTTTACTAAATGAGTATTATTAATTTATTTGAAGGATAGTTGACATACAA
Organism: Manis javanica; assembly: GCF_040802235.1. Taxonomy (NCBI): domain Eukaryota; kingdom Metazoa; phylum Chordata; class Mammalia; order Pholidota; family Manidae; genus Manis; species Manis javanica. The sequence goes on along the minus strand of NC_133159.1, from coordinate 24,357,808 downwards.
TATTATATTAGTTTCAGGTATACAACATAATGATTTAACATTATATACATTACAAAATGCTCACCACAGCAAGTGTGGTTACCATCTGTCACCATATAAGTTATTACAAAATTATTGACTATATTCACTGTACTGTACTTTTTATCACTGTGACTTATTTATTTTATAATTGGAAGTTTGTCCCTCTTAATCTCCTTCACCTGTCCTGCCCATCTCCAGTTTCCTCCCCTCTGGCTGCCAGCAGTTTGTTCTCTGTATTTGTAAGTCTATTTCTGGTGTTTTGTTTATTCATTTGTGTTTTATATTTCACATGTAAGTGAAATCATATGATATTTGTCTTCTCTGGCTTCCAATTCGTCAGGATTTCATTCTTTTTTACGACTAAGTAATATTCCATTGTATGTATGTACCACATCTTCTTTATCCATTTATCTATCAGTGGGCTCTTAGGTTGCTTCCATGTATCAGCTATTGTAAATAATGCTGCAATAAACATAGGGGTGCATATCTTTTCAAATTAGTGTTTTCAGTTTTCTTGAGTGAATATCCAAAAGTGGAATTGCTGGATCACATCATAGTTCTATTTTTAATTTTTTGAGGAACCTCCTGCTTTCCATAGCAGCTGCACTAATTTACATTCCCACCAACAGTATAGGAGGGTTCCCTTTTCTGCACATCTTCACTGAACTTATTATTTCTTGTCTTTTTGATACTAGCTGCTCTGACTAGTGTGAGGTGATATCTCACTTGTGGTTTTGATTTGCATTTGCCTGTTGGTTATGTATAGCAGCTTTTCATTTGTCTGTTGACCATCTGTGTGTCTTCTTTGGAAAAAAGTCTACTCAGGTCCCCTGCCCATTTTTTAATTGAATTATATTATTATTGCTATTGAGCTGGATGAATTCTTTATGCATTTTGGATACCAACTCCTTATCAGATACATCATTTGCAAATATCTTCTCCCATTCAGTAAGTTGCCTTTTCATTTAGTTGATGAAGCTTTGCAGAAGCTTTTTTAGTTTGATGTAGTCCCACTTTTAATATTTGCTTTTGTTTCCCTTGTGTGGGGAGACATATCCAGAAAAAATTGCTAAGGCCAATGTCTAAGACTTTACTGATATGTTTTCTTTTAGGAGATTTATGGCTTCAGGTCTTACATTTAGGTCTTTAATCCACTGTGAGTTAATTTTTGTATATGGTGTAAGGAAGTAGTCCAGTTTAATTCTTCTGCATGTAGCTAGCTGTCCAGTCTTTCCAACCCCATTTATTGAAGAGACTGTCTTTTCCTCCATTGTATATTCTTGCCTCCTTTGTTGTAAAGTAATTGCTCATATAAGCATGGGTTTATTCTGGGCTTTCTATTCTGTTCCATTGATCTATGTCTCTGTTTTGTGCCAGTAGCATCTTGTTTTATTATAGTTTGTAGCATAGTTTGAAATCAGGGGGCATGGTACCTCCAGCTTTGTTCTTCTTTCTCAAGACTACTTTGGCTAAATAATATCTTGCTTAAATTTACTGGATAATATAAGGCTACCATTTCCATAATTCATTCTATTTATCTTCTTACTATATTAGGTACACAATGATACACAAAGTCTGTCACATTTCAATTTTATTGATTCTGCTTAATTACACAAACAATACTTGAATACAGTCTTGTAAAAGATTTAAGCAATGCATATGTTAAATACATGTTAATACATGTTAAAAATATGTCAATACGTGGTTAAAAGTGAAAGTCCTCATTTACCAAAATCAATTGTGCTGGACCCAGATTATGCACTTCCCCAGATTTGCTCAGTGATCTTTTTCTTTCACTGTTACTGAAGACTCTCCAATGATTGCCTCGTAGTAAGAACATTCATCTAGGCCACAGGAGGGAGGCTTGCCAAGCTCCTAAGGCAGAAGCAATATTGTCCACCAGTTTATCCAGGAGGGCCTATTGTGGGGACTACTTTTGATCCCCCAAGTTGCTCACAGGTACAACCCATTCTTGCCTCCAGCCTCAGTACCACCTCTGGAACTTAGCCATTGCTGTGGAGACGCAATATTCTGTGGGACCCACTGGGCACCCATGCCTGCAGACTGGCTGGCCAGGCTGGCTCCAGAAATGGGGAGTTGATGCCTTTGGGGTACACTTTGTCTAGTGAGATGCAGGAACCAGCAGATAAATTCTTCTCCCTTCCTCCCCACCATGGACAGTTAGGAGATGCAGTAGGTTCTTACAGCCTCTCTGTTGACATCCCATGAGACCAAACAGACAGGTGCTTGTAATAAAGCTGGACCAGCTCAGTAATGCATCTATATTTTTATTGTCTTCCTTCCCCTTTCCCCTTCACTGCTGTTTCCCTGGAATTGCACTATCTGCAGAAGTGTTAGCACATAAGCTTTTGCCCCAGGCTCTGCATTCTAAGAAACCAGGCTAATTCACCAATCACACGGATTCTGCTTTCTTCCCCAGAGTTACCATGTTAACAGTTTAATATGTATCCTCTATTAATTTACTCACAGATGTAAGTCTTTTGTTTCATTTAGTTGTTTTATGTCCATGATATTATACTATGTCTTTTCCCTGAGGCCAGTTTTTAATGAGATGTTTTGGATATCTCTCCATATTAATACATAGAAAGTTGATCTCATTCTTTTCCTTCCATTATTATATTATAAAAATATTCAATCATATAACAAAGTTGAAAGAACTTCACAGTGAACACCCATGTATTCACCACCTACTCCTACCATTAACATTTTACTAGACTTGCTTTATCTCATATCTATCCATCTATCTATTACTCTATTCATTCAACCAGTCATTTTCCTTTTTGATGCATCCCAAAGTAAACTGCAGACATCAATACTCTTCCCCCTAAAAAAGTCATCAAAATATCATTATTAGAGTTTAATGGTGTACATTCTTTTCATTCAAGGTAAAATTTACATATGATGAAATGCACAAATCTTAAGTCTACTTTTGCTTACATTTTAGAAAGTCATACTTGTGTGATCAAATGCCTGTAAAGACATAGAACTTTATCATTTCCTAAGCAAGTTCCCTCAGGCCTCCTTCCACATCAATTCCTGTCCCAAATCCCCCATAGGCAACCAATTGTTCTAAGTTTATTTCATAAAAGTTTAGCAAGTGGAATTATAAAACATGTGCTTTTGTGTAAGGGTTATTTCACTCATCATAATGTTTTCTATATTCACCCATGTTATTAGATAGAATTGATTTCTTTGTATTGTTGAATATATTCCATTGTATGACTACAAGAGTTGACTTATCTATTCTCCTACTGATGGGCCCCTAATCTGTTCCCAGGTTTTGGCTATTATGAATAGACCTACAATGCACATTCTTGTAGAAGTCTTTTTATGCACGTAACTTTTCATTTCTCTTGAGTAAATACCTAAGAGTAGAATTGCTGGTTCATAAAGTAGGAGTATGTTTAGAAACTGTCACACTTTTCTGAAGGGGCTGTACCATTTGACATTTCTAAAAACAATGTACATGAGTGCCAATTCCTCTCTTTGTCAACCTTAAGTGGTCAGTTTTATTCATGTTAAACATTTTGGTGGGTGTGTAGTAGTATCTCTTCGTGGTGATCTCATTGTCTTTAAGAGCTAAACTGTATTCCATAGTGAGTATATATATATATATATATGTATATACACCTTATCCTTATTGACTATTCCTCTAACAATGGACATTGAAGTGGTTTCCAATTTCTCCTAGTACAAACAATGATGCATGAACAGGTATCTGCTCATATGTCCAATTTGTAATGTGCAGACTTGGCTGGGCTAAACTACATTTCCCAGAATTTCCTTTCTTGTATATTTCCTGGGAGGGTAGTTGGAAAGCAGCAGTCATTTTGTAGTTCCTACATATTGTTGGAGATCTACAATTTACCTCCTCGGAGGAGAAGTAGCAGCTGGGCCCTCAACTTCTCTACCTTCTCCTGGATCCTTCTTCAGCTTCCCTGATTCCTGGGCTAGGTGCTTGTGTTTTGCTGTGTGACAAAGAGCCTTAGCTTCTGCAAGACATCTAATCAGCAAGATTGGAGGCACTGAAAACTGACGTGGGTTCCAGTCCATCCCTGTGGAGTGCTATCTCTTGCTTGCGGGTTCAACCTATTTCTAATCTCCCCACTTAACGTCCATATTCCCTTCCCCTTTGCTTGCCCACATTTCTATAAGAGATTCCCTAGAAGAAGAATTGCTAGGTCAAGAGCATGTATATTTAAAATGTTGACATACTGACAAATTGCCCTTCAAAAAAGACTACCAATTTGCACTCTCACAAATGGTGTATCAGGGAGCTCATTTTCCTGCAGCTTCATCAAAACTGGGTATTATGAATAATTTTGATTACCAATTTGATTGGTTAAAAAAATAATAACTATGAGTAGTGATTCTATAGCATCTTACTATGCTGATGGACAGTGTAATGGGTTTTGTGGGGGGGACTTGGTGATGTGGGGAGTCTAGTAAACATAATGTTCCTCATGTAATTGTAGATTAATGATACCAAAAAAAAATAATAACTATGGTTTTGATTTGCATCCTGCTTACCAGTGAGGCTGAATACCTTTTCATGTGATATTAGGTGTTACATGTCTTTTGTAAATTCCTGTCCATAGCTTTTGTCCTTTTTCTCTGTTGAAATATTTTGGCTTTTTCTTAAGTTCTTCATGTATTTTCTATATTAATCCTTTCTTTGTTATGTGTTTGCCAAATCTATGACTCCAATTTCCCTTATCTTTTTTTTAATTCCAATAAAATTTTATTTATAAAAACAGGCACTGGCTTGGATTTGGCCCCTGGGTCATTATTTGCTAACCATTAATGTAGGGTTTTTATTTTTACAAATCGTGTGGAATAGGGAACTAACATGTAGGGAATTAACATATACTAACATATAGATTTAGCAATTCACTCCAGTTCCAGTCATTTAACAGTTCTTTTCCCCACTGATCTGATATACAACCTCATCATTTGCCAGAGTTCACATGTGTTTGTGTCTAGATTCTCTGTTATAATGCATTAATAAATTCATTCCTTTACTAACATCATGCTTTCTCAATTAATATACTTCATAGAAATTCTGCTCTCTTATTTTTTTTATTTTGGTATCATCAATATACAATCACATGATCAACACTGTGGTTACTAGATTCCCCCCATTATCAAGTACCCACCACATACCTCATTACAGTCACTGTCCATCAGCATAGTAAGATGCTATAGAGTCACTACTTGTCTTCTCTGTGCTATACTGCCTTACCCATGCCCCCCCTACATTATGTGTGCTAATCGTAATGCCCCTTATTCCCCTTCTCCCTCCCATCCCACCACTTCCCCCAGTCCCTTTCTCTTTGGTACCTGTTAGTCCATTCTTAGGTTCTGTGAGTCTGCTGCTGTTTTGTTCCTTCAGCTTTTGCTTTGTTCTTATGCTCCACAGATGAGTGAAATCATCTGGTACTTGTCTTTCTCCTCCTGGCTTATTTCACTGAGCATAATACCCTCTAGCTCCATCCATGTTGTTGCAAATGGTAGGATTTGTTTTCTTTTTATGGCTGAATAATATTCCATTGTGTATCTGTACCACATCTTCTTTATCCATTCATCTACTGATGGGCACTTTTGTTGCTTCCAATTCTTGGCTATTGTAAATAGTGCTGCGATAAACACAGGGGTGCATATGTCTTTTTCAAACTGGGCTGCTACATTCTTAGGGTAAATTCCTAGGAGTTGAATTCCTGGGTCAATGGTATTTCTATTTTTAGTTTTTTGAGGAACCTCCATACTACTTTCCACAATGGTTGAATTAATTTACATTCCCACCAGCAGTGTAGGAGGGTCAATTTCCCTTATCTTTTAACTTCATTTATAATATATTTCATTCTATAAAACATTTTATTTTGATGTAGTAAAACCTGTCCATCCTTTTTTTTTTATGGTCTCTGGGCTTTTGTTCCTTCTTAAGAAAGATTCTCTCATATCAAGATTATAAAATATTATCCTTTATTTTCCTTTAATACTTTGCTAACTCTGTCTTTATATGTTTAGAATGCTAATCCATCTAAATTTTATTTTGATGTATATAAGATCTAGTTTTTTTTCCGATATAGCTATCCAATTGTCCCAATGATGTTTATGGAATAAGTCATCCTTTCCTTATAGGTTTAAAAAGCCACTTTTATCAGATATTAAATTTACATGTATTCAAGAGATTTTTTTCCTAGATGTGAATTGTTCTATTCATTTGTTATTCATTGATGTGCTAATACTGCTTTTAGTTACTGTAGCTTTGTATTACATTTTACAATGTTAATTTTAAGTGGAATAATCTTTTTAATGCTTAATAATATACATTTCCTTTTCTGGCTATTTTGGTACTCATTTTTACAATAAAATTAAAACGTGTAATTTTGGCAAAGTAACCTTGTACAAAAGCACCAAGAAAATATTTACTATTATCATTACCTCCTATGCAGTTACTCAGCTTTGGTTTATAGCTACAATTATGTGGGATTTTAATACTAATCTACAGTGAATCCATTTAAGACTAAAGTCTCTTGTCATAGGTTTGTTTTCTAAGAAGGAGATGCTGAGATAGAGTTGGGAGTATAACAGGATTAATGGGGAGTAACACCCACGAGGGAAGGGAGAGGAAGTGGGACCAAGAAGAGATCAGTCAGTGACAAAGCCTCTGCCACTCCACTGGGAATCTCTGGAGCAAACAAACATTGCTGGACAGAAGAGTCCCATGTTGGGCTGGGCTTTTGGAAAGCTGAAGCAACCAAAGGCACTAACAGTTGGAAACTGGCAGCAAATTCTTGCATGGAGATCTCAGTGGCTTAATTCTCCATGTCTCTACATCACCCTTCTTGCCTTCAGGGTGATGAGCGTGGGAAGGTCGTTTAGTCATTCAACAAACATTTATTAAGCACCTCTTATATACCAAGCACTGAGCTAGATGCTAGTGCTACAAAGATAACTGGAATATTTTAAATGAGCAACTGTTCCCTGCTGAGGTAGCTCACCATCCCACAGGAGAAAAGCCAGCACTACTTGTGGGGAGATTGTTTTATTATCTTTTTTTTTTGTATCATTAATGTACAATTACATGAGCAACATTATGGTTACTAGACTCCCCCTATTATCAAGTCTCCACCACATACCCCATTACAGTCACTATTTTGGGGGAGATTTTTAAATTCATGATCTTTTTCTCAACCATAATATAAGATGAAATATGTTAAATGCAAAAGATTCAAAAGCTCTAGAAATCTACTGCACGATCTGGTAAATAGTTGGCATTGAATTTAGTATTGTTGATTATGAGCATTCAGAGGGAGGAAGAATCATTTTTTTCTGGGGAGTAGATTTGTTTGCCACCTACCAATCAGCCAACAATAAAATTTTTAAAAATCAGTTGCAATCTAATCACAATATAAGTTGGTCACGGGGATGGTAGTACAGCATGGAGAATATAATAAGTGATTTTTAATATCTTACTATGTTGATAGATGGTAACGGCCCTAGAGGGGGTGAGGATTTAATGAGTAACTGCTGAACCACTGTGTTGTATATTTGAAGCCAACATAAGAATATAAATCAATGATACTTTAATTTTAAAAAAATCATTCAGCTGATGTAGGATTCAAACTTTTGAATGAAATGAAGTCATGAGGTTTTATTTGAATAAAGTAAAATTTTACTTTTTATTTTAAATTTATTTATATACAAAATTTCTATAACTGTCCCATCCTCCTGCCTCCTTCTAGTCCTCCCACCCATAATTTTCTTCTTCCCCCAGATTATAATAAAAACTCTCACTCCCTAACTCAGGATGTCAATCTGATTATTTTACTACAATGCTTCACACCAACTTAAGAATGATGTTTAAATTTCTGCAAGTTTGTTTGCATTTTAAAAGAGGAGGTGTTTATACACAAAGCACTCTGCACTGGTGGAGAATTGGTGGAGAGGTGGGATAGCACCTGCCAGCAGCGATACTATCACCACCACCATCTCCTCCCTTCAGAAATGTCTTTTCTTCTTAGGAGTTGGAAATAAATGATGTGCAGTTAGCCTTAGCTAATCTCTTCCTGCTCCTTCCCACTTCTGAAAGCAAAATTCAGAAGAATATTAGAAGGACTAGATCTGGGGCTCCTGGGGCTTGAGACAGCTGACTTCGTGCATTGTTTGATGGCTGAGGCCTCAAGAGGATTGGCAGATGAGGCTGCTGACCCAAGAACATAGCCCTCAGGATTGCTACTGTGGGAGAATTGTTTCTTTATAGTGGTGCAGGCAGTGGTTTCCATGGGTGGAACCTATTGGGGGGTGTTCACCAAGGGACGAATCTGCTGGGGATGTACCTGCACTATAATATTAGTGTAAAGGAAAAGAGACAATGGATGTGTAACATCTGTAGTCTCCCCCAGTGACCTCCACTTAAGTTCCCTGCCAAATAAAACTCAGCCAACATCTGACGAGTTGGCACAGGAGGCCTGCCCTGCGTTGACTTCTACAGTGACCTCTTACAGGGAAAAGGAAAGGTACTACCTCAGAGGTTGTACAGGAAACGTCGTTCCTTACAGCACTGTGCTTTGGCACTTGGCAAACTGTATTAAAGGACCTCTTTAATTTGTCATTCCCACCAAGCCACATGGGGGCAGGGCTGTATCTCATTCACCCAGGTTTCCATCTCCAGCACCTAGAGATACTCAATAAACATTAGAAGAAAGAACAGTTGAGGGCCCAATATGCAACGAATAAGGCATAAGGTGTGGTTCCTGTCCTCATGGAGCAAGGATTTGGGGGAAAGGTCCACTGGGACTGGGTCTTAAAGAAGGAAGTTTCACCAGGGTGGACATGCCTATTTTCAGGCATTAGCTAAAACATTTCAGGCATCTGCTAAACTTACCACCCACAATTACTATTGTGGGTGTGTGGAGTGAGGAAGAGATAAGAGGGCAGAAGAGAATAGGAGCAAATGCAACATGAAAGGGAATGGCATTTTCAGGGAGTGTTCCAGAAGATGCAAGAGGGTGAGGTCACCTTTGACGATGATGCCAGTTTGGATGCATTAGTAAGAATATGACTCCCCTGAGTTAACATTTTTATAACTTTTCATTATGATTGTTTTAAGATTTTTTTAAAGTGTGATATTTTAAGTAACATATTCCATTTGGTGGAAATATTCTATTTATTTAATGATAGCTGTTCAAGGCTGGAAACACTTACCTTGACTCTCAGATCATGACGCACTGTCCCCTATAGTAGTCTCTAGGCACATGTAACTATCGAGCACTTGAAATGTGGCTGGTCCAGATTAAGGTGTCCTGTAAATATAAGATACATGCCAAATTCCTGAGACTTAGTATGAAGAATGTAAAATAGCTCAATAATTTCTTATGTTGATTACATGTTGAGTGATAATATTTTGAATATTTTAGTGAAATAAAAATATTAATGTAATTTTAATATTAAAGTTAATCTTTTTTATTTTTAAATAAGGCCACTAGAAATTTTAATTTAAATTAACATACAGTAAAATTCACTTTTTCATGTACAGTTCTGAGTTTTCACAAAGGCATAGTCATGTAACTAGTTCTACAATCAAGATACAGATCTATTCTCTTACCCACCCCCAAAAACCTCTTATGCAGAAACTTTGTAGTTAACCTGCCCTCCCCCTTGCCACCCCATACCTTGGCAACCACTGATCTGTTCTCTGTTGTCCCTATAGCTTTGCTTTTTCCAAAATGACATAAATGGAATCTTAGGGTTTGAGTCTGTTGTTTTTTTAATTGTGATAATAGATGTATACATAAAACTTGCCATTTTAACCATTAGGAGGTAGTCTTTTGAGTCTGGTTTCTCTCACTTAACATAATGCATTTGCGATTCATCCATGTTGTTGCATATAACTGTTCCTTCTTTTTAAATTGCTGAGTAATATTCCATTGTGTGAATGTACCACCCATTTATCTATTCATAAGATGAAGAAAACATTTGGATTCTGTCCAATTTGGGGCATCTGATAAAAAAAACTGCTCTAAGTTTTCATTTCTCTGGGGCAAATATACAGGAGGATTTGGGGTCATAGGCTAGGTATACATTTAGCTTTATAAAAAAAACCTACCAACTGTTTTTAGAGTAGCTGTACCATTTTGGATTCCCACCAGCAACATGAGGGTTCCAGTGGTCTATGTCCTGGCCAGTGCTTGGTAGTCTCAGGTTTAACTTTGTGTTTGTTTTTAGCCCTTCTAATAGGTATGTGGTGGTTTTACTTTGCGTTGTGGTTTGAATTTGCATTTCCTAATGACTAGTGCTATTGAGCATCTTTTCACACACTTATTTGCCTTCCAAATATCTTCTTCGGTGAAGTTCACATCTTTTACTCATTTAAAAAAACTGAGTTTATTGCCACTTTCAAAAACAACAGACATGAACAATAAAAATAATAAACTCATGACTGTCCTTTGGTCAGAGATCTAAATGGAAGGTGTCTCGGCATATATCCTTGCTCAGACCACACGGCTGGGGCTAGGGGTGGTGGATGGGGACAGAGGTAGGAGAGGCCTCTTCAGCTCCTTCCCATTTTCCCACATTTGTTATGAAGCCATCTTAAAAATTCAACAAAGCTGCTGGAAAGCTAAGAGGAAAGCTAGCTTAAATTAGATAGATTACTAATTTGGTAGCAACAAAATTATTTTGGCCCCAAATAACTTTTTTTTTTGGTATCATTAATCTACAATTACATGAGCAACATTATGTTTACTAGACTTCCCCCATCATCAAGTTCCAAATAACTTTTTAAAAGAACATTTAAGAAGCTATTATTTTAGCCATGAAAGATTGATGAAAGACATCTTTAACGACTAGTGAAGACATCCTTTCCACTGGTTGGAAATAATAAATTTAGCAGATTCCCGAAAATAGACGTATCTAAAGCCCATCCTTCTTTTTCTTCTTCTGCCTCCTATTCCCTTCCCTTCCTGAACTCTTTGGAAGAAATTCCTTTATTAAGCACCTAAAATATGCTAAATATTATCGCTGTCACTCCCCTAAGATTTCAAAGCACAGATTTAGCACCCAATTTAATAATGTGATTAAGATATAGTTTGCCAGAGGTTGGCTTTTTTTTTTCTTTTCTTTTGTAAAGGGGCAAATAATCTGTGCTTTGCAGGGCAATATGGTCTCTTTTACAGCTGTTCAGCTCTGCTGTTGTAGCGAAAACCAGTCACAGACAATATATAAATGAATATGCATGACTGTGTTTCAGTGGAACTTAATTTATGGACACATATTCGAATTTCATATGATTTTCACATGTCACAAAAAATTCTTTTTTTAATTTTGTTTCAGCCATTTAAAATTTTAGAAACAATTTTAGTTCACGGACAAAAACAGGCAGTGGGCCCGGTTTGGCCTGTGGGCTGTAATTTGCCTATACCTGCAAAATTGAGTGAAAGAAACAGGGTACAGAATGGTATTTACAGTATGATTTCCTATAACTCAAAAAAAAAGGGAGACCTACACATAAAGAAAAGACTGAAAGTAAATCTATGAAATATATTTGTAGTTTTATGCTGAGATTATTGGTTGATTTTCCTCCCTATACTTTTTGGTAGTATCATATTTTATTGATGGGAATATTTTACTTTAATGATGGAAATAAAACTTTTTGAAAGAATAAATGTGGCAGTGTTCATCTTAACAACACATATACCAAAAATGATGAGGGAAAAAATGAGAATGAATCCTGTGGTGTGATTGGACTTGGAGTTAGTTATCTGTAGAGCAATCTGTATATTATCTATACTACACATCAGTCTATCACCCTATTTCTCTATCTTACTACGGAAATGTCCACTGACAGGGCATGAAAGCAGCCACATTTTAAAAGCAATGAGCACACCTAGCATCTATCTAGATCTTGGATTCTAAATAAGGGCTCTCCACCTACGAGAAGCAAGGCTCCTTGGAGAAGAAGTATATGATTCCAGGGCTGGAGCAAAGATAAAGTACAAGATGGGCCTGGAACATCTTGTGCAAGAAAGCAAGTGTTCAAGGATAGGGACATGCGAAATGGACACAAAAGCTGGCTTGAAGGGTCCTTCACTGGCTAAATCTGGGACAATTGGAGCATTAAAATAAATGATAGCAAAAGAGTCTAGCCCAATAAATACAACAGGAAACCAGGAGTCCTTACATTAAAATTAAATGAGTAAAAAATTTTAAAGGTTTGATGAGAAATGGGCGATTTCTGTCGTTTCAAAGGACATCCCTATTTAATGCTTTTTAGTTACAAAGGAAAGCGTGTCACTGCAGTGGAGAAGGTTGGCAGACATCTCAATCACGGACCAAGTGCACATCATCAGTAACGAGGCAAACTGAGGAGCTCAAACTGCGCCACTTGATAGGACGCGTTGAGAAAACAGCATCACGCCTGCGATCGTCCTGCCTGGAACGCATAACCCAAATCTACCGAACATTACACACGCAAGACCAAACACGGAGGGTCTACAAAGAAGCCGGCCCGCCCGCCCTCCCCCAGGCGCGCAGCCCGGGCCCCGCGGGCCGCCGACCCTCCGGGAGTCCGCGGCGCCCGACGCCTCCACACGCGCCGGGCACCGTCCCCGCGCCGCCTTCCCGCCGCCGCCAGGAGGCTCCGCGCGCCTTCCCGCCTTTCCCCGCGCCGCGGCCGGCCCGGCGACCAGGCGGGCGCGAGGAGGGGCGGCCGCGGGGTCCGGGAGCCGGTGCGCCCCGGCGCCGCCCGCCTCTCCCAGCGGGCCTCCCGGGCCGCCGCCCCGAGGCCGCGTCCTCCGCCGGCCGCCCGCCCGCCCGCGCCTCCTCCTTTGTGACCGTCTCCAGCCCCTCGGAGCCGGCGCGCCGCAGCCGCTGCGCCCGGGGCTGCAAATGGCGCCCGCCCGCCTCTGCGCCTCCCGCCGCTCTGCCGGCCCGGGGACGTCTGGGGGCGCCGCGCCCGGGCCGCATCCCGCCGCTGCTGCCGCCCGCGCGGTCCGAGCCCGCGGCGCCTCCGCCCGCAGCGAGGCTCGCGGCCAGTCCCGGGAGCCCCGACGCCCCGCCCCTCTTCGCACGACTAGGTGCGGGAATCCCAGAAACACTATAAGGGCTATTTAATTGTAAAATATCTATAACATAAAATCTGTCATTTTTAAATACAATTAAGTATATATATTAACAGTGCTGTACAACCATTACCACTATCTAGCTCCAGAACCTTTTCATCACCTCAGAGGGAAACCAGAACCCTTAGCAGGTCCTTCCCTCCCCACTGCCCGCCTTCCGGCCATCACCACTTTTCATTTTGTCTCTATAGATTTATCTATACTGAATATTTTGTACAATATGATGTCCTTTGTGACTGACTTCTCTCTCCTTGCATGTTTCAAGATTCATTCATTTTAATGGCTGAATAATATTCCACTGTACGCATTTACCACATTTTGTTTATACATTCAATAGTTGATGGACATCTGGATGTTTCCACCCTTGGGTTATTGTGAATAGAGCTGCTATGAACTTTGGCATTTGTGTTCAAGTTTTTGTTGGAACACCTGTTTTCAAATTCAATTGAATATAGACTTCTGCTCCTCTACTAATGGAAAATACCACAGCCACCTGCAGTTTTCCCCTCATTGAGCCTGGGAACTCCTGGAGGTGTAGCATGCATACTCCTGAAAATGTTCCTGTGTGCTGATTTTCTTGATATAGGAGACATGTAGATACTCAATATTCTTGCCCTCTTCAGGGCCCCTTTTCAGGGGATCTGTCCCACCCCATATCACTACCCAAGCCCAGCTTCTGAATAACATACCCCCAACCTCTCCATCTCCAGCCCCACCTCCTGGCCAGAGCCCTCTGCTGCCTGACCCAGGGTGCCATGTGACCCCCCCCCCAAAAAAAAAAGTTTTGCTAGGCGGAAACTGAGGTGTTTTCCTGTGGAGGCTTTTAATTGAAGGGATGGGACAGTGGTCAGGTCGTGGCTGGGTGTTGGAAGTTGGGGGTACTATGGCCAGGATCCTCACTGAACTTAAATCACCTGATGATGTAACTGGATTGTTCCTAGGCTACCACTTCCACACCTTTAGGTAATAAGCTATTATTGCACTATATAGAGAGCTCAGCCCAGTGTTCTGGGCAGAGGCAGAGACACTAGTATTTGACCTACTGCTGGGAGAACAAGCCAGGTAATAAGCCCTTTCACCCAAGAACGTTCTACTGTCATTTCTTTGGTCACACTGAACCCATAGTGAACTTGCCCAAGGCTGAAACCCATTGGCAAGACAATTGGCAATAGTCCGCAGGGTTCATTGTTGACCAAGGAAAAAGACAGTTTGTCTTTATGGGAGGGGTGCTACAGCAGGCTGCCCCTATGAATGGGGAGACAGTGGATTGTTCCCCAATGGGTATACGGTCTGAGGTGGCTTGCCTCTTAGAGGGCTGGGCCCTGCCCCAGGACTGGAGGCAAGTGGAGGTGATACCTGAGGCAGTAAGGATAGCCCTTGGTATAGTAAGTAGGTCTTTTGAGGAGCAGAGTGCCTGTGAGACAGCGAGGACTGTGGGTTGGCTGCTTCTCACAGTATTAAAAAAGTCTACAGATGAGAGAAACATGCTCCCGAAAAAAGACACAAGAAATGGCCGCACGAGAACACGAGCTGCAAACTTCTGTGGATTCACTGAAGGATGAAATAGCATTGATATGAGAGGAGGCAGCACAAGAACATCGGCAGCAAGGTGCCGTTGAAGAGGTAAAAGATTCCTTACAGAACAAAACAGCAGTGCCATCAGGTGCTCTGAAGGAGGAAAAGGCCGTAAAGGAAAAAAACGCACTCCTGAGCGAAGCACAGGAGGTGGCAGCACAAGAACGCCAGCGGCGACGCATTGAGGTGACAGCAGTTCTGAGGGGCATGCTAGGCACCCGCCCATAGCTTTGCCTGTGCCTCCGTGGGTGACTAATACCAAACAATACAAACTGCCTGAAGGGCATAAAGAAATTAGAGAAACCCTCCAGGAACTGGAAAAGGTGGGTATTATAAAGCCCACCCATAGTCCTTTCAATTCCCCAATGTGACCAGTAAAAAAGCCAAATGGCTCCTCTCCATTGCAGACCTGATGGATACCCTCGGCCACAAACTGGGAACATACCACTATGTGGTAGATTGTGCTAATGCCTTCTTTTCCACTGACATTGAGCAGGAAAGTCAGGAACAGTTTGCCTTTATGTGGGAGGGACAGCAATGGACTTTCACCATCCTTCCACAGGGATACCTCCCCAGCCCCACCATCTGTCGTGGACTTGTAGCCCAGGACTTGGCTACATGGGAGAAACCACCAATGGTATGGCTGTACCATTATATTGATGATGTCATGCTCACATCTGATTCTCTTTCAGATCTAAAAGGTGCAGCACCTAGATTGCTGCAACATCTACAGGAGAAAGGATGGGCTGTGAACAGTACCAAGGTTCAGGGACTTGGTTTATCAGTCAAATTCTTGGCAGGAGGCATCTGGTTGGGTGAGACAAAAGTTATACTAGAAGCAATCATAGATAAAAGTCCAGACCTTTCCTACCCCTACAACTGTAGCATTGTTAACAGGAGTTTTTGGGTCTTCTAGGCTACTAGAGAGTGTTTATCCTGCACTTGGCACAAATTCTGAAGCCCTTATACTGGTTGGTACAAAAGGGTACCAGGTGGGACTGGGATGAGACATGTGCATCTGCCTTTACTACAGTAAAATGGGCATCAAGGCCAGGAAGGGCTTGAGTATGTTAGATCCATCAAGGCCCTGTAAGCTGGACAGTCATCACTGAATATGGCTATGGCTGCGATCTCTGGCAGAGGCTTGAACGAACTTGCCAACCTATTGGATTCTGGTCACAACTCTGGAAAAGGACAGAGGTATGATACATTTTGATAGAAAAACAAGTGGCTGCTGTGTATCACACCTTGCTGGCTACAGAACCCATAACTGGAATGACCCTGATAAAGGTAATAACCACCTATCCCATATAAGGGTGGGTTCAAGATTGGACCCAAAAGCCAAGGAGTGGTATGGCACAAACGCCTACCCTGGCCAAGTGGGGTACTTACCTACAGCAGCACAGTGCCCTCTCTAGTAGCCCCTTGAGTGAAGAACTCCAACACTCATTGGGGCTGGTGACATATACTAGTGAAAAGCAGGAAGAATTTACTTTAGAACCATTAGTAGCAGAGAGTCCTTATCAGGAGGGAAGAGCCCTTATACTGGAAGATGCATGGTACACAGATGGTTCCAGCCATGGGGTAACCCCCAAAATGGAGGGCTATAGCTTTTCATCCTAAGACTGAGGCAATATGGATGGAAAATGGTGAGGGGAAGAGCAGCCAATGAGCAGAGTTGTGGGCCGTGTGGCTTGTGATCAGCCAGGAGCCCTCCCCTATAGTCTGCACTGACAGCTGGGCTGTCTACTGGGACTTGATCCTGTGGCTACCAACCTGGTACCATGCCAACTGGCTGGTTGGTCACCAACCCTTTTGGGGGGAAAGATTGTGGCAAGACTTATGGGCCTGTAGTCAGACTAAAATAATTACAGTATACCATATGACAGGTCATTTGCCACCTGTATCCCCAGGAAATGATGAAGCAGATAAATTGGCCCAGATACATTGGTTAGAAGGAAAACCTGCCTCTTATATAACCCAATGATTACATCAGCATTTGTTGCATGCAGGGCAAAAGACAATGTGGGCTGTAGCCCACTGGTGGGGCTTGCCTTTGAAGAAGTTAGTAGAGCCCGCAGGAGTGTGTCGTATGATCTAAAATTAACTTACACTGAGTTCCACAGCAAGATACGACAATAGCTAAGGGGCTGATACCCCTTGTAAGGTGGCAGACAGACTATATTGGGCCTCTACCTGTGTCAGAGGATATTGGTATGCCATGACTTGTGTGGACACAGCTACTGGACTTCCGGTTGCTTTTCCTACACGTTGTGCAGACCACCAGACTACCAAAAGAGGCCTGGAGCATCTCTCTGCTGCCTATGGCTGACCACAGGTAATTGAGAGTGATCAGGGGACACATTTTACTGGACATGCACTGCAAGAATGGGTGTGACAGTTGGGAATCAAATGGAAGTTTCATGTCCCATACAACCCTACCACAGCAGGCATGATAGAGAGGCACAATGGCTTAAAATCCAGACTGAAGACTTGGTGAGGAGGGGAGCCTGGTAAACATAGTGTTCTTCATGTAATTATAGATTAATGATAGCAAAAAAAAAATTCAGACTAAAGTCAGATACCAGTAGTCTGCCAGGATGGTCAGTCTGCTTATGGACTGCGCTACGATGTTTGAAAGAGAAACTCTGAAAGGGAGCCCTGAGCCCCATAGACATGTTAACACATATGGCTGCCTCCCCTATAAAACTTCAAGTACAAACCAAGGAAGAATCATTGAAGCCGAGATTTGGCCACCAGAATAATATCTTGCTGTCAGCACCAACCGCACTAAACCTTGGAGACTCCATTGAGTGGATATGGCCTTGGACATTTCAACACATGGACCAACGACAGCTGGTTCTTTTGGTACCTTGGGGACAAGGCCTGGAAGCTGGCCTCCTGTGTATTCCTGGAATAACAGCAGAGTGCCTCCCAAAGGTCACAGTAGTGTATTCTGAACTGCCAGGAGATAGGAGCATCTTATCAGGGAGTTTAATCATGGTCAGTGCACGCACCTCCAGTAGCACTATATATAGACCCTTCAGTAACCCCCACAGGGAAAGGAGTAAAAGTATGGTATATACACCTAATTGCCCCCTTCCTGCTACAGTCCTATCACAGGACCACTCTCTTGCATGCACCCTATGATGGACAAGATTTGCCTATGTTGGTATCATTAAACCATGTGTCTTATCACCCCTAAGGTCTTTGTGGATTGGGAACCTCCTCTGGCCTGAGGATTGTTGTAACTTCTGTTACCTGTATCAAAATCTTGTTGTATCTTAATTTTTGTTATTCTCTCTAGGTTGCTGTTATCTTCTGTTGCTGTTGTGGAATCTGGTTACAGTGCTCCAGTTTTCTCACACAGGGACCATTGCAGAAGATTGAGAGCGTGTAGATTGTAAGACAAGAATATTGGAGCGGTGGAGTATGGGAAAGTTGGAGTTCCTATGGCCAGGATCCTCACTGAACTTAAACCACTTGATGATGTAACTGGCCTGTTGCTAGGCTACTGCGTCCACACCCGTAGGCATTAAGCTATTATTGCACTATATGGAGAGCTCAGCCCTGTACTCTGGGCAGAGGCAGAGACGCTAGTGCTCAACCTACAGCCAGGAGAACAAGCCAGGTAATCAATCCTTTCGCCCCAAGAATATTCTACTATCACTTCTTTGGTCACACTGAATTCATAGTGAACTTGCCAGAGGCTGAAACCCATTGGCAAGACACTGGGTTAGCCATTTACAGCTAATGAATGAGCAAAGAAAGCTAGTTTTCTGAAAGTGGCTGGAGAACTTCACACAGGCAGAGAGAAATGGACAAGGAACATGGACAAGGTCCAAGAGAGACCAGGAGCAGTCTTGGTCCTTACTTTCTAATTCCAGGTGATCTGATTTCCTTTCCTAGGATCCTAATAAAAGTACTCATTTTAATCTTAAAACCAATCCTTTAAAAACTGCTTTTAAACTTTGGTTTGCATCAGAATTCCCCCAGGGATGATGCTGATGCTTCTGATACTGGGACTACACACCGAGAACCATCACGTTAAGCTTGCTTGTTCCTTGAAGCTAAAGTGCCCTGACCAAGCCAGGTGCTCTGATGTCTGCTGCTGCTGAGTTAATAGGTCCCTGGAAAAGCTGAAATCCTAGCTGCCTCCCCTGCTCACCATTAGAGACCACCCAGCTAGATTTAACTTCTCTGGCTACTGCCTGAAGGGCTGCAGCTGTGCTGAGAGCACACCAAGGAGGTGCAGAGTTGAGGAAGCGCAAGGCGGTCAGTTTTCCTGCCTTCCCACTCTGCCTTGTGCTTTTGGCAGATTGTCTTGCCAGTGGGTTTCAGCCCCGGGCAAGTTCACTATGGATTCAGTGAGACCTAGGAATGACAATGGAACATTCTTGAGGTGAAAGGGTTTATTACCCGCTTGTTCTCAGGGCTTGTTCTCCCTGCAAGTCAGGCACTAGAAGTCTGCATCCAACAGTCTGCAGGTCTGTAATCCTCCTTCATCTCTGCCTCCACCTGAGCACTGGGCAGAGCTCTTTCTATAGTGACTCAGTCAGTAACAGCTAATTGCCTAGGGTGTGGAAGCAGTAGCCTAGCAGCAGGCCAGTTACATCATCAAGTAGTTTAGGTTGAAGAGAGGATCCTGGCCATAGGAACCGTCACTTTATCCACACAGGTGTCAGAGGCTCTTGGGAGTTTGAGCTCCCAGCATCTTTATTTTATCATGCTCCTTTAGTTTCCGCCTATAGCTCTCACACTGGAGGCTTAGCACACTTCCTTGGAGCTATGCCATCTCCTGGTCAGATGCGTCCAGCAAATTTCCCCCAAAACCTTCCTACAGATCTATGCCCTTCTACTGACCCTCACACATGCTAGACACGTTGAAATTTTAGTAATGCTCACAGAATGGCCCGTACATACCAGATTGGTTTAAATCCTAGTGATACCAGATTGGTGGGACCTACCCTACCTCTGTTTTCTGTACATGATGAATAACAGATCTCTCGTCCCAACCAACATTCTATCATGAGTGTGCAAAACTCTTGTTTATCACCAGGTAGTAACTATTTCGGGCTTTGCAGATGAAAGGTGTCTGATAATAACTGCTCAATATTGTCAGTGTAGTGCAAAAGCTGGCATATACAATATGGAAAGGAATGAGTGTGCCAGTGTTCCAATGAAACTTTATTTGCAAAAGCAGGCTGTCTGTCAGCAGGATTTGGCCCAACCTCTGATTTAGATAGTACATTTTTCTTCTATTACCAAATGAAGTTAGTGGGTCTTCAAACAGATGGAAAGTGAACTTAGTTCTATATTGTTATGGAGAATCTTTTAAAAAATCTACAGGGTATAAATGCTTTTCTCAAGAGCTGGCAGGGAGCCCAGCCAATCTTAAATAAAAAATGCAGCCTCTATTTAAAATGTAGAATTACGTCAATACATTGCTAAAACTGAACCAACTTCCTGTCTTCAAAAGATAAAATATTTGAAACTGTTATTTAAGCAGGAAAAAAAATTTGAAGCAAAAATACAAGTCTTAAAGATTTATATTAAAAATAGAATGCTGAGCAGAAATGAGAAGTTAGATCTAGATTATATAGATATTTATTCATTTATTACTTTATTCTCTTTTATTTTTAGTTCTTTTTATATAAAAAGTAAAAACAGCAAAACAACACACAACCTGAACAACATTGAACCATACAAAGACTTGGTACCCAGCCACTTTAACATAAAGACCATTTAAGTTCCAAAAAGCAAAAGTTTCCCAATCCTTAAAAAAGACATCAGCTGCTATTGTTTTAATGGCAGGATCATTTCCAGCTTCATCTTCTCTTTTTTTGGATAGCAGTTTTGACAAGTGCCTTTGTAAGAGGAACTAATCCACTTGGAAACTTGGCAGCCAAAGAGAAAGTCAGTTTCTATTTTCCTTCTAAGAGTTGTTGGAAAGTGTGACTGTAGAGCTCAGAGCTTAGAATGGTTGTGTCATTTTTATTTTGTGTTGTCTGCCATTAGTTTTTGTTTCTATTGTATCCCACATTACCCACTCACCAAGTGGGGGTCAGCCTTCTTTCACAGAATCCAAAATGTCCTAGCTTGGGACCCTCTGCGCAGAAACTCTATATAAGGAAGTAAATGGTCCTGACACCAGGGGGTAGGGAGGTGGGAAAAGATGTTTGATGAAAGCTTAGAGATCTATTTAATAGATTTCCTTCTTTTTCTTAACTAATATCTTATTCTTAAAATGCCTTATTAGAATCACATGAAAAATAATTGCACTGAGAAAAATGCTTATCTAAATTTAAATTATAAAAGATTTATTAACTCATTCATGTGAGAGGACCAACCAATCCTTAATTCATTTCATTCATTCTAAAGAACCTGCTTTAACCATTTTGACCTTAATCATTCTAAAATTTTCAGTTATCTAATTTAGGTAATTTTAAATTCTGACTAGAACAGAAAATAATTAAATTGCATTTTTCTAAAGACAAAATGATCAATAAAGGAACAAAAGATTTTTCTTGAACCTGGATAATGCTGTTTCTATTCTAAGCTTGTCACCAGGGTGGCTCAATCTGACTTTATACAAAGCAGAACAAAATTTAGTTTGAGTCTATTTCCTGTTTACCCCAGGTTGATTTAACCAAATTAAAGATGATTTGCATTTAATTTTAATCCTAAACTTGATAAATATTTCATTAAAAACCAGGATCACTGCTTCTAGGTATTTTTATATTGTAAAGTGGCTAATCTGCTTTACTAATAACTGTTATCTATTATTGCAGGCCTTTAAATAAAATTAGCTTTTCCAGTAAATTTATTAAAATCCAGAGTCCAGAACTAACTAAAATACATTTTCACTCAATACTGTAATATTACACAGGCTGCTGATTTTAAAATATGTGGGTTTTTGTTTCAAATAAGATTGTCCTTGTCAACCTCCCTGAATTATGACCAGTTTATATTTAAAAAACCAGTTAGAGAGTTGGCAAAAGAAAAAAATCAGGATAATGTTGTATATTTTTTAATTTTGAAAGTTTTTACAAAATGAATACATAAAAATCAAATATACATACATTCTAAAAAAGTGGACAATACAGATTTTGATTGTGTGTGTGGGTGTGATGATAGTGTTTATGTTGTTTTAGATATGTGTGGGTATTATAGGCAAAGAAATTAAACGAACTCCCCAAGCTCAAGATGTGATTTCCCCCTCCCTGTCCAAGCATTCCAAGAATGAAGGTAATCACACAATGCCACATGAGGCTAAGACAGCATTTTCCTCTTCTGTGCTTTTAGTCTGATGGGTACCCAAGGAAACAAATGTGATCCGTGGATGGTCCTCCTGCCTGCCCAGGCGTGTTTGCTCTCAGCGTTGGCTGGGGAGGACCTGGTTTCTGATCGTAACAAGCTGTGTGGGAACTAGGAACAGGTCATTTCATCTCTCTGTAAAAAGGAGTTGAACTAGACATCTTTAAGGTCCCTTTTATTTTTCAAATCCTTTGACTTAATAGTTCTGTCCCATATCTATCTGGTTTCTGGGGTATGAATTAGTTGAAAGAGCCAGCCAAGCCCCCATCCAGATGCAGAGGAGCCCCTCCCCATCTATCACAGTTGTTCTACATCTTACGCGCAGAGTCAAAATCCTGGGAAGCTATTGCTGTTGCACTTGTTTTTAAAATAAGAACACCATAGTATCTGACACATATTTTCTAAAGGATGTTCTGAGATGTTTACAGTATTTTTTACATACCTGAGTAAAACAAGTAATTTAAATACTCTTCATGTCCAATGCCCCCATATTTGGAAAAGGCAGGGAATGTCAGAAACTATTTAAATACATTGTATCCCAAAGCTAGAAGCTTAGTAGATGGGAAGGACCATTATAACAGTGGCTTAGATAGGAAAGCCTTCTCTGAGGCTCCGACATGGAGCTGGGTGCTCCACCAGCACTCTCAGAGCACCATCCCTGCCCCTACTGTCACACCCAAAATTGTTTTAACTGCTTGACTATTAGTCTCCCTGATTACACACTGCCAGTTCCTTGAGGGCAGGGCTTGTGCTTGGTCACTGACATACCCCTAGTACCTGATACATAAGGACTCCATAAATAATTGTTGGGTCACTGTTGAGTAAGTAGCCAACTATAGTCATGTATTGATCTGTCAGGAGCAACAGGCAAAGTAGCAGCACCTGCCATAGCCACACGAGGTGACACAATCAAGAGCCTCGTGTTTGGCAGTTGCCAGGTGGACACAGATTCCCATCAAAGTGTGACTGATGGAATCCCCAGAAATTTCCATTCAATAATGTCACCATAGTATGTCATATCATACCTGTCTACCCTGAGGAACACCAAAGGATATATGACATTTTGATGGGACCATTTTGATTCTTTACCCAATTCTTATGCATACCTCAGCAAAATCTGCCAACAGTGTATTAATCATAAGTAGCTAAGCACAAAGAATGATCTCTTAGAGGAAAATGAGTTGGTGCTGGCTATATTTTCATAGAAACTCCTCTGATTATATTATATAGGAACAAGGTAGCATATCTATTGTGCAATTGCTCAGCATCCTATCCATAAAAAGATAAACAGAACCTTTCCCCTTGAATGTGTGCATTTGACCTTTGGTGAACTTTCTAGATCTGTTCCCCTGGCAACCTAATAAAGAGTAGCATCTCAACTGTGTTGCTAGGCAACATTACATATGGTAAAAATGACCCCCAATTGATAAATTACATTGGATTGGGAGAACAAGAAATATCTGATAGGAAGCCACAGTGCTGGGCTCCCCTAAGGACAGTGGCTCTTGGAACAGACGTGTCTCTTGAGGGGGCCCTGGAAGCTATGGAAGCTATGTCTGTGGAGTTGTTCTAAGAGATACTTGCTCCAGTGAGACAAGAAACTTTTAAGCCAGGGTAGCTTCCACACTTGCCTGGCATGGGTCTGCTCCTTGCACCTAAGCTGTGACACACAGTCAGCAGCAGGAACTCCAACAGAAGAGCAACCTCTGGTTCTGCCCCACTAGTGAGCTGTGCTTCCCATCCTGTCCTAAGTGAATCTGATGCTCAGTGTGGCAGTTTGAGTTTAAATGTTTCTAAACATTCGGCTAAACCTCAGTAGACGCTGGAGGACACTATAGTACTATTATTTGTTTTTTTTTTTTTACCAGTACAGTGGACCCCAGAGCAACATAGGAGTTAGAGGTGCGAACTCCTCATGTAGTTGAAAATCTGCATATAATTTGGCTCCCCCAATACTTAACTACTCACAGCTTACTGTTGACAGGAAGCCTTACTGATAACACGAACAGTCGATTAACACATATCTTGTATGTTACATGTATTATATGCTGTATTCTTACAGTAAAGTTAGCCAGAGAAAATAACATGTTTTTCCAAATTGTCACAAATCTCAAAAAAATTTTCCAATATATATTTATTGAAACAAATCCACATATTCAGTAGACCCCCCACCCCCAGTTCAAAACCATGTGCTCAAGGGTCAACTGTAGTAGATGTTCCCCAGGGACTAATGACAGTAGAAAGATATGAAACTGTCATATTTTCCTGCTTCCAAAAAGATCATGATCATGCCCTTCACTGTCTGCATGACAATCTGTATCCATTACACATCACCAAGACATATACCTCAAGTTGATGCCTCCCCTTAAAATCCCCAAGTTGTACTATTAAACTTTCTTCAACCACATAATCCCCACCACCACTGATTTTTAATATGCTACTGATGAAGGTCCAAACATCAAATGGTGGATATAAAAGTTGCTCCCCCAAACCACAGTTGTCATGAAGAACTGGCAGTAGTAAAATAATGTACCTGGAGGGTCAGAGCAGATGCTAAAAGTTCTCAGGTTATGAAGGTTCCACATCATCTGGTCTCACTGGTATGAGTTAGTGTTGCCTTCTAAAACCAGGGCAAGTTAGAAACTAACCCATTACTCCTACCAAACAAAAACTCTTCGTTTATCTCTACAGAAACATTATGGGAAGAAAATAATTCAAATTTTCAGCGTGATAATGAAAAGTTTGAGGAATCCAGTAATATTTGGTGGAAATATTGTAAAAAAAATTAATGAAAACCTGACCCACCATAAGCTACTAAATAAAATCTCCCTTCTTTGGGTTAGAAGATAGTGAGATAGTGTGACCACGTGGAAGCAGAAGGCAAACTCCAAGAGAAAAATAACAAGAAGTACAGTGCTAACACCCCAAACATGTAATAGGAACTTCTCACCCATCCTAAGCCTTTGCCACTCCCATCCCCTTACACTAGACTTCACAGAGATAATTCTATTATCAGTGCACAAGGGACACACAAGAAAAACCAAAAAGTCCAAATGAAACAGTCTGAATTCAGTTAACCAAAGGCCACTCTAGACTTTTCCACTGGCCCCGGAATCAGTATATGCAACCCCACCTGTTGTCTTCCCCTCTGTGGGGTTTATCACACCATCACTTCACAAAAAAACCCACCACAGTATCCTGTACCCCCAGAATACTCAATGTCACAACATTTTGCAGACCACTAGGTCAGTAGCTTTCTTAAGAAACATTCAAAGTCTAGTGATCACTGAAATATTTACATCAGAAGGGCATCTTTCTGACAAATGCCAAATGATTTCCCTCATTTATGGAATATAACAATGAGGCAACACTGAAGGAACAAAATAGCAGCAGACTCAGAGACTCCAAGAACGAACTAGTGGTTACCAAAGGGGAGGGGTGCGGGAGGGCGGGTGGGGAGGGAGGGAGAAGGGGACTGAGGGGTATCATGTTTAGTACACATGGTGTGGGAAGTCACGGGGAGAACAGTGTATCACAGAGAAGGGACACAGTGGATCTCTGGCAAGTTGCTGCACTGATGGACAGTGGCTGCATTGGGGTTATGGGTGGGGACTTGATAATATGGGTAAATGTAGTAACCACACTGTTTTTTCATGTGAAACTTTCATAAAAGTGTATATCGATCATACCTTAATAAAAAATTTTTTTAAAAAAAGGGCATCTTTCTGTCAAATGACCAGAAGCCATGCAGCCGTATGTCATTTCTTAATTTGTTACAGATACCCAGGCCTTATTTACGTTTCTTCCACCCCTGCTATGAAAGCCTGTCCTCTTCCCCCAAGAGAAATAACTTCCCAGGGATGTGTTCTTTAATCCCATTACAAGTAAGAATCCTGTTCCCATCCATACAGTGTATCTAAGATAAGACAAAAGTATCCCTTTGTGAACTTGGACTGAATGTGCCAGAAAGATGCCAGAATATGAACTAAATCACTAACGGTCGGGTGTGGGGTCCAACTGTGAATTTACTTATTATAAAAGTAAGTTTTTAAAAGCTTTTTAAAAAACAACTCCACAAATTAAACCACAAAGTTACTGACCACCAGATGTAAATATAAATTCAAAACAGAAGACAGTTTATGATCTGACAGTCCAGACAAAGGAAGCATCTCCTCTAAAAGCAACAGAATTCAGCAGCCCAGTTATTACCAACGCCAATACAAACTCCAAATGCCACCAGGAATGCAGCAATCTTAGACATTATGGAAGAAAGATATCGTTTAAATATTAAGCTTCATGTTCCGTCTTCCTCCCAACGATTCTGTTACTCTAAAATTTAATAAAGTGATCAGAGCCTAATAATGGTTCTGGGGGCATAAATCTGATCAGAATATCTAAGTTTCCATATCACAAACCTAATCAGATCTTGGGCAAGTTATAAACAATTTGGCCTCAGCTCCCCATTTTACTAATCCACTATTTTCTAAAACTTGTAGAAGCATAAGGGCCTATTAAATATTATAAGGTAAAAGGTAGCCTAAAATACAACATAAAATTAAGTTCACTCATTAAAGGTCATTTTTAAAATCCTACTGTATCTTACAGTAAGGTTTCTCAACATTGGTGCTCCTGA
This sequence comes from Manis javanica, assembly GCF_040802235.1. NCBI lineage: Eukaryota > Metazoa > Chordata > Mammalia > Pholidota > Manidae > Manis > Manis javanica. The sequence goes on along the minus strand of NC_133159.1, from coordinate 24,331,117 downwards.
CATTTTGGACTAGGTGATTCTTTGCTGTAAGGGGCCATCCATCCTATGCACTGTGGGTGTTTAGCAGCAGCTCTGGCATCTATTCACTAAATGCCAGCAGCACTCTGCCCTGAGTTTAACAGTTGAGAATGTCTCCAGACTTTGCCAGATGTCCTCTGGGGGGCAAAATCACCCCCAGTTCAAAGCCACTGTCTTACAGTTAAATTTGTAGTGTAAATTTTTTACCTGTCACCCAGTGATATAAACAGGTCATGGAGTTCCTGAAGAGGATCATTGCCCTACCAGAGGAAGTAGGCAGAGAAGTTAACTGTGAGGTAGAAACATCTTGCTAAAACATCAGTAATAATTAAAACAGAATAAACAAAAATATCAAACCTAACTCCTTGACAGGTGTTATCTTCTAAACACTTAGGTTTCCCTTTGGCTTAGCTCTCTCTTTTAAAACATAGCTAATATTTCTATTTTAGGTAAGAAAAGTGTTTCTGGTCCTTGCTAATTTTCAATTGGTAACTCTTGATCTAAAACAATAATTTTCAAGCTATCTGTAGTAAAAGACCAGTTTTTAAATTTCTAATCTACTGCAGACCAACACAGGATCCTACTATGTGGAAGGTATCAAAGAATTGAGAGACCAGCAGCTAAGCTGTCAGGAGCACAGAGTTTGAGCAGCACCATTCTGGGGTTCTAACGTCTATTGAGAAGTGCAGTTCATAAGCCAATTTATGTTTTTTACTATCTTTTTTGTTCCAGAGGCAGAAAGAAGAGTGACTTTACCACCTTTTGAAACTCAACCATACTAAAATTATAGCAAGAAAAGGGATTTCTTTAAAATCCATTTTTGATACTTTAACCTAAGACAAAATTATCAAAGTGCTTTAAATATCCTTAATCCCCAATATTTCCTGCTCTTCAGCTTTTTAAAGAAGCACAGCCTCTTTTGGCAGAATAATTGTATGGCTGCAAAGTGGGTGAAAAGCAGATTGGTTTTAAAAACCTGTTCTACTAAAGTTCTACTAACCTCTTTACCTCCAGAGGATCTTGTAAAAGGTAAACAATTTAGAAATATAACTTGTTTATACAGGCTTACACTTTCCCTCCAATTAAAGTTCACGAATATTCATGATGAGTAAAAGCTTGTTGGCAATGGCTATATCCACAGCAGCAGCTCTTAGAAACAGCTGGAAAAGGCAGGGGAGCATTCTGAGTTTAGCCCAAATGACTTATCTTATGATCACAAGATAGGTTATCTGTGTGCGTAGAATTGTCAAATACCAAACCAGACAGGAAAGCCACCCAGACCTGGGCTCACAGGCTCCCTTCCCAGGACTAATTTAAAGTTTAATTCAACTGGGCAAGTCAGAGTGCCGTAGGAGCCTTTCAGCTCATTCCCATGCTTGTCTGCACATAAATACTCCCAGCCTTCAACACTATAGTCTTAGATTTAAAAAGTAACTTTTATAATCATGTAGCCAGGCAGCCCAGCCTGCCTTATATGGATGAAGCTTTCTAATACCTCATCAGAAAATTAAAACATGGAATGCATATGGAGAAGCTTGACAAAAGTTAAGATTGATCTTAAAACTTAATACATTCTTGTCCACCTTTTCAGAGAAAGAGGGTGACAACAGAGGATTGAGACCATATGGAAACAAGCATGGCGATTTTATCTTTCACCTAAGCAGAGTCTGGATGCACAACAGGGAAAGCAGGAAGCCTCAGGCCCAGCAAAGTCCTCAAAACCAAGGGCAGCACACTAAAAAGCCATGAATTCTTTGAGTCACAAAATCCAATCTCCACCAGGTGGTTTAGGAAAATGCAAATATATTAACAGTGAAAACATGTTTCTCTCAGCATTCCACAAAATTGGACAAATGGTGGCTTTCAACCACAGAATGAGCAATAACAAATTCTAAAACCTCTTGCACACCAATTTGTTGCTACGTAAGCGTCTCTGCATCTGATAAGGTGGGCCGAGTTGGCAGTCTGTCATCGGAATCATCTCCGGTGGGGTCATTTTCCTCACCAGACTCCACATAGATGGGCCAGTCATTGTCTGTGTCACTCTTCTCTTGGCTTTCGGACGAAGCCTCCACCAGGCTAAGATTGATGGGCACCAGATCGTCTTCATCATCATGTGCGTCTGTAACGCAAGTGCAGCTGTCACACAGCCCAAAGCGCCGCAGCCCCTGTGACAGGTGACTGGTGAAGGTTCTTCTGCAGCCCTTACAGATGATCGGACGGCTGGATCTGTGCACCTAAAATCACAAGTTAACATCCAGAAGAGGGGCTGCGCCCTGGCCTTGAAGGCCCCCCATGATCTGGCCCCGGGCTGAACCCACTGCTCCTCACCTGGCCCCTTGCTCTCTCTGCCACAGCTGCAGCCTCACCAAGATCTTTTCCACCCCAGAGCCATTGGACATGCATGGGATGTGCCCTCCTCCCCACGGACAAGCATACCCACTACTAGTGCCTTCAAAGGAATCATCTCTGATGCTCCTGGTTAGGTCCCTCAGCTATATATTATCACATGTCTGATTTTGTTGTACTGCTGACAAATAGTTGGTAAAATTCACTAGACTATAAGCTCCAAGAGGGCAGGGACTCATTCATATTCTCTGTTCTCTGTCACATTTGTTACTATACCCCTAGTGCTTGGCATATAAAGGGTCTTTGATGAACTGATTAGGATGTTAGGCGTAGCTTCTTATGTACCTTGGACTTGGTTAATTATTAGGAAGGTAGATTTGCTGGACAGTGTATTCCCCAAACGTGGCACTTGCATGTTCATTGACAAATGCACTCCTCATTTATAAGAAGCACTTTATGTGCTAGAAAAAAACCCTACCTCCAGCCCCATGCAGCATTCTGAAGGCAGGAGTTGCAAGGGTCCCCTCTGTATAAGGAACCATCTAATATGTGAACTCTCCAGGAACTCCAGCCAAAAGGGGTCCTGGATGCCCAAATCAAATCAAAGCCTCTCTTTTAGAGAGCTCTGGATGGAGGATGCACACAAGAGGTGAAGACAGAGAGAAATGATGTAACAGAAGGGCCAAGAACACAATGCCCAGATCGCTGGAGCTGACCATTACATCCTGACCAATGTCCCTGCTGTCCATGAGGTGCCCTGGGCTTCCTATGCTAAACCACCAACACCTGAGCCAACCTGAGCGTATATCTGACCTTTGCAACCTGACAGGGCCTTTGAATGCCACCTCTTTGGGCTACAGTACACTGGACTCTGTGTAACATACAAAGATAGAGGGAATAAAGATTCCAATGAATGAAACAGCTTAGAAGCACTCAAGGACCTACTGCTGCCAAGACGGACTGGAGATATAATTTGGAAACAAACAAAAACTTAAAACCTTGGGATGAGGCCATTCTCAAACAAGTGTGCTAGGGCCAGCACTGAGAGCAGAGGCAATCAGTAACCTTGTACTTATGTTAAATCTGGATTCTTTCAAAACCATAATTCATACCATAAAATTCACCTTTGAAGTGTACAATTACGTGGTTTATTCACAAGGTTGAGCAACCATCACCACCTCCTAATTCCAGACCATTTTCATCACCCCATAAAGAAACCTGTGCCCACTCACTGCTACCTCTCTCCCATTCCCACATACCCCTTGCTCCTTTTTATGGCTGAAAAATAGTCCATTGCATGGCTATACTACTTTTTGTTGATTCATTCATCAGTTGTTTCCACTTTGGGGCTATTATGAATAATGCTGCTATGAACATTTGTGTGCAAGTTTTTGCATGACTGTATGTTTTCAGTTCTCTTGGGTATATTCCTAGATGCAGAAGTTCTGGGTCCTATGGTAACTTTATGCTTAATTTTTGAGGACCCACTAAACTTTTCCACAGTGTCTGCACCACTTTACATTTTCACCGGCAGTGTATGAGGGTTCTGCTTTCTCTGCATCCTCACCAATGCTTTGTAATTGCCTGTTTTTTATTTTATTATAGCTCATCTTAGTATGTGTGAAGTAGTATCTCACTGTGGCTTAGATTTGCATTTCCCTAATGACTACTGATGTTGGGCGTATTTTCATGTGCTTACTGGCCATGTATATATCTTCTTTGGAGAAATGTCTATTCACATCCATTGTTTAATTGCATTGTCTTTCTACTGTTGAATTCTAAGAGTTCTTTATATTCTGGTTATTACTAGAGTTACTAGGTCCTTAGCACATAAATGATTCACAGATATTCTCTCCCATTTTGTGGGCTGTCTTTTCACATTCATGATGGCATCCTTTGAAGTCCAAACCATTTTTCTGTTGGATTTTCCAAAGACTGCCTTGCTCACAGATGATCTTAAATGCATCTTTGCCTCTCTAAATGGCCTACTTTTTAGCTGGTGGGAAGCACCCACTTATAGATAGAATCACATGGGCAGCCTGTGGGAGAAAAGATCCTCTTGGTCTGAAGCCCTTTCTACTGCCCACAGGTGGCCCTATCAATGGCGGCATCATCCTCCCCTGGGTGCTGGGGGAGAAACCAAGGATGCAGTTTGGCATCGCACCAGTGGGAACAGCCCCACAAGCCCCACTGTTCTCTGCCTTTTGACAACCATTCCTGCCACAGTTCTAAACTTTCTTGACTCTTCTCCCCCAAAAAAACTAGTCTGTTACGATATAAGTTTAACTTTCTCTAAGGGCCACCAACCCAGCTTTAATTTAGAAGTAGAAACACGTGTTTAAAAATACTCTGATAATACCCCAGGGGACAGAGGAGTAAAAGACAGGCTGGTCTACCCTTACACTAGACAGATGTCAAGACCCCACCTTCCCACCTCCCTCCCCTCCCCCCACCCCTACTGCAGGGACACTTACGCTCAGCGCGTGACTCCGCAGGTGCTCCTGGCGAGTGAACCTCTTGCCACAGGTCTCACAGGGGTAGGGCCGCTCGCCCGTGTGTGAGCGGATGTGCCGCTTAAGGATGCCCTTCTGTTTGGCGGTGTAAGGGCAGAAAGGACACTTGTGAAGCTTGATGGGGACCACCAGCACATCACCTGGGGAACCACATGGGCCGATTTAGCTGCGCTGCAGGGAGCAACAACACCGGCCACCCTCCTGTACGTGGGATCCTGAGCTGCCAGTCCAACTGTACCACCTGCTCAGAGCAAGACGCTGTCGGTAAATTCTAACTACGGCTCTCAGTCAGCCAGAGGGTAAAGTGGGCTTCTGATCTACGGCTGCAGGAATGCCATAAGACACCAGCTCTCCAACCTCTCTGAGGCTCACAATTAGAAACACAGCTTACATTGCAACCTCAGAACATACATGCCTTCCTGTGGGTAACCAGAAAGGCTTCCCAAAGCAACACTCACACTGAGAGCATCTCTTCTCCCTGATTTCATTTGAAGACAGTACTGACTGAGACCCTCTTATGGACTGAAATGCATTCACCCAAAATTCATACACTGAAGCCCTAACCCCCAAGGTGACGATACTTGAGACAGAGACTTTGAGGAGGTAATTAAGGTTAATTGAGGTCATGAATGTGGAGCCCTAATCGGATAGGACTGGTGACCTTCCGAGAAGAGGAAGAGACACTTGAGATCTCTTTCTCTCTGCTTGTGCCCAGAAGTCCATGGGAGACCAGCATGAGGGCAGTGGTCTGTAGGCCAGGAAGAGGGCTCTCACCAGAAACCAGCCCTGCTGGCCCCTTGATCTTAGACTCTGAACCTCCAAAACCGTGAGAAAATAAATTTCTTTTGTTTAAGCCACTCAGTCTGTGGTATTCTGTTATGGCAGCCTTTGACTAACAGACCTCCTGAATTAGCTCATAACCCTCAAAATTCGAAAACTCCGTTATGATGCACCAGACCGCTGGACCAGGACTCATGCTTTCTCTGACATTAGTCCATAAGAATAGCTTCCAGGCATATACAGAAGAGGTCTGCTATGATGCAGACCCTAGACTATTCGGAATTCATATTAACTTTACATATCTGAAATCATCAAATAGGCAGGAATTCATTGAAATCTTTTTCCAATCCTTTTTTTTCATCTTGCTTATACAACCTAAGATGACAACATGACTATCAGCCCTACGAATAGCACCTGCTCTTTCCAAGTCTCCTCAGTTACCCTTATTGCAGTATTCCGAGATTTGTTCCCTCTATCCATGCCCTTCGGGATTTCACAGACTGGGCATATCATATCATCATAAATGGAGGCACTAGTGACTGAAGACTTCTAGGCACAGATACCTGGATGCAAAACTGAGCTCTACTACTTACCAGCTGTGTGACCTTGGGCATCTTACTTAATGTCTCTGTACCTTCCTTTCCTCATCTGTAAAGTAGGGGTGATAACAGTTCCCACCCTGTAGGATCATGGTAAGAATGAAATGAAGTAGCACCTGAAGCACAGCACTTGGCACTTAGTAAACTCTTGTAAATGTCACATTTTTGTTACCATCATGAGGTCCTTGACGTTTCTTTTTTCTGGGACCCTCTCAGGATACCTAGTTGGGCTCCTTCGGTTTTGAGGTGCTGTTATGGCAAGCTGAATTCCACCTGAGAATCCAGCAGCATTCTGTGTAAGGGTGGAGACTATTCTCTTTGGTTTCTAGTTCCCATCTGGATAATGCCTAATATTCTGCATTATCTGTAGTAACTCCAAAATCTGCTTCCTAGAATAAAAGCAGCAGCTCATAGCTCATCACCACATACATATGATGGGTTATTTTATTTCTCGCTGATCACACTGGTGCTGAAACACCAGTGTCCTGCTCACTCCTGACAGTGTGGAATTCTCTTGTCCCTTATCCCCCTCAGCCTGGTCTTGAACTATACCTTCTTCCCAGTTACAAAAACATAGAGTACAATGGGTCCAGCATTAGTTAGTCCTTGGGGGAAAAAGGAAAGTCCAAGGAAAAACCATTTCTCTCCCAGAAAAGTACAAATTACTGCAACACTTTCCCTTCTCTCTCATGGTCTGATTCCCCCACTGCAACAGTTCACTTGAATTCCTATTACACGCCCAGGCACTGTGTCAAGGTATGTTTTTACCAAGACACGTCTCCTCTCTCAAGAAGTTAAGTCTATCAGAAAAGACATGTAAACAAATTCACACAATATAATGTAACACATGCAAAATTCAAAGTGATGAAGAAATTAGACAAGAAAATAATGAATTCTCACTAGGAGTTCAGAGAAGTTTTCACAGGAGAGGTGATTTTGAGCAAGGCTTTAAGGGATGAGTAGGAGTTCACCAGTTCAAGCCAGAGAAAGGTATCTCAGATAGAGGAACAACATATGTTTAGGCACGGAGGTAAATGAGAATATGAAACATAAAGCAAGGTTGGCGGGGTAGGTGGGTGAGGAATAAGCTTGAGGCAGGGACAAGAACCAGGCTGTGAGGGTCATATTCATTAATTTATTCAACAAATTTATACTGAGCACCTAGTATGTGTCAGGCTGTGTTCTAGGCCCTGAGAAAAAAGCAGTGAATGGAAGAGACAAATATCCCTGCTTTCATGACACCTCATGACTTGGACTTTATTCTGTAAGCAGCTCGGACTTTTAGCAAAGGAGGTACATGGTGGGATTTGACTTTTAAAAGATCCCTCTGGGAACAATGCAGGGAAAGGATTTAAGAGAGGCAGGATTAAAGGCAGAAAGTCCAGGTGGGACGGGATGGGAGACAACAAGAGCTAAAGCAGTGGCTGTGGAGGTGGAGGTGAGGAAACACGTTTAAGAAGTAAAATTAACAGTACTGGTGACCCTGTAGGGGAGAGACGAGAAGGGAAACACAGAAGATTCTAAATGCCATGGTTCCGGGTTAGCTGATTTGGTAGATAACAGTGGGGTAAACTGAGGCAGCGACAGAGAAGGAATGAGGAGTGCAGTTCAGATGTTACTGTTTGAGGCAGGCCCAGGGCATCGATGAGGGAACACCTAGGTTAGACAGATAAATCTGGAGCTCAGGAAAAGAAGGGAAGAAGAATACAGTGTTCAGAGTCCCTGAAAGCAGATTGGATTGGTTGCTTTAACTGATACCTGGCTCTCCCCTGAGCACCCTGCTTCCCTTATCCATAGTCCTGACACCCCTGGGTTGGAGATGTGAAGAGTACTCCCTGTGCTTCACTGTCATCTCCAGACCACCGTCCCTCCATCCTAAAAAACCCTAAGTTCTTTTGAAGCTCAGACCATCAGGTGATAGCACAGCTACATCCCCTTGGTACAGGCATCCAGGAGCCCCTAGTTCACCTACTCATTCCTTGGAGATTTGATCACACTGCCTTCAAACACAATACCCGGCAGACTTCTTGGTGTGAATGTCAAAAATAACCCTTTCAACAACTTGGCCTTTCTGTCCCTTGACCTTCTTTCCTCCAAAGACATTGTTCTCTACCCTACCTTGTCACCCAATCACAGACCAGAGCTCTCAACTCTGCCTGCATATTAGAATCACCAGGGAAACTTAAAATTTAAAAATATTGACATCCAATTTCCATCCCAAGCAGCATATTTGTAAAGCACTCTCCCCATTCTAATGTACAGTCAGGCATCAGACTCATGGCCCCATCACTAGATATTGCCAAGAACGGTATTCCCACCATAAGCCACACTTTGGGCACCCCACTACCCAATCACTCTCTCATACCTTTCCAGCTCACCCCCTAAGTGTCCTTTCTCTGCTGGGATCTCTGAGCCATAGACTATGCTGCCATTTTACTGCTCTTCACCTCTTCAAGTCCTCACGCCTCTCCTTCCCCTGTTTAGTGCCCACAGTCCATTAGGGAAATCACTCCTTTGCACACAACTACAATTGTCTTAGTCCTCTCCTTCCCTCTAACAGCATTCACCTGGTTAAACCCTGGTTAAATACAACTCTCTGCCTATTCCATACCTGAAAAAAGGCAAGTTAACATCACTGGAGGAAAATACACAACTGTGTGCTCTGGTCTCACCTTGAATCTATCTGATCACCATCATCTGACCACTAATATCAAGAGTCCTTGGTTCTGCCCAGGCACTCTATTTCCCTGGCTCATTCATTCTCCCACTCCTCTACAACAATTTACACCCTCCCTCTGCTAAAATCTCCAGCCTCTCCTACACCCTCCCCACTTTCAGCTGCTGCCTTTGCTTCCTGAATAACTGAAGAGGAGAAGCAATCAGAAGAGAACTTCTACATGCTCCCAGCCACACCCCCAAGCCCCCATGGGAACACATATGATCTGCCTTCACTCCTATTAATAGGAACGAACTGTCCTTCCTCCCAGCCAAGGCCAGGCCATCCCCCAACTTGTAGATGGGACTCCCCTCTATCAGTTTTCTCCTCCATCATCAATGGACCTCCCTTCTCCTGGATCATTCCCATCAGTAAGTAAACATGCTTTCAGCTCCTCCACCTTAATAACTTGACTTCATATCCCCTTTCAGCCACCAAGGCATTTCTTTGTTCCCTTCACAGGAAAACTCCTTGAAAGAAGCATCTATACTCATTATCCTCACATCCATTTCGGCAGTTCTCTTTCAAGCCTACTCCGTTTGGTCTCTGGCCCCACCATGTCAATGATACTGCTCTTGTCAAGCTCCCCAGTGACCTCTCTATCGCTAAACCGATGATCAGTTCTCAACCTACCTATGCCCATTACTGGACATAATTTATGGCTCCTTTTTCTTGAAACTCTTCCCTTGGCATCCACTGCTCTTTCTTGATTTCACTGCTACCTCACTGCCTGCCCCTTCTCAGTCTCTTTTCTGGTTTCTCCCTATGTTCCTTACCTCTAAATGCTGGATTTTCCCCATGCTCAGTCCTTAGATCTCTTATCTTCTCCTTCTAGGTCTATAAGTTAATGGGATATACAGGTTTTAAATTCCATGGACTGGTTAATGACTCAAATTTCTATCTGAGCTCTGACCTCTCCCCGGAACTCCAAACATATAGCTGTGCTTGCTCCCTGAACTTCCCCACTTGGATATCCAACAGGCATCACCAACATGGCCAAATCATTGCTCAAGCTAGAAACCTCAGGGTCACCCTGAACTCCTCTCTCTTTCTCACACTACTCATACAAGCCATCAGCAAACGTGGTTGGCCCTGAGAGACAGTAGTCCTCACCCAACCACATATCCCCTCTGTGCTGCCACCACATGGATTCAAGGAGCACCTCTCACCTGAAGCACTGCAGTGACCTCCTAAGTGGTCTTGCTTCCAGCCTTGCTCTCCGAAAGACCAGAGAGGAGCACGGCCTACAGGGAGCAAGGGTGGAAAGAGACGGTCACTTAGGAGGCTACTACACACAGTACCCAGAGGGATCCTTATAAGATATGTCATTTCAAGTCACCCTAGCTGAGAACCTCTAGTGGCTTCCCTTCTCAGAGTAATATCCAAAGGCCTTCTCGTGGCCTTCAAGGCCTCACGTGGTCCGCCCTCACCCACAGTGTCTGACCTCATCCCCCAACACTCTCTGCCTTGCTCACTCCAGCCGCTCCAGCATCCTGCTGTCCCTTGGGCTTACTAGCCACGTGTGATCCTGCACCCAGGCCTGCACGCCTTGCTCTTCTTTCTGCCTGGGATGTTCTTCTCCCTGATACCTGCACAGTTTGCTCTCTTACTCCCTGAGGGTTCTGCTCAAAGGCCACATGTTAGAACAGCCTTCCTTGTCAACACGAAATAAAGTAGCATCCCCTTCACTCTCTATCAGCCTTTTCCCTGCTTTAGTTCCTCTTCATGTTATATATTTACTTATTTGTTTATTGCCTGTTTTCCTATGGTACAATGTCAGCTCCATGAGGACAAGGACTGTCTTTTGTTCACTGTGATTAGCAGTGTCTGGCATATAGTATATGCTCTGTTAAATAAATGAATGAACAGGAATGATACGATGTTGCAGAAGCAAGCCAATGATGGAATCCTGGACCCACTGACATTAAATGACCTCAGGATGAGCCTGAAAAGGAACAGGCAGAAGTAAGAGCAATGGGTACTCGTGGTGTCAGGAGCAGGGGAAAGAAATAATTTCAAGAAGGAAAGGTCAGAGTCAACTATCAAGAGAAGTTAAGTAAGGTTAACATCTGAAACAAATTACTCCCTGTGTCAGCTAGAAATGTACAGCTGACCCCATAATAGTAGTTGCAGCGGTGCGTAGGGCGTAGAAGCTGGGCTGTTGTGGGCTGAGAAGAGTGGGAAGTAAAACAGTGGAGGAAAGATAAACTTTCCAAGAAGTGATGGGGAGATAGCCAATGTAAATGAATTCTTAAAGAAGCAAAGGGAGGTGCTGGAGTTGGGGCTGGAAGGTCAGGGAGGACCTTATGATTTGACAGTGTCTGCTAATGTCAGGGATGAACGTGGATACAGGATTACTGTAACTGGTCTCCCTTCTCCACACCATCTTGTGCTGAGACCAAATTAATCTCCCTGAAGCACAGATCCTGTCTCCTCCCAAGCTCAGAAACTACAAAACTTCCACTGTGCCCACAGATAAAACTTCATGTCTTGGCATTAATTTTCCACGATCTGAACTCCAAACAACTTCCCCCATGTCTCCTCTCCTCATCCTCAGATGCCACATTCATAAAGCCTCCTTATTCTCCCAGTCAGAAGCCAATTCTCCTGCTTTTGGGGCTATGTGAAACTCACACCTCCATCTGTCTTCCAGTCACGCACCTTTCTACGATGTGATGCCAATTACACACGTCTCATCTCCTCTAAGATACCATCAGTTCTTTGAGGGCTGGATCTATATCTGTCTTATCTTTGTATATATACTTTGGATTAAAAAAATCCAAGCAAATAAATCAATGGCTAAACAAATCTGTCCTACTCAGTGCCTTGGCACTTGGAATAAGTTGACCCTGGAGTCCCGTGAATGGAATCGAAACCTGACAGACAACATGGCCGGGGGCCAGGGGGCTGCCTTGCCATGGCACCCTGTAGTTGGAGACCTGACTTCACAGATAGACTGGACTTGCATGAAGATGGCATAGAGCTGAAGTACTAAGTCTTGGTACTTGTGCTTATAAGCAGAGAGGTTGGAAGACTGAATCACTGTGCTGAAACCCTCTATCCACTTGTGCCACTTCACAGTTCGCTTAGTGAGTGAAATGAAGCCGGCCCAGGTTTCTAGTTTTAGCCGTACCACTTACCGTTCCACATTCTTAGGTAATCCATTAAACCTTTCTGGGTCTCAGCTTCTCCACACTTCCTATGCCAAACTCACGGGGCCTAATGTGGGTCTAATGGCTGTGAGAGGGCAGGTGCAGTCTGTGCAGCACTATCATACACCCAGAAATGAGACGGCCCCATGTTCCCACAGCGTGTTCACGGAGCACAGCCACTATCTTCGAAACGCTGGGTAAGCCAGTGTCTCTGAGAACCAGAAACAGCATTTTCAATTTTTTCAAGTCTAGTTTCAATCATACAGAGCGTTTTTGCTTTAAAAAAATGAAATTGAAGTTGCAAAGACAGTTATTTGGTAACAAAAGCAGCTGATCTCCTTTGTTTAAAATCCTTTCACTGCTCAATATTGACAGATAAATTAGAATTGTGATTCACTAATTTCTTGGCTTGAGGTTCTGGAAGCCGTAGGGTACTTTCATCAGTAAGGTGGCGGCCAGACTATTTCTATCTCCTACAAGATACTTCACAACATAATTAAGAGTTAACCATGTTAACTCATCTCTTAGAATTGTTCAGGGAAACAACCAAGTCCTCTTAAAACACAGAAGCCTATCAAAGGATATAAGAAATTTAGTCACATGAAGCCAAACGCCCACTCTAAAATATTCTTGAGTAGACAACACCATTAACCACGACATGTTAACTGAGTGTCTACTATGTGCCAGGCACCATGGTTGACTCAAAGAAGTATAAATTTCCTACCTGTCTAGAATGTGTTGTCACACATAAGACAAAGTTTTGAAAACCTTGTCATTTGGTCCTCAACCTTGTGGGAAACGCAGGGCAGGGGTGATTGTCTGTTGAGCAAAACAGCTTCAAAGACATTTAATAACTTAACCAGTCTCACTCCAGGTTAGAAGACAGTAGGTTCTTTCCATGTCTTCAAACTGCCCTCAACACTCTTATCTCCCAGTTGCAGAGGTAAAATACTAGCAAACATGAAGAGATAATGCCATGCACACAGTGGGTGGTCAGTTAACACCTACTGATGGCGGTGGTGGTAGTGATAATGTAGTGACAGTGATGGTGGTGGCAATGGCGGTGACCATGACCACGCTGCTGACGATGACAGGAGCCCAGCAGGCACAGCTGTGCATGCTACATGACTACTGGCCAAGACGATGAGTGCTAATGGAGCTCACCTGAGTCCTCTCCATACCAGGCAGTCTGGACACCCATCACGGAACTCACGGCTCCTCCTGCACCATCGGGTCTTCCCTCCAAACTCCGAGAAAAAGGATGGTCTGCATCATCTTTGCCCTGGACAGCACTGTTGCGCAGGAGAGCCTCCAGGAACTGCTTCATGTGGAAGTTACCGTAAGCCAAGTCGATGGCCTGGCCGCTGGGCTCGTCCGTGTGGGTCAGGCTGAGCGGGGCAGCATACTGCTGCAGCTGTTCACCAACCTCCACCTCCACTTCATCGGCGTCAAACTCCACCTTGGGCTCTATCTGTCTGGGCAGGCTGGAGAGGTCACTGTCGGATGAGCCACTGCCCTGGTTGTCTTTCACCACCAGTTCCAGGGGGTGGCAGCCTCTGCAGCCACCATAAGGGGACTCTCTTGGACGGTCCACCCCCTCTTCTCCCTCTGCTAGACAGGAGACCAAGCTCTTGGTATCACAGGAGGTTTCTTCCCTGCCTGCACTGGGGCTTCCACTCTCTACCTGATGAGCCGCAGCCGCCGCCACTGCCACCTCCTTCTCCATCTTTCGGCAGATATCGAGGGATGACCTGATGTATGTCTTGCAGAAGTTCACCACATCATTCATCTGCAGGTAGCTGGCGGCTGACATGACTTCAATCACATTCTCCCCACACAAATCCAACTTCCCAGAATAGAGGAAATCTAAGATGGTGGAGAAGGCATCAGAGGTGACAATATCCAAAGAGGCGGTGCTGTGCCGCCCACTGTCCTGGATATAGTGAATGAGCAGGGCTCGGAAGTAGCCGCTATTGGCAAACAAAATGTTCCTGTGGGCCTTGAAGATCCGCCCTTCCACAATGATGCTGCAGTCACAGAAAAAGTCCCTCTTCCGCTGTTCATTCAACTCTCCCAAGAGCTTGGCATAATAGGACTGTATCTCCATTTCTCCACCAGCTGCTGCTGCTGTTCAGAAGTAGCCTGTATCTCTGCCAAGATTTTTTTAAGTTAATTCACAAATCTCAACCTTACAAATAAGATGTTTGTTTTTAATTTAAAAAAAAATTCTTCCAAAGACACTAGTTCAGTAGTGTCTTATGATACTGGCTGTTTGTCATCTAACAAAATTCAGAGGTTGTCCAGCTAGGTTAATTTATGAAAAACAACAAAAATAATTCCAGCTAACTGCACGTGGACACAGTATGTAATGTGTTACCTGGATTCTGTCAATGAATTTTTATAAAACCCCTATGATAAAACACCAGTCTTGCCCCCATCTCTCTGATAAGGAAATTGAGACTCAGAGAGGATAGGATATGATCCAGCTATAACAGAGCCAGGACTCAAAACCAGGTCTGGTAGCCTCCAGGGCTCGTGATCTTATGCACAACACTTCACAACTGACCCTTGCACAACATGGGTTTTAAATGTACAGGTCCACTAATAATGTGCGGTTTTTTTCAGTAAATATATTGGAAAATTTCTGGAGATTTGTGATAATTTGAAAAAACATTTGCTTTCCTCTGGCTTATTTTACTGTAAAAATTCAGAATATAATACAGATGTAAAATGTGTGTTAATTGGCTGTTTGTTATCGATAAGGCTTCTGGGCAACAGTAGATTATTAGTAGTATGAATAAAATGAGGTACCTATGGCCAGGATCCTCACCTGAACCTAAACTACTTGATGATGTAACTGGCCTGCTGCTAGGCTACTGCTTCCACACCCTAGGCAATGAGCTGTTATTGACTGAGTCATTATATAAAGAGCTCTGCCCAGTGCTCTGGGCCGAGGCAGACACAAGAAGGATTACAGAACTGCAGACTGTTGGATGCAGAGTAACTTTAGTGCTCGACCTATCGCCGGGAGAACAAGCCAGGTAATAAACCCTTTCACCCCAAGAACGTTCCATTGTCATTCCTTGGTCTCAATGAATCCATAGTGAACTTGCCCGGGGCTGAAACCCATTGGCAAGACAAGTAGTTAAATTTGGGGGAAGTCAAGAGTTACAGTCAGATTTTTGACTGCACAAGAGGCTGGCACCCCAACCCCTGAATTTTTCAAAGGTCAACTGCATTTTCTTCAAGGCTTAAAATACAGAGAATACCCCAATCTAAGAATTACAGTCCAGTCTCCAGTGTCCTAATATGGAACACACAGACTGGCAAGACAGACTCAGCTCACACCTATTATCTTCACTTTGTGGGAACATTTGGTGAATTCTTGGGCTAGCCAGCATGTATTCACCATTCTTACGGTTTTGATGCCCATTCTCGTAGGGGGGAACCACCCTTTCCCCATCCTGGACCATTCTCTGCATCAAGTTGGCGCCATCCCCAGGCTCCAAGTATGTTTGATGTAACACAGGTGAAAACAACCAACATATCCCACCCTCTGACCACAGGCTCAGAAATGGCTGTGTAGCTTGGTCAGAGCCAATGAAAAGCAATGAAATGTTTACTGGGGGTTCCAAAAAAGAGTACTCTCTGCTCTGTGGGCATGTGGGATGTGAAGGATGCTGCTGCCTACCACCACGGGAAACAGCAGCCTAGAGCAGGCAGAAGCAACAGATGGGGCCTGGGGACACCATCTGAGCCCAACCCACGCTGTGCCAGAAGCCAATTAAGTCCCTTTTTGCCATAGCTGGCCAGAGTTGGGTTTTCTATCTCTTGCAACTGAGAGACTCCCAATTGATTGGCTCTCCTACCCTCGGTTTACTCCGTATTTTCTGGCCCTTGTCTGTCAGTGGACTACAAACCTTTGCAGGAATGAGACACATCTTATTTCATTTGATATCCACCACAGCAGCTGGCAGCGTGCTTTGGACAAAGAAGGTTTGTTAAATATAAAGCAATACTCCTCTCTTAACTGCTAAGTAGAATAGGTATAAATCAAGTTTAAAATTCTGCTAGAGGAAAAGAGATGCTGACATTCCTTTCCCAAGCTCTCCCCTATATCTTTTCCCATGACACAAACCACAGCCACCCATGAATTGCCCCTTGTACTTACTGAACCACTGAGCTCAGAGAAGCTTCTACAGCCATGTACACATCATCTCCCTCTACTGGAATCAAAAAGGCTTGGTTAGAGCTGCCAACCACTGCTAACACCTCTTTATTTAACCTCTTCCTCTCTACAGAACACAACGATGCCTTACCCAACCAAAAATCAGGCACTCCCTCCCCAGAAAGGGTCCTTCTCCTGGCAAAAGAGATTCCCCAAGGCCTGTGCACCAACTGCACAGACTTTACTCCTAAAAGACCCACAACCAACTTATTAAATGGCAAGTTACACCTATTTTATACACATTTATAACAGTGATACATAAAGTTTAGAAACTAGAGAACCAATTAGGGAGACAAGTGGAGAGGAGCCTGTGTAAGCAAGTACAGGGACAAACTTAAAACTGAGAACTGGCAACCAGAAAAAAGTAGTAAGTTATGAAAATAAATTAATTAATAAAAGACCTAGCCTTTTATTAATAGATTATTAGATTATTAGATTATTAGATTAATAGATTATTAATAGATTAATAGATATTAATCAAAATATCAGCCTAAGGCCATTTAGCTAAGGGTATTAAATACTCATACATATTCAAAATGGTCTAAGGACATCACTAAATTATAGCCCAGGGCTATAATTGATAGGTCTAAGTCAAAAAGATTCTTATTTTTTTATATTCATTTTAAACTCAAGGAAGTTACATCATAATTTGGGGAATTTTTTTTTCATCTAAAGTAGTGTACATTAACATTTTGGTTGGGAAAGGAAGAGAACTGTCAGATATCTGAAAACTTCTTCCCAAATAAATGAATCCTGAAAGTTTTCACAGGACTAAGTTTTCACTTTCTTTCTCACCTCTTCCAACTACTTCAACCAAGCCTTCCCAGCAGTTTCTGCTCCTGCCTCTGGCAATCAAAATATTAAGGGAAAATAAGATATAGGAAAATGCTACATTTAAATTCTACATTCTACTCTTCCTCATAATTGAAAGAAAACCTATCAGACTGGTAAAATCACATTTTTTATGTGGTAATATCTACAGTTGACGGGAATATAATTTGTAATACCATTCTAGAAGAGAATTTGGTGATCGTCATCAAAAATTAAAATGCACACATCTTTTGCCCCTGAAATATCATTGCTAAAAATTTACCCTTTTGGATGTATTCCCCCAAAAAATCAAATTATAAATTAAGAGATGTCCACTGCACCAGGTTTTTGTACTAGTGCAAAAGCAGAAAAAGTTTCAATGTCCACCAATAGGGGACAAGTTAAATCAATGAGGTATAATCACACAGTGGAATACCAGGCAACCCTGGAGTTGTGCATATTTTATGAAAAGGTCACCAAAGTACACTGACAGAAAAAGGCAAGATGCAAAACAAAATGTACAGTATGATCCCATCTTTAGATACGCTTTTCCTGGTATAGGCCCAATTTTTTTCTGGAAGGTTATACAAGCAAGAGTTAACAACAGATACCCTTGAGGAGATGGACTAGAGGTAGGAGGTGTGTGGAGGAACCTTCACTTTTCATTTTCAACCTTTCTGTGCTGTTAGGATGTTTTACTACATGCATGTATTGTTTTTATTAATTTTTTTAAAAAGGAGGAGGGGCAAAAGGGTAAGAAGTTGGCAAACCCAGGAGAGAAATACCTAAGTAGGCACAACACTCCCTAATTGCGGAATGGTCTTATCCTCAGGGCCTCCTTTCAGAGCACTCCCATCTTTCACATATTCTAGATTATACTAGGTCATATAAATACTCCCTAACGTTGCAAAAATCTATCCATAAATCTTTCCCCACTCCTGTGCTTGGCGTACACTGTGGAAATATTTATTCATACCAGGTCCACTTGCCTTCGGTGCTCTGCATCCCTGGAACATGTTGAGGGCACCGCTTCTCCCAGAAAAGAAGCTCTTAGGGTATACTCTTCTCAGAAGTACATGTACTCACATTCTGGCAGAGACCCTCCCAACCTTTCCTTGGTTCCAATTTAATTCTACAGTTACTGGCGCCATACAATGCCTGACACAAGAAAGATGGCAGAAAGAAAAAAAGGAACCAAGTAAAGGCACACGTCCTCCAAGAGAGGGCAGATGCCAACACCACCACCTGTAACAAATGGCCACATTCCCCTAAGGGAATTCTAGCCAGATCACAAGACTGTGTTCATTCTGGTGCCAAAAGCAGCCTTGAATTCCACCAACTTTCTGACAAGACTCCTCCAGTTTCACCAACATGAGAATAATGAAAACCTGCCCACCAGTTGTTGGCATCTACTACTGAGCACTATTCCTCATGAAGCACTGAACAAAGTACTGTACAGGCACTAATTAATTTTAACCTCACAATAATCCAGTGCAGTAGATAGGATCATTTCATCCTCTTTTTCAGGAGAGGAAGTTGAGATTCAAATTTACAGCCAACACGGGGAAGCTAGGATTGAAACTGGATCAGTTTGATTCCAGAGTAGACATCCTTAACCACTATGCCAACGTGACTCCCCAAATCCTCCACGACACCATGAGGTTAGGGGAAGTCACTCCCTTCCCCAACGCATGAAGTGGAGGGGAATGACACGGGAGACGAGTTTCCATTTTCCACGGGAGAGAATTTCAGGGTCAGCTGCATCTTTGGGTCACCTGATTAACTGCTCCTGAGTGAAAAGCAGTATCTTCCCCCGTGCAGACCCAGACGACCCCGCGGATATTACTGGAACCAGTTACTGGACACGATCTTTGGCTTCCGAGGGTGAGAAAACGAAGCCTTAGCCCTCCCATGGCCTCCCGCGGACAAACTGCGGGGGGAATTGCCCCAGCCCGGCCGAGCCCTCGCGCCCCGGCACCATCGGAATGAACCAGAACCCCGACCAGCGGCTGGACAACGCGGGAGGGCAGCCCACTGACCGGGAAGGCGGGGCATCCGCCGCCGGGCCACCCTCCCCACGCTAGAGGGGAGGTAGCGTTCTGTCCTCCAGAGCAGGTTCGCCCGCCGGAGGTCTCGGGAGTAGCCAGGGCCCACCGATCCGCGGGAGAGCCAGTTACTGGACACGATCTTTGGCCTCCTTCCCT
This sequence comes from Manis javanica, assembly GCF_040802235.1. Lineage (NCBI taxonomy): Eukaryota > Metazoa > Chordata > Mammalia > Pholidota > Manidae > Manis > Manis javanica. The sequence continues at coordinate 24,311,748 of NC_133159.1, read as the reverse complement.
GCCCGCTGTCTCCCGCCGACCTCGCTGGTGCCCTGAAACCTCCCCAAGCCAAAGAAAGCGGCGGCGTGAACCCGCTTCTTGGTTCTCACCTTCCAGCGGGTTCCAGCCGCGCGGCCGTCGTTCTACGAGCACCGACACGCCCCTCTTTCATTCACCTGTCGCCCTCCCGGTGAGAGGCGGGGCAGCTGACCAATCACTGGGCCTTCTGGGCTTATTAAGGCGGGCCCTCCGGCCAGCAGGTTGGTCAATGGCCCGGCGCCCCCTCCGGAGGATGCGCTCTAAAGGCTCCAATGCTCACGGGGTGATGGGAGTTGTGGTCTCAGAGTTCGTTTTTCGAGAAAAGATATAGTGGACAAAACTACAAGTACCAAGATGCCAAAAGGGACAAGAACCAGCTTTTGTAAAAGGCGGGACGGAGCTCGATTCGATCTCCTGAGTCCCACTTGAGGGACCGGGTAAGTATTAAGTCTCTTGTCCGGAGAGCTAAACGCACATTGTGCATATTAATGTAGATAGAGAATAAGGACTAAGACCCCGAGTCCGCACACATTTTACTTGCCCGCACTCTCCCGAAAGATTCCTGAAATGAGTGAAATGGTTTAATCTACTCAACAGGTTTTGTTGAACATCTGCAACACTCTCTTCCCTTAAAAGGTTCTCAGGCTCATATATACAAGTGAAAATAGTTAAATAGCGGCATATGATACTAAGTAACCATGCACGCACGTTCTGGGAAGTCTGAACAAGATCCTAGGGAGGACGAATCTTTCCACTTCACTGTTCTTCTAACTGCTCTAGGAATCAAGTTGACATGAGGCACATTAACAGGAGAAAGAACAAAATTTAAATAGGTACGGAGTCCCAGTAATGAAACTTGAGACCCAAAGATATGACCAGGGCATGCAGCTTTTATACATTTTGGACAAAGAGGCATAATTTGTAAGGAATTGACAGGACAAAGAAAACTTATGTTTGGGAGTTTCAATTAGTAAGGAATTCTAAACAGCATTTAGGCTGGGGGTAGTAATTAGTAAAAAAGTAACAATATTTGTGTATATAGACTTCTTGGCTCTGAATTCCCTGTCTCTGGTGACAAGGATGTCTACCTTCCAGGAACAGGGAGGGTGCCTTTCATATGGAAGATTTATTTCCTGGTTTCAGTGGGGACAGAGGAGGATCAGAATATCCTTCTTGCACCACCTATTTCTCCAGTTGCTTTAATTTAAAGGTATCAGTATACTAGAGTGGCATATTTTGGGGCAGCCTACCCTTGGTCCCTTACAAAGACAAAACAGGAGTCAGCGAGCTAGTTCTAATGGGGAAGTGTATTAGTTTGCTAGGGCTGCTGTAACAAAGTGCCGTGAAATGGCTTAAACAACAGAAGTTTATCATCTCATAATCCTGGAGGCTAGAAGTCCAAAATCAGAGTGTGGGCTGGGTTTGTTCCTTCTGAATGCTATGAAGGAAGGATCTATTCCAGGTCTCTCTCCTTAGCTTGTAGATGGGCATCTTCAGGTTCAGATAGCATTCTCCCTGTATATGTCTCAGTGTCTAGATTTCCTCTTTTTATAAGAACACTAGTCATATTGGATTAGGGGTTCACTCTACTCCAGTATGACTTCATCCTAATTAATCAACTAGCAACAACCTTATTTTCAAGTAAGTTCACATTTGAGGTACCAGGGGTTAGGCCTTCAACATATCAACTGGTAGGGGTGGGAGGGCACAAAATTCAACCCATAACAGGGAGAGATGGCCAATAACGAAATAAACAACTAAAAAAAAATAGAGAATAGATGACGTGCATAGCAAATAATTAAAACAGGATGGTGATGTAACAGAGTGGCTGATGGCTATGTTACATTGAGGGTCAGGGATAGTCTTGCTCAGATGGTGGCTTCTCAGCTAATATCCTAATGAGAAGGAGTGAGCCATGCTAAGATTAAACAGAAGAGCATTCCAGACAGAGGAAGAGCTACTACAAAGGTTCTAAAACAGATTGGTATGTATCTAAGAAGCAGGAGGATGGCCAATGGGGTGAGGGCATGGATGACAGGCAGACCAGCTTAAGGGGTGTGCCATCTGTGCAGCCACATGAAGCCCTAAACTCAGAAAGGCCCCACGCTTAGTCTAATGCTCTGCTCTTGCCCTCTTGCAATTCTTCATAATTTCTGGACAAGGAGACCTGAGTTTTCATTTTGTACTGGGTCTCACAGATTACGTAGCTTGTCCAGGTGACAGGAAATGTGAATGAAAAGAAAGGGGACATTGGGGTTTGTAGGCCAAGTTAAGGAAGTTAGATTTTTTTTTAAGTGAAATGAGATACCTTTGAGGAATTTTAAGCACGGGAGAGATAGGATGTGATAGGTCCCAGCAAAAGATGCTGATGTTAGGGTGATGGGAGAGATGGAGAAGGCTGGTGTAGAATGTATTTCAGAGCTTGTCAAAGACTAAACTGCAGCTCACTCTAAAGATAATAATTTAGGCAATGAAATGTCAACCAAGCACCACGGCACTGTCCATCAAAGAAAAATACTTTACTTTTCCCTTGCAAAGCCAAGTACCCAGACAGGGACAGCAGCAGTTACATCTTTACGCTCTGTGTGGCTCTCCTCACCATCTAGTTCCAAACGGCCTGCTTGGGTCTCACGGATGTTTGGTCCTCATGGCAGTGGGAGATCTTCAGCAATAAGGAGCACCAAGCATCTCCAGCCTCAGCCTTTCATATCTTCTAATCTGGAAGTGATCTCGCTGGTACCTTAGTTTTAATTATAACCATACATGAAGCCCACCCTGTGGTATTAATTCCAGATTTCCTGCATCTAGGACCCAAATTTAAGGTGTCAAAGGTTATGTCTGTAGCACATACACACTGTGCTGGATGACTTAGTAACATTCTAGACTGATAAATTAAAGGAGCTTTTTGGGGTGGTCTAAATAGGGGGTGTCCTTGGCAACTGGGCATAGGGGATATTCTAATGATCCCTAGATTTGTCTAGTCTATTGTGGGGCCCATTATCTTCACTCAGACCAACAAAACCTTTAGTATTAAATGCCCTGAGCCTCAATATATCATTCAGGGTTTAGTAGTTGGAAGCAGAAACCACCCTGGCTAATTTAAAAAGAAAAGGATTCATGCAAATAATTAGCGGTACCAATTTCTGGGAAGCCTAGAGAAGTGGACCCTGTGGAATGACCCCAAACTGTCCCCCGCAAAGCTGCTGTCTTTGCTGCAATCAGGAAGGGGAGAAGTCAGGAGGCCCCCACTGTCCCTGTTGAGTTCAACAGCACACTGCTGTGGCTGCAAGCCAGAGATCAAGAAGTAACCACCACCTCCATGGCTGCCTCCGAAACAGCCTCTCAACCCCCACGAGGTCAGTGATTGGTACCCTGGAAACCTGCTGCAGAAACTCCTCCCACTTCTACTGCTGTGCTTGCCATCAGCACCAAGCAGCAGGAAGATGACCCCCCACCTCTCTTCTGCCTTCCAAATCTTGGCCATGGCATTTTAGCTTTCCAGTTTCTGCAGCACCGGAGGGGACACAGAGGGAGGTGGAAAAGGATGCTAAGTGCCAATCAAGACTATCCAGCATACTAAGCACCAGGACTGGTACAGCTCTGTGACACTGAATCTAAACCTGGGAGCTCCAAAGCAAAATAGAATTAAGAACTCCCAAATGATTGTTTCCTACAGAACCATCAGCCCTGTCTTCCCAAAGAAACGAGAATCTGATGCAGCAGGCACCATTTGATTTCATTGCCTGTTTCTTGATCATTTTGATTAAGAGTATATTTTATATAAATATTTTAACATAATATATATAATGTTATATAATTATATTTTATATAATTTATATATTTAAAATAGGATATTTTGAGCTGCTGGTTGTTATTGGTTTCTGCCCACCAGAGCATTTGATTTAAGTACCAGGGTATATCCCCCTCCTGTTGCTAACAAATTACTGAGTACTGACTGATATTGGGAAACTGCTTCTGTCAAGAATTTGACCTTTTTCTGGAGTGAAACAAAGGATATATTAACGAAAACCTCAATGGTTAGGGACAAATTATAAATACACACAGGGTGTCTTTTGCTCTATACAAAAGTATTTTTTCCCTTTTTTATAACAATCCCCTACCCCTCACATCAGGATATGCTGTGGCCTGTTGTTGCCCTATAGAAACACTTGCTCCAGTTTGGTGGAGGGACAGTGTCATGATGCCAGCTGGCTCCAAGTATTTCATGGTGCAAGAACTTGACCCAGGGTAGGACATAGTGGACTTATTCCTCACTGAACCACAACAGTCCTCCCACTAACATATGCACAGGGCCTGTCCTTTACCCAGATGGGTGCCAAGCAGGGCAGGGAACAGACTCCATTTTAGTGCATGGCAATGCTTTCTGTGAAAACAGTGGGGGAGAATGTATGTTGCCTCTTTTTCTGAACTTTGAGTATATTCTTCAGGTGACGCCTGGTTAGGAATGATCAGCTGACTAAAAACAATGTTTTTCTACTTTAAGTGGTCCAATCCATAGGCCGTGAAGAGAGGTTTCTAGGGAGGAAGGTAAAGATGGCACTTCATGATGGTATCCAGCAAGCTTCTCCACCAGGGCCCTGCCAGTTGCATTGTCTTCTCTATGGATGATACATTTACAAGATGTTTAGTTTCCCCACTTGGTGCCATATGGACTGTGGATAGAGACGCACAGGGACCAGTAGTCCCACAGAGTTCAGATACAATGAAATCTCTAAATAGAGTAATCACAGGAGAGATATATATTCCCCTTAGACTTCCGAATACAGAGTCACAACCACAGCTGCATGTTCAAGGCCATGGACATACCCAGCTACCAGACTGTTATACATTAACTGTATTTGATTTCCAGTTTGGGAAGATGGAAAAAGGCTACTCTGCCTCATTATGACCATGCAAGTTTCACCCCTGAGCAGGAGAGGCCAGAACAATTGCACATTACCATACCGACAGCTACCTTGGCAAGTCACAGAGTGTGTTCTGATGTCAGGAAGAGGCCACCAATAAAATCTCTCCTCAGCATTCAGGCAACTTTAGCAATGAGCAAGAACAGATGACTCTCAGGCACTCACTGGGAAGCCACACTACTGGTGTCCCCAGGATTTGGAATGTGTGTGACCTGTTGCAGGGGCCATTTATGAGAAGAATGTCATGGCGGCTGCTATAGTAATGAACTTAAAACCACTGACAACTGTAGAGATTATAGTTCCTTGTATAATCTCTGCATTTACTGTGGCCAGCCACTGTGAGCATGTGTCCTAGTGAGGAGCCCCTGAAATGTGGTCGTTTCTCTCCAAAGAGAGCCACTTGAGGAATTACAGACAATTCCCCTCTTCTCAGGGGTTTCCTATGGTTTCCATTGAGAGTGGATTGTGGGATCCTTGAACAGGAGAGTCAGGAGAGCTGGGTAATGCCCAATAATATGCAGGAACAGAAGTTGCCCTGGCAACTGACCAGGAGACATCTGATTTGTCAAGACCAAGATGCTAGAGTGTGAGTAGCTTGTAGGGCCACAGAAGTGTGGCTCACATGCTCTCCCTCCTCAACAAAGAGCTGTAGTGTCATGGCCTGGAACTGATACCAAGGGCAAAGCCATCGCTGACTTGCCCACCACGCTGCATCTCCAGGTTCTAGACCATCATTTTTCTTCCTCTTTGGAGAATTGTGACGTGGTCACCACCAAACATGTTGCTCCTCAATGGAAGTCAGGGTTTTTTTTTTAAGCTATCCGTTTAACCCAAGAGCAACTCTTGCCTCTTCTTAGGTGAACACATTTTCTGCTGACTTGAACACTGTGGCTATGCCTTCTAGGTCACATGCCGAATGGCCCCTCAATCCATATTTTACTCCAGTTGAAACCCTGACTTACAGAGAATGTTTAGGTGGACTTTTTGGCACTCTGGAAAGCACATGAATGGTCCTCTGGTGTGAGTGCCTCAATTTTGTTTTTTTCATGTTGTTTTATTTTTATTTTACTTTTTCTTATGGAGAATTTTTAATATACAAAGTACATTTATTGTAAATGTCCCTTATGGGATTAAGGAAGATTCCTAATGGAAGGAAAGAGTTAATAACAGGCTTGCAACACATTCACTCTCTCTCCTAGGATCTGGGGGAAAGGAAATGACCCTGTCAAATCTTGTAAACATGCTAATAACTCATGCTTTTGGTAAACACATTAATAGTATGTACTAGCAGAAGTATAACAGAGAATCCTTATCTATGAAATGTTTTCAACAGGATATACTTGGTTGGTCTAGATCACTTATTCTAAATAACCTTGGAGTTTATGGATATATGGGGAACGTGACAAGCCAGAGAATGGGGGATAGTGTATAAGCTGTGTAATTGATCAGATGTAAGATGGAGATTTTCAATAACCAAATGACGCTGTAAGCAGTGGCTTCCTACATGTTGCTCAGAACATAGCTCACCTGTTAAATCTGAAACTAAAACACATCCTAATGTGAGAGAGGAAGTACACACTTTCTAAAAAGGGAGCTGCATTTGGCAGAGTTGAACTTCAAGGGAAGAATACTTTGCCTATGCCCCATGATTGCCTTTATCATTTAAACCATTAGTCAAATTTAGTATGGAGTAAGATCTGTGATTTATGTGTGAGTCTGATTCAGCAATTCAATCCTTCATATTCCTTTTTGCCAGCCGCCTGTAGACAACACCAGAGGGAGATCGCAAGGCTGGAAGTTGTTGGGTCGGGGGACAGGTATTCTTCCTGTCTGCTTCCTGTTCCTGTCAGCATCCCCTCACCAGGAATTTTTTTACCCTGGTGGCTGCAGTTTGTTCCAATAGCAGTGACTGATTTCAGTTTGTGCTTTTCTAACATTCACAGAATCTATTTCATTGAGCCCCCTCAGAGATACCAATAACTGCCAAGCAGCCATCCTCTCCTCAGAGGTCAGGGTTCCAGCTAAGGTTACTGGATTTAGCAAAGCAAAACACAGAACACCACTTAAATTTGAATTTCAGATAATGAAAATTCTTTCGTATAAATATGTCCCAAATTCCACATGGTACATACTTATACTGAAAAATTACACCTTGTTGATCCGAAATTCAAACTTATCTGGTGTCCTGTGTTCTGCTTTGCTAAATCTGGCAACCATACTTCCAACTACTAAATGGCAATCATTGCACTGTCTTCCTGTGGCCTCCCAGCTGTAAGGGGTGGTAGCTACTTCCTGTAGCTACTCTCATGGTGATTCTTCAGTTTCTCTGTTTGCCTATTTGGTCCTCGAACACCTAGATAACAATTAATTATATTAAATTATCTTTCTTCAAATAATTGATAAATATTCTGTCTCCTGATTAGATCCTGACCAATAAACCAGCACAGCCCACTTCCTGGTGGTGTGAATTGGCCTTGGAGGTTAAAGGATCACACAGGCTTTCACCAGTCAGGCCCAAAGTGTTGGTTGGCAATACTGCCCCTCAAAAACTTAGTAGGTTTCTTGTAAATTTGCTTCTGGATAAAAAAAAAAAAAAACAGCTCCACCGAAATCCTCCTCTAGAATTTGCTCTTTATTGCTGACTTCTGAGTTTTGCCCATCAAGCCCTCTCTTAATTTAAAGGTCACGACCATAAAAACAATAGGTGAGCTCATTCCTGGGGGCTGGCGGTTGAACAGTGCTTTAGAAAACTTTTGGAGCCACAGTCTTATCTCCTTCCAAGGGAACCACTTTGCTGCCATCACTAATAGCCTGTCCAGTTTTGAAACAGAAGCAAGTGGCTTTTTCTGTTGTACAAAGGACCAAATTATAGGGTTTGAGTCAACTTAGATTTTAGGCTTTAGGCACTGTTCCTTGTGTTGCGGGTCACATTTGTTCTCCTTGATTCTTGTCCTTGCTGAAACAAACAATTGAAAGGCAGAGACAATATATCTAAGCACAGTGAAAGTTTTATTTGAATACACTCCAAGGGATGGGTAGGCCAGAGTCAAGACAATGGCCCCAATCTTTTGGAGAAAGTTCTCTCTCTATCTTATCCTAGCTGGGAGGCACCTTTTTGATTGACAGGGTGAGGTCATTTGACTGACAGTTCTAGTTAAACACCCGTTCCTCTTGGTGGGCATATCTTTTCCCAAAATGCACAGAGAAAAGCCCACAGGGAAGCAAAACTGCAATGTAAATTTTATTTTAATGAGATTATGACGAGGTGTAGTTTGGGCGGTTCTTTCCTTGAACCTTATCTTTCCCTTCCCTGGCTGCACATCTGTTTTTCTACCTCACACTTCCTTAGTAAAACTATGCTCCAATCAGCTTTACTTGTTAGAGGAGGAAGTCAGTTAGACAAAAGCAGGAGAAAGGGGCCAGCCCATCACCAAGGAAGACTCCTCCCTGGCCAGCCCGTAAGCCCGCCTTAGTTAGCAGTTCCACAGTCAAAGATGCCTAGTTTATCAGGAGGCCCAGACAGCCCAGGACACATAGATTGTCAAGGGGCCCAGCACCACAGGGGCTTCCCTGATAACAGGGCACATGCAAGGTCCAAAGAACTTTTCCAAAAGTAACCCCACCACATTAAAATAACATCTAAATATAATCAGCATTGTGGTTTTGGCCTTCCTGGGGGCTTCGCTTAGGTACTTATCGGTAAGGTGCCTACATACTGAGAAAAAGGTTCTACAACCTAAAGCTGTCAACCAGCCTGTCAATCAAAGGATATAAGACACAGGGCAAGACTTCCTGCCATCTTAAAAAATAAAAGCCACCCAACCCTAATAGCAGGCTGCTTCTGGTTTCCAGACATCCTGCTCTCCTGTCTTGAGAGTGTACTTTTTGCTTAAACCCAATAAATTTCTTGCTTCCTTCTCTTGCTATCTGGTCTCTCAGCTGAATTGGGAAACAATGCATTCCACCAGTTACATACTGACAGTACATTTTCCTGTCACAGGACTTTGCCAAATGTGGCAAGAAAGAGTCAGCATACACCAATAACCTGAATTTTCCTACAACTGCCCCTACACCCTCAGTTGGCTTCTGATCTACTCTCCAAGATAAGATAGGCTACATTGGGAATAATTATTTCACTTCTGCATTAAAAAGGTCACCTGTTTTCCAGCCTGGGAAAATGTTTCCTCTTTTCCCCAACCTCCATCTCGTCCATGAGTCCAGTTTCTTTAGGTTCTATGTCCTGCAGCAGCAGATAAGAAATTCTGATTAATGTAGAAATTATAACACAGACCTGAAAAGGCCATAACTTAAATTCTGGCTTTAATTTTCTAATGAAATGAGAAGTCAAGCTGTATGTGGCCAGGGCTATGTAGTCCCATCAAATCATAAAGACTCCTGTTCCTTTTATTATCCTGTTCTGTCATCTTCAGCACAAAGCTTTCATATTCAAGATTCCCTCATGGTCACAGGATAACTACTGGAGCTCTAGTCATCAAAGCCAAGTTCCAGAAAAGAAACATAAAGGAGCAAAAGATAGATACCAACTAAGCAAGCCTATCTTTTAAAGAAGTTTTCTTGGAAGCCCCATCCAATGATTCTTGCTTACATTTTATTAACTACAAGGCTATTCTTATCTGCAAGAGAGGCTGGAGAATATAATTTCTTAACTGGAAATACTGCTGTCCCAACAAAACCAAGATTGTGTGAGTAAGAAAGAAAGTGGGAAATGAATATTGTTAGGCAAAGTTCAGATGATGGGAATCACCATTGACAGGGGGGCATACTAGACTGCAGCCACTGTTCACAAGCATTCCACATGCTGTGGGAATCAGTATATTTAAGAAAGCATGGACAATCCTTATCAAAATACCAACAGCATTCTTCAATGAACTAGAGCAAATAGTTCTAAAATTCATATGGAACCACAAAACACCCCATATAGCTAAGCAATCCTGAAAAGGAAGAATAAAGTGGGGGGGATTACACTCCCTGACTTCAAGCTCTACTACAAAGCCACAGTAATCAAGACAATTTCGCACTGGCACAAGAACATATCCATAGACCAATGGAACAGACTAGAGAGCCCAGATATAAACCTAAGCATATATGGTCAATTAATATACAATAAAGGAGCCATGGACATACAATGGGAAAATGACAGCCTCTTCAACAGCTGTTGTTGGCAAAACTGGACAGCTACATGCAAGAGAATGAAAACTGGATTATTTTCTAACCCCATACACAAAAGTATACTCAAAATGGATCAAAGATCTGAATGTAAGTCATGAAACCATAAAACCTTAGAAGAAAACATAGGCAAAAATCTCTTGGACATAAACATGAGCAACATCTTCATGAATGCATCTCCTCAGACAAGGAAAACAAAATAAAAAATGAAAAAATGGGACTACATCAAGCTAAAAAGCTTCTATACAGCAAAGGACACCATCAGCAGAAAAAAAAGGCAAGCTACAGTATGGGAGAATATATTTGTAAATGACATATCTGACAAGGGGCTAACATCCAAAATATATAAAAAACTCACATGCCTCAACACCCAAAAAGCCAACAACCCTATTAAAAAATGGGTGGAGGATATGAACAGACACTTCTCTGGAAGAGAAATTCAGATGGCCAACAGACACATGAAAAGATGCTCCACATCGCTAATTATCAGGGAAATGCAAATTAAACTACAGTGAGATATCACTTCATATCAGTTAGGATGGCCAGCATCGAAAAGTCTAGGAACAACAAATGCTGTCAAGGATGTGGAGAAAGGGGAACCCTCCTATACTGCTAGTGGGAATGTAAGCTAGTTCAACCATTGTGAAAAGCAATGTGGAGATTCCTCAAAAAACTAAAAATAGAAATACCATTTGGCCCGGGAATTCTACTCTTAGGAATTTACCCAAAGAAAACAACTTCTTAGATTCAAAAAGACATATGCACCCCTATGTTTATTGCAGCACTATTTGCAATAGCTAAGAAATGGAAGCAACCTAAGTGTCCATCAGTAGATGAATGGATAAAGAAGATGTGGTACATATGCACAATGGAATACTATTCAGCCATAAGAAAAAAATAAATCCTACCATTTTCAACAACATGGATGGAGCTGGAGGACATTATGCTCAGTGACATAAATCAGGCAGAGAAAGACAAATACCAAATGATTTCCCTCATTTGTGGAGTATAACAATGAAGCAAAACTAAAGGAACGAAATAGCAGTAGACTCACAGACACCAAAAAAGGACTACTGGTTACCAAAGGGGAGGGGTGTGGGAGGGCAGGTGGGGAAGAAGAAGGGGATTGTGGGGTATCATGATTGGTGCACATTGTGTGTGGGTTCACAGGGAAGACAGTGTAGCTCAGAGAAGACAGTGTAGCTCAGAGAAGCTTAGGGACTTTGTGGCATCTAACTACACTGATGGACAGTGACTGAAATGAGGTATGAGGGGGAACTCAATAATAAGGGTGAAGGCAATAACCACACTGTTTTTCTTGTGAAACCTTTGTAAGAGTGTATATCAATGATACCTTAATAAAAATAAGTAAATAAAGAAATAAAGAGAGCATGCACATCACCCTAAAATCAGTTTTGATTCTATATACCAGTGAGATGGACAATCTGCAAAAGAAATTAAGAAAACAATTCTATTTGCAATAGCATCTAAAAGAATAGAATGCTTAGGAATAAATTCAATCAAAGACATGAAATACCTGTATATTGAAAACTGTAAAAAATTGTTGAAATTAAAACTGAAATAAATGGAAAGACATTCCATGTTTATGGATGGAAGACTTAATATTATTAAGAAGACAATACTCTCCCTGACAATCTACAGATTCAGTGTATTCTCTGTTAAAAATCCAATGGCCTTTTTTGAAGAAATGGAAAAGCTGATCCTCAAATACATTCAGAACTGAAAGGGGCTCTGAATAGCCAAAACAATATTGAAAAAAGAAAAAAAAGGTTGGAGGACTCACACTTCCTGCTTTCAAAACTTATACAAAGCTACATACAATAAAACAGTGTAGTACTCATATAAGGATAGACATATCACCAATGGAATAAAATTGAGTCCAAAATTATACCCAAACATCTATGATCAATTGACTTTCGGCAAGGAAGCCAAGATCAATAGGGAAAGAATAGCTTCTTCAACAACCAGTGCTAGAAGAACTGAATAACCAAATGCTAAAGAATGAAATTGGATCCTTACTTCACTCCATATACAAAAATTAGCTCAAAATGGATCAATGACATAAATATAAAATCTCAAACTATAAAACTCTTAGGAGAAGACATTGGGGTAAATCTTTATGACCTCATATTTGGCAGTGAATTGTTAAATTTGACACCAAAATCACTAGCAACAAAAGAAAAAATAGATAAATCAGACTTCAAAAAATTAAAAACTTTTGTTTTATCAATAATGTGAAAAATGTATTCCTGAAACCCATTCAATATTGTATACAAACTATATCTCAATTTGAAAAAAATATATGAAAAGCGGGGATAGAGCCAAGATGGCGGCATGAGTAGAGCAGCAGAAATCTCCTCCCAAAACCACATATATTTTTGAAAATACAACAAAGACAAAGCTTCCTATAAGACACAGGACAACATCCAGACCACATCCACACCTGCGAGAACCCAGCGCCTCACAAAGGGGGTAAGATACAAGCCGCGGCCCGGCGGGACCCAAGCACCCCACACCCCAGGTCCCAGTGGGAGGAGAGGAGTCAGAGCGGGGAGGGAGAGGAAGCCCAGGACTGCTAAACACCCAGCCCTAGCCATCCGCACCTGAGCGCAGACACACAGTGCATGCGTGGGCTGCTGGAAACTAGGGAAACAGGACAGTAAGACTTGTGACTGGGTCCCTGCAGCCAGCGCCCCAGGGACAAAGAAAAGCGAGTGCTTTTTGGAAGTCTTAAAGGGACAGGGACCCCACAGCTGGACGGAAGCATCCTAGGACACATAGTCCAGCAGCAGGGAACTCCAGGCACCCTAAACCCCTGGATAGCAGGGCAGCTCAGAGGCCCCTCATGTAGATAAACAGCCTACCAGCCATTCCCCCTCCAACGAGGCTCCACCATATGGGAGCAGCAGCCCAAGACAGGCCATGCCCCCATGCCCACAGCAACAGTGGAGATAAACTCCATAGCAGCAGGACAAGAATCAGAAGCCCTGTCTGCTCACAGCTGCCCAGCACAAGCCACTAGAGGTTGCTGTTCTCCCAGGAGAGGAAGGCCACAAACCAACAAGAAGAGAAGTTCTTCCAGCCGACACTCATGCCAGCTCTGCAAACTATCTCTATCTCCATGAAAAGGCAAAATTTGAGGCAGACAAAGATTACAGAGTCAACACCTGAGAAGGAGACAGACCTAACCAGTCTTCCTGAAAAAGAATTCAAAATAAAAATCATAAACACGCTGATGGAGATGCAGAGAAATATACAAGAGCTAAGGGATGAAGTCCAGAGGGAGATTACAGACATCCGGAAGGAGATTACAGAAGTGAAACAAACTCTGGAAGGATTTATAAGCAGAATGGATAAGATGCAAGAGGCCATTGGTGGAATAGAAACCAGAGAACAGGAACGCATAGAAACTGACACAGAGAGAGATAAAAGGATCTCCAGGAATGAAACAATATCAAGAGAACTGTGTGACCAATCTAAAAGGAACAATATCCGCATTAAAGGGGTACCAGAGTTAGAAGAGAGAGAAAAAGGGATAGAAAGTGTCTTTGAAGAAATAATTGCTGAAAACTTCCCCAAACTGGGGGAGGAAATAATCAAACAGACCATGGAAATACACAGAACTCCCAACAGAAAGGACCCAAGGAGGACAACACCAAGACACATAATAATTAAAATGACAAAGATCAAGGACAAGGACAGAGTTTTAAAGGCAGCTAGAGAGAAGAAAAAGGTCACCTATAAAGGAAAACCCATCAGGCTATCATCAGACTTCTCAACAGAAACTTTACAGGTCAGAAGAGAATGGCATGATATATTTAACGCAATGAAACAGAAGGGCCTTGAACCAAGGATACTGTATCCAGCACAATTATCATTTAAATATGGAGGAGGGATTGAACAATTCCCAGACAAGCAAAAGTTGAGGGAATTTGCCTCCCACAAACCACCTCTACAGGGTATTCTAGAGGGACTATTCTAGACGGGAGCACTCCTAAGACTAAACAAATGTCACCAGAGAAAATAAAATCACAACAAAGAAAGCAGACCAACTAAATACTAACTAAAGGCAAAAAATAAAATCAACTACTCACTAAAAGCAGTTAAAGGAAACAAAAAAGAGCACAGAATAAAACAACCAACATATAAAGAATGAAGGAGGAGGAATAAGAAGGGAGAGAAGAAAAGAATCTCCAGACAGTGTATATAACAGCTCAATAAGTGAGCTAAGTTAGGCAGTAAGATACTAAAGAAGCTAACCTTGAACCTTTGGTAACCACAAATCTAAAGCCTGCAATGGCAATAAGTACATATCTTTCAATAGTCACCCTAAATGTAAATGGACTGAATGCACCAATCAAAAGACACAGAATAATAGAATGGATGAAAAAGCAAGACCCATCTATATGCTGCTTACAAGAAACTCACCTCAAACCCAAAGACATGCACAGACTAAAAGTCAAGGGATGGAAAAACATATTTCATGCAAACAACAGAGAAGAAAGCAGGGGTTGCAGTACTAGTATCAGACAAAATAGACTTCAAAACAAAGAAAGTAACAAGAGATAAAGAAGGACATTACATAGTGATAAAGGGCTCAGTCCAACAAGAGGATATAACCATTATAAATATATATGCACCCAATACAGGAGCACCAGCATATGTGAAACAAATATTAACAGAACTAAAGGGGGAAATAGACTGCAGTGCATTCATTTTAGGAGACTTCAACATGCCACTCACCCCAAAGGATAGATACACTGGACAGAAAATAAGTAAGGATACGGAGCCACTGAACAACACACTAGGACAGATGGACCTAATAGACATCTATAGAACTCTACATCCAAAAGCAACAGGATATACATTCTTCTCAAGTGCACATGGAACATTCTCCAGAATAGACCACATACTAGGTCACAAAAAGAGCCTCAGTAAATTCCAAAAGATTGAAATTCTACCAACCAGCTTTTCAGAACACAAAGATATAAAACTAGAAATAAATTCTACAAACAAAAAGGCTCACAAACACATGGAGGCTTAACAACATGCTCCTAATTAATCAATGGATCAACGAACAAATTAAAATAGAGATCAAGGAATATATGGAAACAAATGACAACAACAACACAAAGCCCCAACTTCTGTGAGACACAGCGAAAGCAGTCTTAAGAGGAAAGTATATAGCAATCCAGGCACATTTAAAGAAGGAAGAACAATCCCAAATTAGTAGTCTAACATCACAATTATCGAAACTGGAAAAAGAAGAACAAATGAGGCCTAAAGTCAGCAGAAGGAGGGACATAATAAAGATCAGAGAAGAAATAAAATTGAGAAGAATAAAACAATAGAAAAAATCAATGAAAACAAGAGCTGGTTCTTTGAGAAAATAAACAAAATAGATAAGCCTCTAGCCAAACTTATTAAGAGAAAAAGAGAATCAACACACATCATCAGAATCAGAAATAGAATGGAAAAATCACGACAGACTCCACAGAAATACAAAGAATTATTAGAGACTACTATGAAAACCTATAAGCTAACAAGCTGGAAAACCTAGAAGAAATGGACAACTTCCTAGAAAAATACAACCTTCCAAGATTGACCAAGGAAGAAACACAAAAGTTAAACAAACCAATTACGAGCAAAGAAATTGAAACGGTAATCAAAAACTACCCAAGAACAAAACCCCCAGGCCAGACGGATTTACCTCAGAATTTTATCAGACATACAGAGAAGACATAATACCCATTCTCCTTTAAGTTTTCCAAAAAATAGAAGAGGAGGGGATACTCCCAAACTCATTCTATGAAGCCAACATCACCCTGATACCAAAACCAGGCAAAGACCCCACCAAAAAAGAAAATTACAGACCAATATCCCTGATGAATGTAGATGCAAAAATACTCAATAAAATATTAGCAAACCGAATTCAAAAATATATCAAAAGGATCATACAGCATGACCAAGTGGGATTCATCCCAGGGATGCAAGGATGGTACAAGATTTGACAATCCATCAACATCATCCATCACATCAACAAAAAGAAGGACAAAAACCACATGATCATCTCCATAGATGCTGAAAAAGCATTTGACAAAATTCAACATCCATTCATGATAAAAACTCTCAGCAAAATGGGTATAGAGGGCAAGTACCTCAACATAATCAAGGCTATATATGATAAACCCACACCCAACATCATACTGAACAGCGAGAAGCTGAAAGCTTTTCCTCTGAGATCGGGAACAAGACAGGGATGCCCACTCTCCCCACTGTTATTTAACATAGTACTGGAGGTCCTAGCCATGGCAATTAGACAAAACAAAAAATGCAAGGAATCCAGATTGGTAAAGAAGAAGTTAAACTGTCACTATTTGCAGATGACATGATATATTGTATAGAAAAAACCCTAAAGACTCCACTCCAAAACTACTAGAACTGATATCGGAATACAGCAAAGTTGTAAGCCATGGACATACAATGGGGGAAATGACAGTCTCTTCAACAGATGGTGCTGGAAAAACTGGACAGCTACATGTAAGAGAATGAAACTGGACCATTGTCTAACCCATACACAAAAGTAAATTCAAAATGGATCCAAGACCTGAATGTAAGTCATGAAGCCATAAAACTCTTAGAAAAAAACATAGGCAAAAATCTCTTAGACATAAACATGAGTGTCCTCTTTTTGAACATATCTCCCCGGGCAAGGAAAACAAAAGCAAAAATGAACAAGTGGGACTATGTCAAGCTGAAAAGATTCTGTACAGCAAAAGCACCATCAATAGAACAAAAAGGTACCCTACAGTATGGGAGAATATATTTGTAAATGACAGATCCGATAAAGGCTTGACATCCAAAATATAAAGAGCTCACACACCTCAACAAACAAAAAAACAAATAATCCAATTAAAAAATGGGCAGAGGAACTGAACAGACAGTTCTCCAAAAAAGAAATTCAGATGGCCAACAGACACATGAAAAGATGCTCCACATCACTAGTTATCAGAGAAATGCAAATTAAAACCACAATGAGATATCATCTTACACCAGTAAGGATGGCTGCCATCCAAAAGTCAAACAACAACAAATGTTGGCGAGGTTGTGGAGAAAGGGGAACCCTCCTACACTGCTGGTAGGAATGTAAATTAGTTCAACAACTGTGGAAAGCAGTATGGAGGTTCCTCAAAATGCTCAAAATAGACTTACCATTTGACCCAGGAATTCCACTCCTAGGAATTTACCCTAAGAATGCAGCACTCCAGTATGAAAAAGACAGATGCACTCCTATGTTTATCGCAGCACTATTTACAACAGCCAAGAATTGGAAGCAACCTAAGCATCCATCAGTCAATGAATGGATAAAGAAGATGTGCTATGTATACACAATGGAATATTATTCAGCCATAAGAAGAAAACAAATCCTACCATTTGCAACAACATGGATGGAGCTAGAGGGTATTATGCTCAGTGAAATAAGCCAGGCGGAGAAAGACAAATACCAAATGATTTCACTCATCTGCGGAGTATAAGAACAAAGGAAAAACTGAAGGAACAAAACAGCAGCATAATCACAGAATCCACGAATGGACTAACAGTTACCAAAGGGAAAGGGACTGGGGAGGATGGGTGGGTAGGGAGGTATAAGGGGGTAGAAGAAGAAAGGGGGTATTATGATTAGCATGCATAATGTGGGGGTGGGAGAAAGGGGAGGGCTGTGCAACACAGAGAAGACAAGTAGTGATTCTACAACATTTTGCTATGCTGATGGACAGTGACTGTAATGGGGTTTGTTGGGGGGACTTGGTGTAGGGGAGAGCCTAGTAAACATAATATTCTTCATGTAATTGTAGATTAATGATAACAAAAAAAAAGAAAGGAAAGGGAGATTACTCCCT
This sequence comes from Manis javanica, assembly GCF_040802235.1. Taxonomy (NCBI): domain Eukaryota; kingdom Metazoa; phylum Chordata; class Mammalia; order Pholidota; family Manidae; genus Manis; species Manis javanica. The sequence continues at coordinate 24,293,696 of NC_133159.1, read as the reverse complement.
GATAGGGTAAAACTAACTGCAAATCAATGATTAATGCACGCTTTACATACCCTTAATTTTGATCTTTTAAAGGGTGTCAGATCAGCTATGGAAGTACATTTTTCTGATAATATTTCTTTCTCTTAAAAAAAAAAGGCAGTTCCTGTGTGGTGATCTCAATAGGTCCTTCACAATAGTATAAAGGTCATATCAAAGTGTGGGCAAAGGGTTTGTTTGTGATTATACAGAGGATCAAAGCCTAATTTGGCTACCCAGAAAACGAATTAAGATACATATGAAGAAGAACTTCCAACATCAACATCCTCTGGAAGAGTCATTCCAGAAAATGATCATCAAAAAACTTCAACAAAGATCCTGGTGCTGTTGCAGTTGTAGATGCATTCATCCCACCGGTTCCTGGACTTGCCATTGGAATGAAGAAGGAGATATCTAAGCTGGCCTGTGCATACAGTAAAACAACAAATTTCACTGAATCTATACTGTCGGAACTCAACCAAGCATTAGGAGAAGTGCAAGTTGCAGTGCTCCAAAATCTTGCAACTATAGACTATCTACTGTTAAAAGAACATATGGGATGTGAACAGTTTCCAGGAATGTGTTGTTTTAATTTGTCTGATTTTTCTCAAACTATTCAAATTCAGTTAGACAATATCCAGCATATCATTGATAAGTTTTCACAAATGCCTAGGGTACCTAACTGATTTTCTTGGTTTCACTGGATATGGCTGGCAATTGTAGGTCTGCTTTTGTTATGTATCTGTATTCCTATTCTGTTAATGTGTGTACGCAATTTAATTAGTAGTTTGTTAAAACCTATACATGCTTAAGTTACTCTATGAGAAGATATGTCAAAGAAATAATCAATCTTCCCATGTTTTCTTCCATCTGCTACTTCTGTAGCTTTTCTTCTTCCTTCCTAATTACAACCCTTCAGTAGAATTTGTGCCTCATATCGAAAATTACCGAGTATCATAATTCTTCCAAGTGGTAACAATACCTCAAGACAAATGCTGGGCATAGAAGCCACAGGGCATAAATCTGCAAAGAAGTAAAAAGCTAACCTTTTCAAAGAATATTGCTTCTCTCTCACTTACCAACTTTACATTTCCCTGTATGGCCCTGGAAGATGACTGGTTAGCCAGAGACGGGTAAGATTCCTCAAGGAAGGAACAACCTAAGACAGGTACAGTCGCAGGGGGGCCATCAGGTGAGAAATTGGGGATCAACAGAGGTGAGGTTTAGAACCTCACCCCCCCTGTTTTGAGAGAAATCTTCTGCATCCGTGGATGTTTTGTTGCCCTTGTCTAGCTTGGATTAATACTCAGTCTATAGGCACACACCTGATCATCTACATTTGCCCTCTTACAGCACTAAATTATGTTTTCTACCTTTATCTTGCATCTACCTACCACTTCAGCATCTTATTAAAAAAATAATAATAATAATAATAAGGGAGAAATGTGGGATTCACATATAAATCAAGTATAAAAATCAAACGAATAATCATATCTGACTTGATTGTTTATACTTCATGATGTGTGATCAAAACCAAAAGTTTCTGTGATATGACTGCCCTTGCACTGTTCACCATGTAAGAACTTATTCACTACGTAAGAACTTGTTCACCATGTAAGAACTTGCTCATTATGCTTCAGAAGATTGGAGACTGTTGAGAATTAGGCTTGGGGTTGATTAATGATTGTGCATTGAGTCCCCTATACAGAATTTTATTGTTGTTAACAACTGTTTGTTCAACAAATATGAGAGATGCCCTCTCAATAAAAATAAATAAATAAAAACATTCCTTTCTTCAAAAAAAAATCTATATATATGAAAAGCAACCTATAGAATGGGAGAAAATATTTGCAAATCATATATCTAATTAGGTTTCAGAATATATAAAGAACTATTACAATTCAACAACAAAGAGACAAACAACCCAATTTTCAAAATGGGCAAAGCATGACATTTCTTCAGAGAAGATATATAAATGTTCAGTACACACATGGAAAGATAATGTCATTGGTCGTTAAGGGACACAAATCAAAACCACAGTGAGATAACATTTCAAATCCACTGGGACGGCTTTAGTTAAAAAGACAAGTAATAACAAATGTTAATGAAGATACAGAGAAATAGAAACCCTTATGTATTGCTGGTGGGAATGTAAAATGATGCAGCCGTTGTGGAAAAAACAGTTGGTGGGTTCCTGAAAAAGTTAAACACGGGATTACCATATGACCCAGAAATTCCACTCTTAGGTATATACCCAAGAGAAATGAAAACATATGTCCACAGAGAAATGTGTACATCAATTGTTATAGCAACGTTATTCATAATATCAACAAGTGGAAACAACCAAAATGTCCATCCACAGATAAAAGGCTAAGCAAAATGTGGTACATACATTCAATGGAATATTACTTAGCCTTAAGAAGGAATAAAATGCTGGTAGATGCTACAACTTGAATGAACCTCAAAAACATGCCAAGTGAAAGAAGCCAGACACAAGAGATCACATTTTATATAATACAGTAGTTCCCCCCTTATCCACAGTTTCACTTTCCACAGTTTCAGTTACCTGTGGTCAACTGCAACCCGGAAGCAGATGATCCTCCTGACATCCATCAGAGTTCAAAAGTAACCCAATGTCACATCACAATGCCAGCATCACTCACCTCACTGCATCTCATCATGTAGGTATTTTATCATCTCACGTCATCACAAGAAGTGTGACAGTACAATTAGATATTTTGAGAGAAAGTAAAAAACCATATTCATGTAATTTTATCACAGTATATTGCTTTAGCTGTATTTTATTATTAGTTACTGTAATCTCTTACTGTGCCTAATTTATAAATTAAATTATATCAAAGGTATGTATATATAAGAAAAAAGACATAGTATATATAAGGTTCATTTCTACTATCCACGGTTTCTACTACTGGACATCTACTGGGGTTCATGGAATATTTCCCTATGAATAGGGGGAACTACTGTCTATCCAGAATAGGCAAACCCATAGAAACAGAAAGCAGCTCAGTAGTACCAGGGAGTGGGGGAAGGGGAAAATAGGGACTAATTCCTTCATGTATATGAAGTGTTTTTCTAGGGCAATGCCACTGGATTGCACACTTTTTAATGGATAATTGTATGTTATGCAAATTTTACCTCAATTAAAAAAAAACAAGTATGGAGAAAAAAGTGGTTATGGAGAGTATCAGTTAATCAAGCAAGTCAGTCAAGTGTAGATCAATTAAGAGAGGTTCTTCTAATTTAATCTAAGTGATGATTGGAATAAATTTCTCAAAAGAAAAAGACTCACTTATGAGTGAAGCACGGGTTTGTCCCCAAACCCTAAGGTCCTGTTCAGTATTTGAGACAGGCCCCATACGGCATCCTAATTTACCTCAGTCATTTTGAGCCATGGATCAGTTCAGTCACCAGGGCCAAAAGCTGAATTATTTGAACTGTGGTCTGAACCAGCTAGAGAGGCCTCTTTTGCTCTCTCTTCCCCTGTGCCTTTTTCAATGCTTGAAACTGGCAAATGGATGGGAATAATGCACCAGTAATGCTGTATGTTGCCTCCAAAATCCAGAGAAACCTGTCAAGCACTGGGACTCCTAAGAGAAAGGAAATCCAAACTGCAGCAATTTGTCCTTTGTTTTGGAAGGGATGTCCCAATGCAGCTCAGATCATGTAACTCCCAGAATTTTAATGAAGTGTCAGATGGTTATATTTTCACTAGATTTGTCTCCCACTCTTCGGTACCTGCTATTTTCTACTTTTTGGGCTCTATCAGGATTGGACTATTGTGGGATGAAGTGACAGATACTTGGACCAACCCTTGACCCCTGTTCCACCCTCCTTCTATTTGAGAAGTTGTAAAGCTAAGACTCCCTTGCAGCTAATGTTCTAGTTGTGAATTTGATTCCCTCAAGTAGATGCACCCCCACGAGATGTGGCAGAAGTCAACTTTCTGTAGCTGTGGCTGCTGGCAAGCAGGATCTGTTGAAGTACCTGTAGTGCTTTCTGTCTCCTGCTTTGAGTTGACTCATTCAGATAATGGCATGGTCCAGATTCCTGCAGGCTAAATTAAGGCACAAAACAGAAATAAATCTCTCAGCAAGAGCATAAAACATTGTTTACCAAGCTCCAACCAAGTGTTCCCTCCCCTCTTCCTGAAGAATTTGATCCTCCCTTAATTAATAAAATTGAATCCCCATTACTGGAGAAAACAAGTCCTTTTTTCGCCCTTGGCCAGAACCAAAGTCCAAACCTAGCATGTCCTGGAGGATGAAAAGCGACAAAAAATGGGGAAGAGGTCTACCCAAAGAAAAAATTGCGGGAACTCGCTGGTTTTATGGCAGTGGTTATATGGCCCCAAAGAACGGTGGAGAAGGAAATCCCGCAGCAGGCAAAACTGTAAGCAGTAGATATCTCATTGTCCACTCTGCCTGGAAGAAGAGATGGCTTGAGGTCAGGATCTATACCAGCTCATGGGCAGTGACTAGTGATATGAGCAACTCAGAGACTTAAAAGGTTGGACGGACGTTCATGACAAAGAATTTTGGGGAAGATGGATGTCTTAGATTGGTCCCAGATATGAGATGACAGGTGTGCCATATGCATGCTCACCCTAGGCCTCCTCTGTGAGTGAAGCTTTTAATAATCAGCAAATAAGTGTTCTATAGACATTAACGGATGGCCTTTTCCCTCAGCAAGTCCAGCTCTCGTTCAATGGATTCATGGACAAAGGAGTCTGTAAGTGGGCACAAGAACAGGGACATCCCCGTACCAATTCCAACCTGGCAACCAGCACTACTGACACCAGTTTGCCCACAGCATCAACCAGCCCTGGACCCTTGATTTGGTTCCTCATACCTTGAGAGACCCAGCCACCTACTTGGTGACAGATTGATTACCTAGGACCATGTCCCTCATGAAGGAGACAGGAATTTGTCTCACTAGAAGAGGCACTTACTCTGGATTTCGATTTGCCTTCCTGCTCCACAAGCCTAGAACCTCCATGGACTTAATATACGGTCTTGGTATCCCACACCACATTGGTTCTGACCACAGATGTTTCTTCACAGGAAAAGGAATGAGACACTGAGCTGACAGCTACAGGATTCACTGGTCTTTCTGTGTGCTCATTAGCCAACATTCTAGAATGGTGGAAAGGCCTATTGAAGGCCCAGGTAAGGCACGAACTGTTGGACAAAATTTTGTGAGATAGAGAGCCATGTACAGGATGCACCTCTGAACCCGTGCAGTTTCTCCTGCAGCCAGACACACAGTTCAAGAATCAAGGGGCTGGAGGCAGGAATGGCTGCTCTCAGAATGAAACTTTTTGACTCACTCAAAAATTATTTGCTCCTTGGCCTCATGACTATAGGGAGGGAAGGTATGTCAGACGCTTTTAGTGCCCAAGAGAGGAGTACCTCCACTGACACAGTTTTTCCACCAAACATGAAGTTGAAACTGCCACTCAACCATTTTGAACACCTCATGCTGCTGAACAAATAACCAAAAAAGGAAATCAAGGTATTTTCTGGTATTAAAATCTCCATCTGTCAAGAGGAAGTAAGTTGTTACCACACAATGGGGACAAGAAGGTTTAGCAATACTTAACTGTATTCCCTAAGGATCCCATTCCTACCTCAAATCCTGTGGTCAGAGTTACACAAGACCACTGCAATTCTATACGAGAGGATCTCCCAGGGCACAGACCTCCCAGGAATGCAGGGTTGGGTTTCTTCTGTGGGCAAATAATTTGACCATCTGTTGCCCATAGAAGGTGGAAGGACCCTGAAATATACAGTGAAGAAGTCATAAATACAAGAGCAGCCTTAGAATAGATTATGGAGGTAAGAATTACAGTCTCTACTTAACTTCCTTCCTCAATGCATATATTTACATATTTTAAATACTTTTCCTACTCTTTCTTCTCCCTTTCCCCTACTACTATCTATAGGTAGTTGTACAGTGCAATTAACTTCACCCTTTAGTCATAGATTGCAGATTTTTGAGAAGGGATTGCAAGAATGCTAGAGAAGGAACATCAAGGTGTTGGGGTGCCTTCCTAGGGGAGTAAGGATGTTTTTAATTTAGGCGTGATAGCTGCTTTCTGCAAATGGGGAAGCAGGTCTAAACTTGGGTTACAGTGTGTATGTGTTTGGCAGCAAGTGGGGTACATAGAACAGTTAATGTTTGTCCATCCACATTGTAGGGAAAGAAAGATTTTCCTTACAGCCTCCTAGGTTTAGTACCTGGGACTACGAAATACACTGTTAACAGGCAGGTTATACAAATTTATAAATTAAATAATTAAATATGAATTATAAATTAAGTATTTTAAAAGGCATACAAATTTATTTATTTTTAATATTACATGCAAGGGGGCAGCACGGGGGTGGGGAGTAAATACCCAAAATAGTTATGGGGTTTGAGAGCTTATATACCATCTTAATGGGGAGAGGGGAGGGGAGATGTAGGTCACTTAGGAAGAGAATAAATGATTTTTAGGAAAAATGACTGAGCCCTTTAGAAGAATAGTTGGGAGATATGTAATTTATGACAAAGTTTGTCTTGGTGTGGTGTCAACTTCTAGTATCTTCTCCTGTGAGAAGTGTCAATCTTCCCTGATTGATGAAAATCCAGGGGAGGGGATTTGTGGCAATTGAGGTCCTTTTGGAGGCTCTGTCATTGAGCAGATAAAGGAGTTCAGAGAAAGCCTCTGCATGAACTTATTTTTCAAGCACAGGGCTTAAAATAATTAATATGCCAAAGCAGCATATTTTGGGCTGGAATTTCTCAAACTCTTAAAGCACCCAATCCCAGTCTCCCTTTTGAGAAAACCCCCACTGTCTGTTGTCCATGTAAGAAGGAAATGCCAGTTCTCACCTCCCAACTGCTGTGGTCCTCTACAGAAGCGGGGGTGGGGGTAGAGGCTAGACCTTTCCTCTACTCGCTCTTAGATACAGCTGGGGAGCAGGCTTCTGATGTATCAGTCCCAAGAACAATGCTCGAGGCAGCTGGAAAGACATTATTATCATCATTTTACCAATATGAGAGCAAGGCACAGGAAGGTAATGAGGCTCACTTCCCGGAGCCAGTCCACAGCGCCACCTTCCAGGAAACTCGGTGACAGCCGCCGCGCAAACCAAAGTCATCACCTCTTCTGTGGCAACATATTTTGTTCTTTGGAGCACAATAACCTACCCCCTGGGTGGTTGTTAAGAGTTAACATAAGACAACATACAAAGGATATTCCCTTTCGTAAATTATAAAGTGATACATGAACATGAGGAGCTGGAAGGAACAGGGCTTTGCCCAAGATCCCACAGTGCAACATCTTAGGAGTACAACCAGGACCCTAGGGGTACTGGTAAAAGTTTAACAGCCAGCTTGGGTGGAAGGGACACGATTTGTAGTGTTTGTAGATTTTGATGATGTAAACACACCCGCCCTTGTCGATACTAAACTACCGGTGACATCAGTGAGAGATGTGTGGTAGGAAGCACAGCATATATAATATGCAAGTCACTTCAAAAGCATAGACAAGAGTGAAATGTATAAAAATAATTTCATGGCGATGAGCTTGGGTCTTTATACCTTTGTTTTTATAGGTAATTTACTTAATTGTAAGTTTATTTAACTTAATTTTTCATAATGGCTCTGTTCCATAGCCAGCTCATAAAATTCCTGAAATTTTAGCAGTCTGCTCTAGAACTAGTACCATCTTGCCACTTTTTGGCATGCCCTGTGCTACCTCTATTAGCAAGTTCGGCATTTCCATTTTGCGCTGGGTCTCACAAATTCTGTAGCCAGTCCTGCTGCCCACTCGGCTAGAGGATCCACAGCAGAACCAGGGCGTATGTTGGAAACTCCACCTCCCAGAATCACCCGGGCCTGGCTGTCTTCCGCTGAACAAGCCTCCCCTGAATGAGTCCACAGCACCATCTGGTGACACCTGAGTGTCAGGGCGTCCTGGGAGCCAAAGCCAGGACGATCCAGGGAGAAGAATCATTTGCCTAAAGGAGCCCCCGCAAACCAGGAGGAGGGATATGGGTCAAAGGAGGATCTGAAGGTCGCTCTGTGGTGAATTTATCCTAAGAGCTAGAAGAGAGCTTAGAAGTCCCAAGGATGGTGAAAAACAGCTCCAGAAAGAAAAAGTGACCAATGCCCATAACCCAGGATTAAAATTACCTCTGCTGACTCCCAATCCACTGTTCTTTTTTTAAAAGTATCATTGATATACAATTTTATATTGGTTTCAAATATACAACACAGTGGCTCAACAGTTGTTACCCACATTATTAAATCCTCACCCCAACTAGTGTGGTTATTATCTGTCAACATAGAAAGATGTTACAGAATCACTGACTATATTTTCCAGGCTGTACTACTATCTCCAGGGCCAATTTATACTATGATAATTTTTGTGCTTCTTTATCCCCCTCATCTTCCTGGGACAGCCCCCACCCCAACCCCTCTCCCATGGTAACCACCAGTCACTTCTCAGTGTCTAAGAGTCTACTGCTGTTTTGTTCATTTTGGTTTTTTATTCCACAAATAAGTAAATTATATGGTATTTGTCTTTCTCTGCCTGGTTATTTCCGGGCTTAATACCCTCTAGATCCATCCATGTTGTTGCAAATGGCAGGATTTCTTTTTTATGGCTAAATAATATTCCATTGTATCTATGAACCACTTCTTCTTTATCCATTCATCTGTTGATGGACAATTAGGTTGCTTCCATAACTTGGCTGTTGTAAATAATGTGGCGATAAACATAGAGGTACAAATATCTTTTCAAATCAGGTATTTTATTTTCTTCAGGTAAATTACTAGAAGTGGAATTACTGGATCCTACGGTATTTCTATTTTTAGTGTTTTGAGGAAACTCCATACTGCTTTCCAGAGCAGCTGGACCAATTTACATTCCCACCACCAGTGTAGGAGGGTTCCCCTTCCAGTGTTCTTTTAAAATGCCATTTAATTCAACAGATGCTTATTAACCCTCTACCAGTGCCTAGCCCTGTGTTAGGCTCTGAGGAAAGGGGTAAGGAGCTAAGGCAATAATAATCACCACATTAAGAACTTTGTGTCACATGATGTGTTAGGTGTTTTACTGATTTTCCTGAATCCTCAAAACAACCAGAAGCAGTATCCCCATTGTAATGAGGAAGATACTAAAGCTAGGGGAATTTAACTTGACTAAGGCCACATTGCTGAGAAGTGACTGAGCTGGATTTGAATCCAGATCGGCTTGATGCCAGTGAAAGGAGCCAAGAGACAAGCTGTGGGGATAAAGAGATGGGGAAGCCCGGAGAAATCTAAATAGAGGGTCCCACTCAGTCCACACACACTGAGGACCTCATAGGAAAGCACTGTGCTGGGCTGGGAAGGGCGGGGGATGATAGAAGGTGGATATATATAAAGGATAGAATGCAGTCCTTGCCTGTCTGCAGCTTATTGGCTGGGTGAGGAGGCGGGATCTGAGCCTGGGTGAAGTTAAAACATAGGAGATGTAAAGAAACTTGATTTTATTAGACAGCCTTGGGTCTGAATCAGAGTTCTGCCATTTCCTAGCTATGTGACCTTGGGGAAGTCACTCAACTTCTTCAACTGAAATGGTGATTAAAAATAGTTCCTGCCTCACAGAGCTATTGGGAAGACTGTACAAGGTACAGTGTAAAATGCTCACCTGCTAATAAATAGCACCATTAGACCTATTAACAGTTGCATATGGTCAGTTGATTACATCATCCTCACAGAATAAATTATTTCCTTATTCAAAAACCTCTGGTGACTCTCTTCTGTCCAAGGATTAGATTTGAATTTTTAGCCCTGCATCCAGGAATTCAGAGCTCAATGACCTTTAAAAAGTCTCACCTCCATCTCTTTTCCCTTTTTTTTTTTAGCCACTCCAGCTTGCTCCAAACTAGTCCTGACTTCTTCCTTACTCTCCTTACATTTATTCTTTCATTTACTCAACAAAAACTGTCTATTATGTTCCAGGCACTGTTCTAGGTGCTGGGGGTAGACAGATAAACAAAAATCCCTGCCTTCATGGAGATCACATTTCTAGTCGGAGATGGGCAGACAATGTAAAAAAAAAAGTAAAATGTATAGTATGCCAGATGGTGACAAGTGGTATGCAGGAAAAATTAAGCAGAAAAGAGGAATGGAAATTCTGGGAGCTTCAAGTTGCCATTTAAACTAATGTGGATTTATTAAGAAAATGTTATTTGGGTCAAGATTTGAAGGAGGTGAAAGTTTGAAGCACGGATATCAGAGTTAAGAGCGTTCAAAGCCGAGGGAGCAGCAAGTTCAAAGGCCCTCAGTCATGTGAATGCTGGGAATTTTCAAGGAACATCAAAATGGCCAGTGTGGCTGGGGCACAGGAACTAAGAGGGCCAGTAGTTCAAGGTCAGATCAACTATCAAGGGTCTTAAAGGAAATTGTGATGCCTTGCTGGATTTTCCTCTGAATGAAATAAGAAGACAATGGAGAATTCTGAGCAGAAGATCATGATCTGATTTACATATTTTTTAATTGGGATAAAAAATACATAAAGTGTATATTACCTATTTTTAAGTATACAGTAAATGGCAATAAGTACATTCATATTGTTATGCAACTGTAACTATCATCCATCTCCAGAAATTTTTCATCTTTCCAAACTCAAATGCCATACCCATCAAACAATAATCTCCCCATTCCCTCCTCACCCCAGCCCCTGGTGACCACTCTTCTACTTCCTGAATTTGGCTACTCTAGGTATGTCCATAAGTGGAATCATGCAATATGTGTCCTTTTGTGACTGGCTTATTTTACTTGGCATAATGTCTTCAAAGTTCATCTATGTTGTGGCATGTCAGAATTTCCTTCCTTTTTAAGAATGAATAAAATTTCATTGTATGTATATACACATTTCATTTATACATTCATCAGTCAATGGACACGGGTTACTTCTACCTCTTGGCTATTGTGAATAATGCAGATATGAACATGGGTGTACACATATCTGTTTGAGTTCCTGCTTTCAATTCTTTTGGGTATATACCTAGAAATGGAATTGCTAGGTCATGTGATAATTCTGTTCAATTTCTTTAGAAATCACCATACTGTTTTTTACAGCAGCTATACCATTTTACATTCCCCTTGTCTCATGTTTTTCAAAAGATTACTTTCAGGAGGAATTAAGACTAGACTATAGGAAGGCAAGACTGGACACAGAGACACCAGTTAAGAGGCTCTTACATTTATCCAAATGGGAGATGATGGTGGCTTGGACCTAAAGAGTAGCAGTGTTGGTTACAGAAGTGACTGAATTCTGGTTTTGTTTTAAAGGTAGAACCCACTAGATTTGCCATGGAATTAGCTTTGGAGTATGAGAGAAAGTGAGGAATCAAAGGTGTCTCCCAGAATTTTGACTTGAGCAACTTGGGGGCACAAGGCTGCGTATTCTTTTTATGGCTTTCGGGAAGTTGGCAGGAAGTTGAGTTGGAAACATCAGAAGTTTAGGGTCATGTTAAATTTAATAAGCCTATTTATTATACATACAAACAGAGATAGTGACCCTAGTGTTCAGAGATGTGTGGGTTGGAGAGAAAATTTGAGAGTTGGCAGTGTATAGATGGCATTTAAAATCCTAAGACTTGATGAGCTCATCTGATGAATGATTATAGACATTGAAAAGGAGAGGATCAAGGACTGAGCCCTGGGACATTCCAGCAACAAGAAGTCGATGAAAAGAGAAAACAGCAAAGAACGCTGAGGAGATGCGAGTGAGGCAGGAGGCAGGTCTGGAGGACATGGTATTCTGGAAGCCAAGTGAAGAGTGTTTGAAGGAGGAGGAAAGTGATCAACTTGTCAAATAAGATGATGATGGTTCAAAGATAAGGACTGATAATTGGCCATTGCTCTTGGCATCTTAAAGTTATTTCAACGGATTGTGGGGAGGGAAAAACCTGATTGAAGTGAGTTCAACAGAGAATGGGAGGAGAGGGGAGTTGCAGACAGTGAGCAGAGGCAACTGTTTCGGGAGTTTTACTGTAAAGGGGGATAAGGAAATGGTGTCCGGGTCAGGAGAGGGTTGCTTTTTGTTTGTTTGCATGCTTTTAATATGGGAGACATAACAGCATGTATGAAGACAGGGATAACCCTGTAAACGGGAAAAAGGAACGGGGGGGGGGGCGGGCGGAGGAGAAATTACTAAAACAACGCCCCTAAATATACAACAGGAGACGGGATCTAGTGCAAAATGTATGGGTAGCAGATGAAGCAGTAAAAGCAGTGGAAGCCTCCTCCTCCGGAACGTCTCTGTCTCTCATTCTCTCTGGCAGCTCAATCCCTCTCGTTCAGGCGGTCTCCTGATTTCTCCTGACCACATCCAGCTCACGTCGTTCCGATTTTGGCCGCCAAGACTTGAGGTAACAGTTATCTTTCTCTCCAGTATCCTGAGAGCCCCTCCAGAGGTTGCATCGAAGTCACCTCTGAGTTTTTCACACACCTCCAAATCCTGGCCCAGAGCCCCCAGTCTGCACTTGTTGAATTCGCGCAAAAAGACCCCAGGCAGCAGCTACGTGGCTGCTTACATAAAGGGGGGTTGGTCCTAGCCCTGCGCTCTGGGATCCAGACGTTCGAGCTGCACTCTGGCTCCCCATCTACCAGCCGCAGACTGTACAGCCTAATGGGCACTCTGGCCCCTAGTGGCCACCGTATCTCATGTCAGATGATACCGAGAAGGATGCGAGGTTGGTGGGGGTGGGGAGGCTAACCCCTGGGGTGGGTGGGCTGAAGACAGAACTGAGTAAGGATTGGACTGAGCGTTCGGGGGCGGGGCTTAAGGGCGAACTCTGGGCAGAGACTGGACCGAGCTCAAGGAAGCGGGGCCTAATGATGGCCCGGGACGGAGATTGGACTGAGGGCCTTTTCGGCGCAAGGATTGGACCGAGCTCTTCGGGGCGGTGCTTGAGGGGGCGGTGCCGTGTCGGAAGTCAAAGGTCGGTAAATAGTGGTGATGTCATGCGGGCAAGATGGCGGAAGGGTGAGCCCGTCATTCAGCTCCCGGGCGTTGGGGCCTGAATTCTCCCAGGGTTGGGGTGCTGGGCCAGGGTCACCGTGGGGAACGGGAGGCCAGAGCGGGCGGGGACAGGGTGAAAAGGCGGGATGGAGTTGCAGTATGAGGGGGTGGGGAAGCAGTCTGAAGCCCTGGCCCGCGGACCACATCTGAGGGGGAAACTGGGACCCGATCTTTGTGCGGGCAAGAGTCGCATTGCGAGGCCGCCAGATGTATCTCTCTTCCACAGGGAGGACGTGGGGTGGTGGCGGAGCTGGCTGCAGCAGAGCTACCAGGCAGTCAAGGAGAAGGTAAGCCGGGCCAGCTCCCTCCGTCCATCAGGGCCCTGCACAGCCTCAGTGCACCCTCTTCCGCGCGGCCCCGTCCGACCTATGTGGGCGCCGGGCCTCGGGGATGAGGCCAACCTTGGTCCTCCTTTTAGCCCCTGTCGGTCTACGAGAGGACTGACCCCTACTCAGACCAGCGTGACACTAGCCAGAGGGAAGTAGCGATTGTTTTAAAGGCTCGAGCGCCCCTTTCATAGGAATACATAGGAAGAAGCAATTTATTACAGCTCAGGGAACTCACACCTTCGTAGAAGACAGAGTATTTTATCTAGGACTGGGAAAAAAAAGAATTATAGCAATAGAAACATTCCTGTAGACATTCAAATATTGGGTTGTCACAGCCAGCACTCTGACAGGTCCTGAGGATACACATGGAATCCTGGGCTTTACAGAGCTCAGTGTGCTGGGAAGACAGCAGTCCCTGAGGCTGAGTGAGGGATGAGTGGGGCTTGGCTCTGCCAGTGGACAGCTATTGTGTGTTCCTATTCCATTCCATGCTAGTTCGTCAAAACCAGCCCAACTGAATCCTGGAAGATAGTTAATCACTATTTACCCCAAGCAACTGGGGTGAGTCTTGCTTCAGGGAAGACTCCAGGAGGCTTCTGACCTCTGTTAAATTAGTCCTCGACTCTGGGAGCGTTTTAACTTGGTTTTAACTCCTCCTTTAGCCTGGATACGCCTGGACAGCCTCTCAGCTACAGCTCAGCAAATCTGAGATTGCCCTGAGCTCTTTATGTTGTTGATGAGGACTAAGAAAATTTCTCACTGAGGTTTAATAAGAAAGACGTCAAAGTAGCTTTCTTTCTGTTAAATAATCTCCTGGAAGAAAGTTTGACATTCATTCAGCAAGCATTGTGTGAGGGCCTCTTGTTTGTTTCTCTCAAAGTTGGTCTGAACCATAACTCATGAAAAAGAGTTGCTCAGCCTTCCATCTTTGTTCTTGGGGAAGTCCCACTTTGAAGCAAGGATGTGGGGATTGTTTCTGTCTTTGATAATTCCCCACTTGGAAAAAGAGAACTTAATTTCCCTCTCTTAGCTGCTTACAGTTATATAAGTCCGGGCAAGTTATTTAACCTCTCTAGGCTTCAGTTTCTCTCTGTAAAATGAGAATACTAATAATACCTACCTGATAGTATTGCTGTGAGGATTAAATGACAATATATGTGAAACACCAAGAACAATACTTAATACACAGTAAGTAGTATGTAAGCATTAGCTGTTGTTATTGACTGCTAAGAGTGATGGGCAAACATCTTGAAACACCACCAGTCAGTTTATCTTTCCATGTTTTTCTTGGTCTTTCAGTACTTTCCTGGCCTTGTCTCCTTCCCTTCCCATTCTGGCTCCATCTGGACCACTCAGTCCCCTTGAACCCCTTAGCGTACATTGCCCCAGAGACTACAGTTCTAAGATGGTGCTATAATCTGCCTTTCTCTGCCCTTTACCTATCCACTAGAGCATGTCCATTTGTGTGTTTACGTTGCCCACAGATGCTTGCAGAGAAAGTTGCATCATTCCCTGGCCCCACCACAGATTCCCCAGCCTCACTTTGACAAGCTTTTTCAGTCTCAGTTTGTTTCTCCTCCCCTTGCCTTCACGAACTTTCCCCAAACCCAACTCTCCCATAAGTCTCCTGTTCAACCACTTCCTTCTTTATTTCCAGGAAACAACTTCACTTCCTACTTTTCTTTTTTTCTAGAAACTGTTTATTTTCTGTCAACCTTGCTTTCATAGGAATACATAGGAAGAAGCAATTTGCTTGACATCTGTGGAAGGACAGCCTAAAATCACTCAGTGGTGTTTCCTACCCATTTGGTGGGTCACTTCCTACTTTTTAAAGTTGAGGTCAACAACATGATTTCTCTTAACTCCCTTCCAGCCCTGACGCCACCACATACAAACTTATCTATATACACACTCAGCTTCGCCTACCACTTGCCAAATCCAGTGGGGTGGTTTTCAGCCCTTATCTTCCTGGACTTTTTTGCTGCATTTGACACTAGTGATCACTCCCTCTTTCTTGAAATTCTACTCCCTTGGCTTTTGTGGCATAATTCTCTCTCAGATCTCCACATAACTTTTCCAGGCTTTCCTTTCCTGATGTCTCATGAGTGAACCTGAAAGGTGTGGCGTTTCAGGGGCCTTGTCACTCTTGGACCTATCCTCCGTGCCAGTCACTTGAGTGACCTATCAGAAATGCAAATTTCATCACATCTCACCCCCTTCAAACCTTTGGTAGCTCCCTGTCACCCACATTGCCTGCAGCAACCTATCCAGCTTCATCCCTCACCACTTCTGCTTTACCTTTTAGGTAAAAGTTTGGGACTCAAATGTCTGTAAGTCTCGGTAAACCCCAAGCTTTTTCAGTTTTAATTTGCTTCTCCTCCCCTTGCCTTCAGAAACTTTCCCCAAACTTAACTCTTCTCCCAAGTCTTCTGTTCAGCCACTTCCTCTTTTACTTCCAGAAGACAACCTCACATCCTACTTTTTAAATTTTGAGGTCAACAGGGTAATCTCTCAACTCCCTCCCCAACCCTGAAGCTACCACATAAACTAATCTCTACACACACTCAACTTCACATACCACTTGCCAAATCCAGTGGGTGGTTTTCAACCCTTATCTTCCTGGACCTTTCTGCTGCCCGGGCTCCCTTAGCTGACTCCTGCTCATTCTTTAGGGCTCAGACCAGGCTTCCCTTCACCAAGTCTTTCCAAACTCCCCATAATACCCTCTGTCTTTGCACATTAGCACTATTAGGGGAGCATTTTCTCCAGTAGATTGACCTTCGTAAGGGCAAGCACCCTATCTGTTCATATTTGACCCCTCAGAGCTCACAGTGTAGTGAGGGACAACAATTCATTAATCATGCAAATCGTTATCTGATTAAAATTGCCCTCGTACATGTAGATTTAGCAAACATTTCAAGAAACACTGGGAAGGCATCAGTGAACAAATAACATGGACTCTATGTTCATGGAACAGTTTATCTAGAAAGATAGCTAATGGAATGGATAATCATAAGTCTAAATATGAAAGATGTTAAGAGAACATGCAGGTGCCCTGGAAATGTGAAACCGGAGAGCCAGTCTAGTCTGAGGTGGCATCAGGGAGGCTTCTCTAGGGAAGTGACATATTAGCGTAGATCTGAAGGAAGAACCAGAGTTAACCAGGCGGGAGGGTTCACTGTGTTCACTTGTTTGTTTTGAAGAATTAGAACTGTGTGTCAAGGAGAGGGAATAATGTGTTCACACACCCTGTAGAGGGGGAAAGTGCTAGAGCATTTGAAAAACTTGAGAAAGGCCAGCTGGAGCTCAATGAGGGCACAGTGAGTGATAGGGGATATAGTCTGCCAGAGGCGAGATTATGGGCCTTGTAAGTGAAGGTAAAGATTTTATATTTGCTCATAGGATACTGTATAACCACTGAAGACTGTAAAGCTGGGGCAGCATGGTCTGCTCTGATCTACAGAATTCCCACTGCTGTCACAAGGAGAATGTAGTGGAGGTATCTGATGCAATCTAAGGAGTCCAGATGAAAGAGCAGGCTGGCCTGGTCTAAGGCATGGCACCGTGGGTGGGGAGAGGGAATTGACTTCTCCGTCCCAGTGAAGGAGTCCCAAGTCTGAAATGAAGGCATGACTCCCACCCCAAGAGAAACCTCTGGCTGAGAGATGAGACTGTCCCATTCAGAGACTTCCCAGGCTGATGAAAAACTACTCAGGCCCAAATAAAAAACCACCAGAATACTCAAAAACATGCTTAATAAAATTGCAGCTGATTAGCCCCATGTGAAATGAGGAGACTTGCAGGAGCAAGTACAGAGATAGTCCAGGAAGGTGTCCTAAAGTGGAGGATGAAGCAAGACAGGGCAAGACTTAGCCAAGAGCTGAAGACCTGCTGTCTGTCTCAAGCTGAGTCTGCATGCAGGGTGAGAAGCAGATGGGTCCACAGTAGCAAATACTAGTTCTGCCCAAAGCAGCTCTGTGGGTGAATAGAACCCTGGAATGGTGGCACCAAGAAGGCCTCCAAGAAAATCCAATCCAGTGTTTCTCATAACACCCCCTTTGTAAAAATCACAGCCCTTTTTACTGGTATTAAATTGTCAAAAATTACTCATAAAAGCTTTGTAAACTATTGCTGTTACTAATGCAACATGTTCATTAAATCTTTCAAACAAATAATTTCACATACTGCCTTGTATTTCAACTGAATTTCTCTTTCTCTGTAACAAACATTTTCCTTTGATAAAACAATCACACACCTTTTCTTCACATTATTTGAAATTTGAAACAAATGCCATGACTCAAAGCATATCAAAACACTGCATCAGAGTCTGTTTTGTTTTTAGACTACATTTGCCCCCTTCCCCAGTCCACTCTTGAGAGCCACTGATCTAGTTCACCTCTTCATGAGGAGCAAACCGAGAACTAGATGAGAGTTACTCACAGCCACAAAGCTTGTTAAGTGGCTGAGACTGAGTCCCTGTACAGAGCAGGAAGTTCCTTTCGTGCTCTCTGCTGTCAGGTAATCCCAGGTCCTAGAATTGAAACAAGTAAGCATTGTTTCTGAGTTCAGGATTCCCATGTCACATGAGTTTTCCATGTGTCTGTCTGGTACTGAAGAAGCACAGGGAACAAGAACAAAGGGCAGTGGAGCCAGCTGACTCTGTTGTCCCTCTCTGTCTTCCCATAGTCCTCCGAAGCCTTGGAGTTCATGAAGCGGGACCTGACAGAATTCACGCAGGTGGTGCAGCATGACACAGCCTGCACCATTGCAGCCACGGCCAGCGTGGTCAAGGAGAAGCTGGCTGTGAGTATTACCTACACCTTCCACGTGACTCCCTCACCTCAGCCTGACCTGCCCTGGGACCCAGTGGGGCTTCCAACCTTTCTACCATTAGATGATTGTTTTTCCTCAGAGTCTCCCATTTTGAAAGAATTGTGTCTGTCAAGCAAAGAAGCTACATATAATAAGTAATAATAAGGTTTCTCACTTCTGTACTTGTTTTAGCAAATATTTTCCTGTTAGAGTCATTCATTGTGGACAATTTAGAGAATACAGGTAAGTAAAAAAGACAGACCTAAAGACACCCATAATTCCATCTCCTAGAGGTTAATTAACTACTGCTAATATTTGGAGAGTATATCCCTTATGTACACTTTCTTTTTCAAAACTGGAATCAACTGAATACCATGTTTTATAACCTATTTTTTGGCTTAATCATTGTAAACCTCATTCTACAGCATCATAAATGGTGTGGTGTTGTATTATGTGGATTAACCAGTCCCTGCTTTCCTATTTCGGTTTTTTTCCAGTATTGTAAACAGCTACAGTGAATATTCTTATTGCTAAATCTTTGCCCCTGATACTTTCTTTACAAGAAAATATTGGAAGGGATTGTAGGGTAAGTACAGTTTCAGGCCTTTTGATATTTATTGCAAAACTTCCCTCCAGAAAGGTTGTGCCAACTTATGTTCTCACTGGCCATTTTTTGTTAATCAAAAATATATAATGGAATCTTCTTGAGATAGTTAGATTCTAAAGTCATTGTGTCAAGTAAAAATTGTACGGTCACAGATAACCCTGCATTTCCCGTGAAGCACAGTATACTGGTTTTGTGTTACAGTTTCTCCTGTAATATTAGAACAGATTGCTGTTTCTTCATTTGGTCACCAGCTGAATCAGTTGCCTTGTGATTAAAGGCCATGTTAAAAAAACATGTTTTGGAGTTTTTTTAGCCAAGCTTATTCTGTTGAATCTTAGAAAATACCGTCTGCCTGCCAACCACAGCAACTGATGAGCGTGAATGATAAGTAGTTGTCCTGCTGAACTGCTTTAAGTCCAGCCAGTAGCAGAGACACCACTTGTTTCTTTCATTTATTTATTCCTTTTATTCATTTGACAAATATGAGTGTATAGCCATGCCACATTGTGCCAGGCACTATGATAAGTTCTAGGTTTAAAATGGCTGAGCAGCCTAATCAGTAGTATTACAGTTTTCCATGAGGTTTTTAGAGCCTCGCCATGTCTCTGAGCATCCCACCCCTGCTTGCTCAAGGGCATTCTGACCAACGTGGCTAAGCTTGGTGTCCCACTTGCCCTTCTAGGAGGTACATACGTTGGCCCTTAGCTGGTCCTAGGTTTGCCTCTAGGCAAGGCTATCTGTTCTCATCCTGCCCATATTTCTTCAACCTTTCGTACAAAATACTCTACTTCCTGAGCAACGATGATGAAATCGTAATGCCACAATACTATTTGTTAAATGTTTGGCATGGGTCAAGCATTGTACATGCCTTATCCCTTTTAATCTTCACAGCAGCCCTCTGAAGGAAGGAGTTTATCCACATTTTACAAATAAGGAAACTGAGACTCATAGAAGGTTTATGTCTCATAACCAACAAGTTGTAGAACTGGGATTCAAATCCGAGTTTAACTCCAAAACTAGTACCTTTCCTATCACTGCTCATAGGTCCACTGCCCCACTGAATGTCCATGGCATGGATCCTTTCCTGTCAATTTTTGATCAGCCTGACTAACCTGGAAATTTTGATGAAAGAGCTGGTCAAGGAGGTCTGCTCTGACCTGCCCCGGCCTACTGTGGCCCTGTTCCACACCCCTATCTGGGGGATGGGTACCCTGGCTGCCTCTCTCTCCTCTAGCCCCAGAGATGCGGTAAGGGGTCATAAGCACTTCCCTGGTTCCCACATGAAGCACACTTTTGCCCCTCCCCTCCATATGCTCTGCCCCATATCGCAGCCTGTCCCTGGGCCACTTGCTTCCTCTGCTGGCTTCTTTCTACAGACTGAAGGCTCCTCTGGGGCGACAGAGAAAATGAAGAAGGGGTTATCTGACTTCCTAGGAGTGATCTCTGATACCTTTGCTCCCTCACCGGACAAAACCATTGACTGCGATGTCATCACCCTGATGGGGACACCCTCAGGCACAGCTGAACCCTATGATGGCACCAAGGTATTCATTAGCAGCCTCCCCTGCAGATGCCAAACGGCACTGGACTCTAGCTTCCAACCTGTACTCTCAAAAGCAATACAAGTACAGGCTAAGAAATGAACATATGTATATGACTAAATTGGGGGATACTGATAAGCAAGAAGAGAATTTCTTCTGAATCCATAATCTCATCATGTATAACCTTCCAGTTCTTTTTCTTTGCAAACATTGGTAAAGATAATTTGAGATTTTCTTTTTAACAAAAAAGGTACTTTATACATGCAATTTTATCTTAAAATACTTTATAGTAAGCTATTAGCATTATTCTTAATCACTATCATTTTTAATGTTTTTAAATTCTTGAAGTGAATATAGCGTGACTTAGTTATTTCCTGTCATATTTCAACCATAATAAGAAATGCTGTAGGGAGCATCTTTTCAGGCATGGTTTTCTCCACATTTGGGTTATTTAAGACTAATTTCCAATAAAAATAACTGTATGGGGGAAAGTATCTTCAAAGCACTTAAGTCAACAACAGTGGTATAGTTCTATCATGTTTTATTTTCCCATCATTACTTCTCATATTTCATGGAGTATTTTCTCCTAGATTCAGTGTGATATCCTAGAAGTGTGGCCTTCTTCACAGCATTTTACTAATTTACACTGAATTTCCATTCTAAACTTTGATTTTTCAAGCATGCTTTCAGCACTGGTATTAATTAGCACCATCACTTTGTGAACATTTGAGGGGAAATGTGAAATTTTTTAAATGATAACAACAATGAATCCCCCAAACCACTTGCTGAAGTTGCCAGTGCAGCCAGCCTGGCCATGCTTCACCTAATACTGAGGAAGGAAGGAAGGGCTTTCTGTTTAAAGTTTGCTATTCCTGTGGCCCTAATAGGAGCACAGCTTACAGTTCACTCAGCAGACTGGCTATGAAATGAAGGAATTCTTAATGAATGGTTTTAATTTGGGGGAGTTATATAATTTCAAGCTGCCCATAAATTTGGACTTTATTAATATGTTTGCACTAAAATTTTTGAAATTTCATATAATCCAAAAGCAGTCTGTACAGATAACTTTGTAGCCTACTTATACTGTATTTTCCTAGTTCCCAGGGGTGGAATACTGGGCAAAAGACCATTTTTCTGGGAGCTCCAGTTTTGGACTCCTAGCCCAATGCCCCACTCCCTAGCCACAGTATTAATTGACAAGTGTCCTGTGGATATGGCAATCAACAGGGAAGAAGCTAGGCTGTGGTTGATTTGATTAGGTACTCAGCAGAGAGGGGGTGCTTTCTGTGCCCAGCACCCCAGAATTTCTGTTCTCTGTTTCTTATAGGCTCGCCTCTATAGCCTGCAGTCAGACCCAGCAACTTACTGCAATGAACCAGATGGTGAGGAGGTAGTGGTGAGAGGGCGGGCTTGCAGGGCAGGGAGACCAAGGGGTCTGGGCCATGTGCCCTGTTTGTCTCTGGAAGCAGTGGCCAGACACCCCCTGTGCAGAGGGACCAGAGTGGGGTTAGTGTGTACCTTCCATCTAGTGGGAGAGTTGACGGCCCCTCTTCCTCCCTGAGCCGGGACTGTCTTGATCCCTGCCTACAGGGGCTTGTTCCCTCCCTCATCTGCAGCTCAGGCTCCCTCCCAGCCCCGCTGCCCTGCCTGCCTTCCCTTCTGGGCCTGTTGGCTAAGTCCCTGGTGTGCAGCAAACCACAGGCTGGGAACTGGAGATCAGAAATTAGTCAAGCCCTCAATCTAGTGCAGACCTCCGGGAGCCTGCTGTTGGGAGAGAAACAGGAAACAGTGAATAAAGCAAAGATACCAGAGATGGAATGACTGCTTCTACAGAAAGAGGGCGGCAGGGGAAGCCCAGGGGATGGCACCCAGCCCAGCCTGGGGAATCTAGGATGTGACACTGGAATTGACGTTTTTAAGGATGAATTAGAAGCAAATTAATTTTTCTTTTAGAAGTGGGGGGAGGTGTTCCACATCTAGGCGTTTGGGAAGGCTGGATTAAAGGGGGATTGTGGGAGTGAGGGCAGTAGGAGTGCTGGTTGGAGCCAGATTAGAAGGGCTCTGGGTGCCGGACTAGCAGTTTGAATTTTGTTGTGCAAGGCTCAAAGTAGTGGTTCTTAACCATTTTTTAGTCACAAAGGCCTTTGAAAATCTGTTGAAAATGACAAGCCCTCTCTCCACAAAATTTTGTTTGTAATATGGGAGTTCTTTGACTCTTTGAAGTCCATCTTTAGACCCTAGTTTAAAAAGCCCCCCTGTGGTGAACTACTGAAGAGCCTTCGGTCATGGTTTGAGAAGGGTGAGATAGAGAGGGACAAAAGATGGGCAGACAGGTTTGAAGGCTGGTTAAGAGTCGCCATGGCACTGGGAAGACCAGAGCCTAGGAAGTGGCAGGTGGAGTGAGGAGGAAGGTGTGCATAAAAGAGACTGAGGAAGTGGAATCCAGAGAGTGGCTAAGGGAGGAGACTAGGATGGCCCCAGGTTTTGGCAGAGAACTGGGTGGGACAGGTTGGAGAGGGAAGAAAATGAACACACCTTGGGTTTGCTGCCCCTGTGCAGGTGCAGGTGGAGGTGTCCTGCGGATACCAGGACCCCCATATCTGGAGCCCAGAAGGTAGCGGGGGCTGTAACAAGAATTGTCAGTTGGGGAGAGAGGTTGAAACTCATGATTTAGTGGCAGCTATCTTAAGAGAAAATAGAGAATGAGAAAAGGTAAGGAAAGGAAAAAGAAGAGCCCAGCTCATTAAAGATCACATGGAGTAACAGAGAGGTAGGAAGAAAATCACAAAAGAATGAGAAGCCAGGAGAGAGAGGGGCTTCAGGAGGACAGCAGTGGCTCCCAGGGTCAGAAAGTGGAGCAGTCCCATGAAGGAGGGCAGAGAAGTAGCCACTGGATCTGGCAACATGGGGTCACTGGTGACCTGAGAACAGCTGTTTCAGCAGAGGGGATTCAGTAACCAGCTGCTAAAAAGCAAGCAGTTTTTAAAAAGCAAACATGAGAAAAAGGAGACTGCAGCCCCTTCTGGAGATCATTTAGGTGCTGCGCCCTGATATCAGTGAGACCCACCCACCCTTTCATCCCCATCTTGGACCAAGTAGCTTTGAAAGAAACCTTAAGATTTTGTCATTGTCAATGTCCAGGCTTAGGTATGTTTTCTGTAGGCCCAGTGTTCTTCCCCCAGACTCAGGGAACTGACCATCAGTGTCTGTCCCTCTGCAGGGCCCCCGGAATTGTTTGACGCCTGGCTTTCCCAGTTCTGCTTGGAGGAGAAGAAGGGGGAGATCTCAGAGCTCCTTGTGGGAAGCCCTTCCATCCGGGCCCTCTACACCAAGATGGTGAGGGACCCAACTGGCAAGGACCTCAGCCAGCTCCCAGCTTGAGGTGTCGGGAGGTGGGAGGGACATGTCAGAGTCACTGGGGAGTCGTCTGGCCCAAAGAGCAGTGAGAGATCCTGTAGAGCCAGACCAGCCAAGTCCTGAGCAGAGAACCCACATAGTGGAAACTGACTCACCAGCAAGGCCTGATGGGAGTTCTTTTCTCCCTCCTAGGCCAGGCTGGGCCAGGAAGGTAGGTCTGGGCGGGGTGGGGGTTGGCTGTGGGGAGGGTGGAAGTGCTCTGAGAATCACTGCTCAGCCACTTAACCGTGTCTGTAATCCAGAACAGTTGGGAACAGGCTGATAAGGCTGGTGCACAGACCCCACACAACCACTCCCAAAGTCTCATCTCCACTGTCCCCTTCCTCCAGGTCCCAGCAGCTGTTTCCCATTCAGAATTCTGGCATCGCTATTTCTATAAAGTCCATCAACTAGAGCAGGTATGCTGGCCTACCCCTTGGAGGCACCCCACTCAGCCTTGGTGGGAAGTGGGCTGGATTTCGTTGAGGGAAGAAGGGGCACAGGATACTAAGAGTGCTGGAGTCCAGACCAGAGTCTGGAAAGAGGGTGTCCTGACTGCTCCTGGCCGTCTGCTCCTCCCCACACTCAGGAGCAGGCCCGGAGGGATGCCCTGAAGCAGCGGGCAGAACAGAGTATCTCCGAAGAGCCTGGCTGGGAAGAGGAAGAAGGTAAGAGGTATTGAGAGGCAATGGGCAAGTAAAAGGTCCTGCCTGTGGGAGACTGCCTGGGCCATTCTCTCTGAATCCCAAGGAGACTTGGCACCCCAGAGAAGAGTAGAGAATGAGTACAGTGTTTGTATGTGTTGAGGATAGGCTGAGCTAACAGGGAGGTGTTTACCAAGGCTGTGGAATTCCAGGTTTAGGTACAGAAATCACATGTGTCCGTAGCAGCATGTTCCCCTGCCAGCCCCTGGACCATCTACTTCAGAGTTACCTGGATGCTTATTCAAATTCCAGATTTCATTTCCTCTCTTCTAAATAAGACTCTGTGGACATGTGGCCAAACTTGTATTTTTAACAAGCACCTCTGATAGTGTTAATGCCCAGCCAGGTTTGGGAACCACTGGCTTAGGGAGGAAGCTAAGCATCTTCTACCTGGTAGCTCAGTTTAAGACGGTGTTTTGCAGCCACCTGCATGTTAACACTTAAGTGCGTATATGTCCAACCTGTACTAAGAGCTTTATACATGTGTAGTCTTTGCCACAACTTCATTATCCCCCTTTTTTTAAACAAATGAGACAGTTAAGTGACTTGCCCAATATCATACATCCAGGATGTAGCAGAGGCCAGCCTGAACCCAAAACTGATTTATTTTCAAGTCTCGGCTTCCTAATTTATCATGTCATCCCGGGCTGTGCTGCTGAAAGCCGAGTGCCCGTCAGACATGTGCTGGGCCTCCCGGGTAGGAGAGACTTTGACCGGGGTATCTGCAGAAGAACCATGATGGGGAGAAGGTGAGGAAGCGGGCACCCCTTAGTGCTGCCCAGAGTAAACTGGGGGAAAAGCCTGAGGTCTGTCTTCAGAGAGCTCTCAAGTTCTCTTGGGGCTCATCAGGGAACACTGCCTTCTTTCCTTACCTTTCTCTCCCACTAGAGGAGCTTGTGGGCATTTCACCCACATTTCCAAAACAGGGAAAGGTTCCTGTGGCCAAAATTTCCACATCCCTTGAAGGACCTGGCCCCCAGAGACCCCATGATGAGACGCTGGTGACTCCAGCTGAGCCTCCAACAGAGGCGACTCCGTCAGAGAGCAGCGAGAGCATCTCCCTCGTGACAGAGATCGTCAACCCTGCCA
The DNA here is from genome assembly GCF_040802235.1 of Manis javanica. NCBI lineage: Eukaryota > Metazoa > Chordata > Mammalia > Pholidota > Manidae > Manis > Manis javanica. The sequence continues at coordinate 24,268,122 of NC_133159.1, read as the reverse complement.
CTGCGCCTGAGGCACCAGCGCTGCCCAAGGACCTGTCCCAAAGGCTTCTGGAGGCATCTTTGGAGGAACAGGGTCTGGCTATGGATGTGGGCGAGACTGGACCCCCGCCCCCAGCTCAGTCCAAGCCCCCCATCCCTGCTGGCCGCCTGAGCGGCCCAGAGCCCAGGCCTCCAGCCAGAGTAGAGACTCTGAGGGAGGAGGTGCTCACAGACTTAAGGGTGTTTGAGCTGAACTCAGACAGTGGGAAGTCTACACCTTCCAACAATGGAAAGAAAGGTAAGTCAAGGCCAAAGCCCAAAGAGAGTGTGGGGGCAGGGCAGACAGTTGCTACCTCACAAGGCAGAGCTGCCTCCTTGTTCCTTGTGAGGATCCTAGGAGCAGATTCCTTTATTTGCAATACCAATGATGATATGACAGCTACTATATATTAAGTGTGTATTACCATAGTCCGTCAATTCTAAGCTTGTTACATATCTCTGAAATAAGGGTGAATGTGAAGTGCTCCAAAAATGTTAGCTAATACTATATTTTCTATCCCTAGAAGGATCTGCGCTAGCATTTAAACCTAAAGAGTCTCAAATCCCTAGAAGGCAGCCTGAGGTTAGGAAAAGCTGTCATGGCCACAACCACAGCTCTGAAGTGAGGAGCCAGCCAGGAGTCCAGCTTCTAATCACAGGAAACCTGCACATCAAAGTGTTCTGAAGGCACAGGGAGTCAGAAGAACTGGGTTTGGGTTGCAGATCTGCCCCCGTCTAGCCCTGGAACATTGTGCAAAATTACTTAACTCTGAGTTGAGTCCTTTGATGGCTTCGTTTGTTAAATACCCACTACATGTACAGGTGACAAGCACTTCACACTGACACCTCTAATCTTAAAAAACTTCAGGCCCAGGCCTACCCAGAATCAGCTGGTACCTGATTCTGGCCTATGAGACCGTATCAAAGTGCAGAATTCTGAGCCACCACCTAGACCTGCTGAATCTGAATGAGGGTGGGGAGATAGGCATCTACATTCTAGTAAGTTCCTCTGTGGTTCTTTACAAAGAGAATGGTTTTATCCTTATTTTATAAATATATTGAAGCTCAGAATAACTTACCCAAGACTACACAATAGATAAAAAGTAGGGATTCCACCCAGGTCTGCCTGGCTCCATAGACCATGCTTTTACCACGTGGCTCCTGACTAGATGGCTAGGAAGAAAGAACAGTTCCTACAAGAAACATGGGGAGCAGAGCTAATGGCAGGTTCCAGAGCCTGGGCACCTGGTGAGGAGTAGGCTGGACAAGGAGATATTTATAGATGATACCATTGAAAGATCAGAGGCCTGTTCTTTTTAGATTACAGAGTAATATGTGTTCAATTTAGAAAAGAAAAGGAAAAGAATTACTCTGTGGCTTCATCACCTAGAAATAACTATTGTTAGTATTTTTGTGGGTATCTTGTTCATCTTTTCTGTATGCGTACATCCATCTGAGGTTTTTTCTGGAATCATACTGTGTATCCTTTTTTAAAGGAATTATTTTTACAGTTTTCTTCTTAGTAATAACTTTCACATGTACATTTTTTGTTGCCTGTAAGAATATAAATGTTTAGATCAGTGGTTGTCAAACTTGAACAGGCATCAGAATCATCACATAGAGCAGAATCATGTAGAGATTGGTAAACTGTTTCTGAACAGGGCCAGATCACAAATATTTTAGGTTTTGGGGGGCATACAGTCTCTGCTGCAACTACTCAGGTCTGCTGTTGTAGTGGGAAAGCAGCCATAGACAATGTGTAAACAAATGGCCATGGCTGTGTTCTAAAGTTTTATTTCCAAAAAGGAAATTTCTAGGCTAGAGTTCATCCACCAGCCATAGTTTGCCAAACTCTGGTTTAGCAAAAGGGTCTGTGAATACTCAGTGAGTGCAAACTATGGATACTATGCACTTGGAATACAGAAGAAAACGATCCCTCACATTCTAGCTCCTCTACTATTAGACAATAAGCATGTTTAAGATGTAATGTTATGAAGTGATAAATACAATGGAAAATAGAACAAGTAGAGCAGAATGGGTGGGATCGTCAGGGTAGGCCATTTTAGACTAACATTTGAGCAGAGGTTTGAAGGAGGCAAGAAAATTGGCCTGTGGACACATGAAAAGATGCTCCACATCGCTAATCATCAAAGAAATGCAAATTAAAACCACAGTGAGATATCACCTCACACCAGTAAGGATCACCATCATCGAAAAGACAACCAACAACAAATGTTGGCGAGGTTGTGGAGAAAGGGGGACCCTCCTACACTGCTGGTGGGAATGTAAATTAGTTCAACCATTGTGGAAAGCAGTATGGAGGTTCCTCAGAATGCTCAAAATAGAAATACTATTTGACCCAGGAATTCCACTTCTAGGAATTTACCCTAAGAATGCAGCACTCCAGTTTGAAAAAGACAGATGCACCCCTATGTTTATCGCTGCACTATTTACAATAGCCAAGATATGGAAGCAACCTAAGTGTCCATCAGTAGATGAATGGATAAAGAGGTGGTACATATACACAATGGAATATTACTCAGCCATAAGAAAAAAACAGATCCTACCAGCAACAACGTGGATGGAGCTAGAGGTTATTATGCTCAGTGAAATAAGCCAGGCGGAGAAAGGCAAGTACCAAATGATTTCACTCAAATGTGGAGTATAAGAACAAAGGATAACTAAAGGAACAAAACAGCAGCAGAATCACAGAACCCAAGAATGGACTAACAGTTACCAAAGGGAAAGGGACTGGGGAGGATGGGTGGGAACGGGGGGATAAGGGTGGGGAAAAAGACAGAGGGCATTACGATTAGCATGTATAGTGCGTGGGGGGCATGGGGAGGGCTGTGCAACACAGAGAAGGCAAGTAGTGATTTTACAGCATCTTACTACGCAGATGGACAGTGATTATGAAGGGGTATGTGTGGGGGACTTGGTGAAGGGGGGAGCCTAGTAAACACAATGTTCTTCATGTAATTGTAGATTAATGATACAAAAAAAAAATTCTAATAAAGCAAGCTAAAATAGTTACAAGAGAAAAGAAAAAAGAAAAAAAAAGAAAATTGGCCTGTGGATACCTGAGGAAGAGAGTTGCAGTTACAGGGAACAGCCCATACAAAAGCCCTAAGGCGCTAATGCACCTGGTATGTTTTAGGAGTAGCAAGATCAGTGTGGGTAGACTGGAGTGAGTGAAGAGGAAGAGGTTTATTGTCCATTCCTTCTGGAAGATTTCTGTGGCTCCCAGGAAGTCTCTGGGCCAAAGTGCCTCTCCACTATTAAGTAACTTGCTCTTTCTCACTTAATAGTTTAAGACAATTAATTTTTCCACATATATACATGTTCTACAGCCTAACCTTTAAAAGCCACATAATATTCCATCATGTGTCTCCACCATTTATTTATTTTGATAATTCCCCATCAGTGGACTTCTGGGTTATTTTTTAAGTTTTCATCTCTACAACAGCATCACAGTGACCATCTCTTTGGCTAAATTTTTCACTGAATCCAGGAATTTCCCTAGAAAGGATTCCTAAAGTGAACTCACTGAGACACAGTGAAAGCAGTATGTAAAGCCCTTTGATGGGTATATACCCATCACCCAGCTATGACCTTTCCACATACCCTCCCCACCTTTACACTGGATTGTGGTTCCAGGCTCAAGCACAGACATCAGCGAGGACTGGGAGAAGGACTTTGACCTGGACATGACCGAAGAAGAAGTACAGATGGTACTTTCCAAAGTGGATGCCTCTGGAGAGGTGAGTGGGCCTGGCTGGCCACAGGCACTAAGCCCAGTGAGCCCAGGGTCTGAGGACTCTCCCCATCAAGCCCAGTTGTCCCCTCAGGGTGGATCTCTGCTCTTCTCTGAGGTGGTAGGCTATGGGAAGGAAGTTAGGATCTCCCACTCAGGCCCTGAACAGTTGTTATCAGCAGGCTCTGCTTCCCCTCACTTCCAAGGTCAGTGGATGGAAGAGTTCTTGACATTAGCTCTGTATCAAAATCACCTGAGAAACTACTAAAAAAGATGCTAGACCCTGCCCCCAACATTCTGACTCATTGATTCCAGGTGTGGGACCTGAGCAGACTTCTGGCCTTGGAGACAAAAGACAATGTTATCTAGGGCAATTTACTCAAACCGAGCCTGTTTCCCTATCTAAATCATGGAATTGATCATCAGAACCTTGTAAGCTGTGATAGACCATGCATGTAGATGCATTAGGCAGAGTGCCTGGAACCTGAGAGCACTCAATGAACATTACTGAAACCACCACAAAACCCAGTTATAAAGTCAGAGACCTTACTACTTTTTTTCTTCATTACCTCTCACAATCAACAGTGGGTCATTTTGAATGAGAGGCTAGGAAGAAAGCTGTCACAGCTAGTAAGTGACAGGACTGAGGCTCTAGCCAAGACATCTGATTCAAATCAGTGTTAGCTTCCACTGTCACACAAGAACCACACGGTTCCTTATAGCATGTAGCTCTTGAACCTGCTGTAATGAGTGAACAGATTAGAGAGATGGGAAGGGCCTCATTTTTCATATTGGAAAACTAGAGCCTAGAGGGAGGTAGAGACCAAAGAGTATTTTGCACCTGTGACCTCACTATACCCAGGGCAGGAGATGCCCACAGCACTCTGTCATGCCACAGGGCCTTGATGGCTTTTATGTCTTTGCAGCCCTTTTTGAAACCCATCATACAATATGCCCAGGCAGAGTCATTCTGGGACTCATCATACCATGGTCAGCTGACAGCAGGCCAAGAGAAAGTTCCCCAGGGACTTCAGTGGGGATTAGGGTGCTGGAGCCCCTATGAAGGCCCTGTGAGCCCCTGCTGTCCATTGCCGCCCTCGCTCTTGATTAGTGTACTCTCAAGTTCTCTGTCTCTCAGAGCCGTGTTCTCACATGCTCAAGAGGAGGCAAATTATCCTTAAAGGATGGACTGACTTGGTTCCTGTGGACAGGGCATCCCCTTGTACTGTCCTGTGTTGGTTGGCACTTCATTTGGGTCTGGAATGATCAGAACAGCAGACCCACCCCTTAGGCAGAGGGCAGCTGTGCTCCCCATACACATTCCTTAAGACTAGTGGTTCACTCCCATAGGGGGGCAGGGTATGGCCTGGGGGAGTGGGGGAAAATCGGAGGATGGCTATCCAGAAATGGAGGCAGCAGGGGGAGATTTGGTCTGGGCTTGACTCAGAGGAATAAATATGTGTTGTGCTCTCCATTATTCCCTCCTATTTGCAGCTGGAAGATGTAGAGTGGGAGGACTGGGAATGAGGGGAGCGAGAACGAGCAGCTCCCCCACCCACAGCACCTCCCACGTCCCTCATTCATCTCAGTCCAGCCCTGGAAGATACTGACTGAGAATGTTTTCCAAATGGCCTCTGTCAACCAGAGCTCTGCACACAGATTCTGGGTTGCTCCTTGCTGGCCCTTTAGGCCTCTGCTCACATCTGGGAAGAAGCTCACTAAATCCAAACCAGGAACTCTGACTTGTGCCAACGACAGAATGACTTAAAGGGGAGGATACCTAGCCCCATCACCGGAAGAACCTACATTTCTCTGCGGAAACACCTACTGTTGCTGGGCAGTCCCAAGGGATAGCTCTGGCCCTTCTGAAGCCTGTATAGACAGAAGCTAAACCACCAGTCTCTTGGAGGAAGTGGAGACCACATACTCTGTCCACCCATAAGCAGGCAAGGGAGGTCATCCACCTGCCCTTGGCTAGATAGGGATGGCAAGCACATTCTGGTTCCTGTCCCAGTTGGTGAGAGGCATTTGTCTCTGGGAAATTTGCCTCTCTTGGGAATCTCTCCCTGCCCCAGGCATTTTCCATTCCTGGAAATCTTCAGAATCTAGAGACCAAACCCTGAGTTCCCACCTCCTCCTCCTCTTCATCATGCCCGGGCTGGTATGTCCCCAATGCCTCTCCTAGGGCTTAGTCTGTCAGATGCACCCAAGTCCTTAGTCCAGCTGTGCCACCTATGAGAGTCTGCCCCCCCCAAGAAGGGAAGGGGCCACTTCAGGCCCTTCTGTGCATTGCCTAGCAGGATACCTTGTCCAACCAACTACTCACCTCGAGTCCCCTGTAGCTTAGGGCACAGCCAGCTACCAGTGGTACAGAGCAGCAAGCAAAGCTGAGTACTTACAACTCAGGTAAGTCCAACTTCTCCGCCTCAACCCTTCTGCATCTTGAAGGGATCTGTTGGGGATGGACTTCTTGAGACTTTCATCAGGCTTCTGCAAAAGCTCTTCTTCTTGAAGACAGACCCAGTCTTTGTGGGTCTTACCCTCCATGCTGGTAAAGCTGTACCTCTCTTGGGGGAATGAGGGGCTGTAGGAATGCCTGAAGACCCTGGTGCTTCATGCTGCTGCTCTGGTGATTCTTGTAGATAATCTGGTATGTTCACCAATGATTTAAAGGGATTGTGGTCAGGGATGCCAAGAGAGTGGTGGTCATTTCTACTTCAAACCTTCAATGAGGGGGTGGGATGGAGAGAATGCTCAATCTTTTTTTCATGGAATAGGGTTTTTCTCTTTGTAATTATTTCTTTAGTTTACCTTTTGGTTGGTTGTGCAATATTATATATTTTAAATTATAATGCATCTCCCCAGAGTATTTTGTAGCCAGGAAAAGAAAAAAGGAAAAAAAAAAAAAGATTCTAACAGCTGTTAGTTTTGTAATTAAAAATGAGAGAAAAAAGACCTTTGTCCTGAACGTTTTCCAGACTTTCCGTTAACAGCATTAAAGAGATTCAACAGAAGCTGTAAGGTGTCTGGGGATCTGTTCTTGTCCCCCAGGGCAGGAGGCACACAGTAATTGGTGGCTTCCCACTTGGAGCCTAGGAGAAGGGGAATGAGTTTGGGGAGGGGTGGTCTGGGTCCTGAGGAAGTCCCTTGTCCTCATTCCAGACTCAGCTTGGCCTTTGAGTCACCAAGACAAGGAATCAAGAGGCTGTTTCTACATTCCCAGTGCTTCTGCTTTGGGAGAAATTGCTCTTGGTCATTTTTCTCCTCCTCTCTCCTTTCCTCCCCCTATATGTGTATGATTCTGGGGTCTATTTTTAATTCGCTTTAGTTAAACACCTGTATGAAAATCACTAAGTCAGCCGTAATAAAAGGGAAGTCTGAATGAGGCCCTCTGGTTCCATGAAGATCTTTAAAGGGAAAGAGAAGTAAGGCGGGTGTAGGTGATAAGTAAAGTATAGAATATATATATCACCATTTTGGAAGCGGGTTTTGGGGCTTGCTTTCTCCCCCTGCTTTATTGGGGAGGACTTGCCATTGCTTTCATCAAGTGCTTGCTAGCCATGGATGCCAACTAACTTCTTCAATCGAAGGCCGGAGGATCATATCTGGTTCCAGAAGCCACTTGAGCAGGTCCTGGCATTCGGCTGAGATGCCCAGATGGGTGGGGAAGGACACCCCCTTCTGCTGCTGCCACAGCATCTTAGGGATGTTTGTGTCATCAAAAGGTAGGCTGGCACAGAGCATGACATACAGGACCACACCCATGCTCCAGACATCACCCTTCTTGCTGTCATGGGGAATACCCTGCAGCACCTCGGGGGCAGCGTAGGCTGTGCTGCCGCAGAAGGTCTGGCTCAGCTCCCGGCGTGACTTGGGCAACACCTTGGCAAAGCCAAAGTCAGTCAGCTTCAGGTTCAAGCCCTGCAGCAAGGCGTTCTCGCACTTGAGGTCCCGGTGAGCCACGCCACAGCCATGACAGTAGCGGATGGCCTCCACCATCTGATGGAAAAGGGCCTTGGCCAGGCTCTCAGGTAGTGGCCCTCCATTCAACACACAGTCAAAGACATCCCCTCCCTCAGCCAGCTCCATCACCAGGTAGATTTTCCCATCAGCAGACTCCAACATCTCATATACCTGGATGATGTTCTTGTGGTTCAGGGTATGTACAATCTGGAGCTCCCGAGGCAGGAATCTCTGGATAAATTCTGAGGAAACAAGCGGGAAAACATGGGGTATCAAGTTCAGAAGGGCCTAACTCTTCTTTCCTGTCTCCTCTTTTCCAAATTCTCTCTGCCTATCTGCCCACTTTGTCTGGGTTTTGTGCCTTGACTCCTGTTAACAGTCTTAAAAACATCTAGCTGCTTAGATATTGCAAAGAATATTCACTGCTGTTATTTTTGTAGTTACTACATTATTCAAACGAACTCCTCCCTGCCAGCCTCAAGAACTGTTGTGAGTAGCCTATGAGACCGTATCAAAGTGCTTTGAGGACTTTTAGACAAAATCATTCAATCTCAGGAGCCCTGATTGCTCACAGAATGGTGAGCCAACTCCTCTCACCCTTGCATCCTGACCCAGTTTTTTCCGTGAGCCGTCTTCCTTTTTCCCATCTCTTGCCACCTTCCTGGGCACCAGATCCTGCCTCTGCTAGCCCTGGCCATGGCCTGTCAGTCTCTGTACCCCTCCTGGAATTGGAAAGGCCTGGCAGGCTTGGGTCCTGCCACTTTAATTTTGGGTGTTGGGAGGGTGTAATGTTCCCTGACTCCCAGCATCCTCTGTTCCCCACTGACCTACCCAAGAGCCACAGTCTCTGTTGCTTTCCTTGGTTCCAGACTAAAGGGGAGCAGGGCATGACTGGAGAAAACACCCACCCCACCTCAGCCAGCCCTTCCTTCCTCCAAAGGGGCCCCAGCTCACCTTCTGGCCCTCCCATCTTGTCTATAATTTTAATTGCCACTTTTCTTTCGTGTTTTTTGGAAAATGCTTCTTTGACTTTTGAGTAGGTCCCTTCCCCAATGGTCTTGCCCAGCTCGTACCCATTGGAGAGGAGAAAGTCCTCCATGCTGGCTAGCGTCTCCTTACTTCCTGTCACACTCCCAGCTCATGCTGTCTCTGTGAGGCAGCTCTACTCCACCACCGCCCTTGGCCTGCGCTTTTTCCCCCCAAGGACTTCATCCGCAGCCACCCCAGCGCTAGAACATTCTCCTTAGGGACACAGCAGCCGTGAGTGGTGGGGAGGGAGAGGGCCGGACATTTTCTAACTGGCCCAATTGTGATGTAAATGCTGTGTGACCCCTGGCTAAACTGGCAATGCCCCTATCTGCCCTCACCACCACCAAACCCAGCACCAATTAGGTCGCTGCTGTGCCCCTGCCCTGCGCCACCAGGGAGTCGCAGCCCCTCCTTTAGGGGACGCTCCGTGGGGTCTGCGTGCCGTCCAGGAAGACTGGCTGTTTTCCGAAGTCGCGCCCCACGCGACTGTTTGCCCTCGCCTGCTGCGCCCCCATCGCGCATCTGGGGGTCGACGGGAACCGGTCTCTAGACGCAATGGCAGGAGTCCTCCGGCTCCCGACCGCGTTAAGTGCTGGGACGGTGGAGGTTCCCCGGCGGGAAGAACGGGCTCTGTGAGGTCAACGCGCCGCGGCCCGGGTCACAATGCAACCCTCCCCTTCGAAGCCCGGGTCCGGACGCACTGCAGACACCTGCGCGAAGCTGCCTGGACTGGAGCGTCCTTCTGCTGCCAGGGCACCTGCAGCTGCTTTCAGCCTGGAACCGGTCTCGGCCTCCCGCAGGTGAGCAACGGCTCAGGGGACAGGCGCAGCTGGGGGTACGCCTGGCGGCCTGACCGCCACTCCCCGCGCAGAACGCCCCGGGGCCTGGACATGAGTGCCCAGGAGACCCCGCAGGGTCGGAGATTACCGCTTGAGGCCGGAGATTCCCCTGGCCTTGCCGCCGCACCCGAGTCCCAGGACAGTCCGGAGCAGGTACCTACGGAGCACAGCCCGGTCAGGTGAGGCCTGCGGCCTTCCCCGCGGCCCCTCCTGCCGTCCCGGCCCTCTCGACCCCGTCGACTTCTCCCGGTCCCGCCCCTTCTCCCACTGTAGTCCCCAGGCTCCCCACACCCCCACGTAAGGTGCCCACTTCCACTCCCGAACCACGGAGACCCCAGGTGCAACCCCTGGACTCGTCCCCTACTGGATGGACCGGTCCCCGCCTCAGCACCCCGCTTCCGCAGGCCGCTTCGACGCTGCCCCGGCTGCCACTGCCTGACGCTGCTGCACGTGCCCATCGACGTCTACCTGGCCATGGGCGGGAGCCCCCGGGCCCGGGCCACCTAAGTGCGCCTGCGCACGGAGGCTCCCCGGGAGCCGGGCTGTAACAAGGCCTCCCCGCGGGCCTCCACGCTGAGGTCGCGCGCGGCGAGCAAGAGACGATGATGCACGTTTTGAAATAAAAGAATGATGCACATTTTAATAAAGCACAGTATAAATATTCTTTCCATTCCGGGCTGGCCGTGTATGTCTATCGCGTCCGATCGGGCCGCTGACTGCTCCGCCCCATCCAAGAGTACCTTCCCCTCCCTCCCCACCCCGGTGGCGGCTGTGTCACTAGAACCCAGGCCTAGGGGCCCGCCCTTCTGGGTCAGCCTTCTTGCCGGGCGCCAACCCCTCCTCCATTTCTTGCTGGTCGTGAGCCCTTCCAGGACAGCCTTTCCTCTTGGGCCCTACCTCTTGCTCCCATATCCCTCTCCTTAGTTCTTCAGTGAAATTCACACTACCGTGCTGGACTCTGGGAGCCCCCAGAAAGCTCGGGACTGGAGGGGGCGGACAGACAACTTTGAATAATGAGAATGGCCACCCATACAAGGCCCATTTAATTTTCCCAAGGTGGAGTTCGGTTCTGCTACCTGCTGTTTTGTGACCCTGGGTACCTCTGACTTTGTTGGGGGCATTAGGGGCTGCCCTGTCCATCTTGAGTCTTGGTTTCCCCAAGGACTGGTGGGACCAGAAAAAGACTGGGAAAGAAGTCGTTTGAAAAACTTTGATTTCTTATTATTTTACAGGTGAGGATGCTGAGCCTCAGGAGACATGCCCAGGGTCCCCCAGATGATACGTGATGCTAGCACACTCCTTGGTGTCCTCAGACTTAATGCCCTAAATCCATCCCTTAGCAGGGGCCCACGACAAGAAGGCAGCCTGGAAATACAGTATTTAAGCTAAACGAGTATTTTCTACTTTCAGTTTTACTTAAATGAACCTGTAGATTGTAGATTAATGATACCAAAATAAAAATAAAAAAAATAAAAAAGGGATAGAGACTGGCAGGGGCCAGGGTAACCACTCTGTTCCATGGAAATAAGGAGCCTTGTATAGTGTTATCAGGAGTCAGGCCACTGGATTCTAGTTCAAACTTTGCCCCAGACTCGTCAGTACAGGTCAACTAGCCAGACGTGTGTGGAGCACTGGGGTATTCAGTGGTGAACTTGATAGACATGGGCCTTGTGCTCATGGAATTCACATGGCCTAGCAATGACCTGCTGGGAGGACTCACTGACATAAGTCCCTTCTTTCTGAGCCCATTTCCTCAATTTTTTTAATTTAAAAAGGCACCAACTGATCTCTATGGACCTTGCCAGCCACAAAATGCTGCATCTTTCCCATTCTTCCTTTCTGTCTTTTCATCTCCCTTGCTTCCTTTTCCCTATCAACTCTCCTTTTCTTTAAAAAAGATTCACTGCTACCTCCCATATGCTTGGTTAGTGAAGGATGGAAAGATTTCAGATACACACCCTGTCAATTGTCCAGATCCTGGGGCTAGTTAGTTTTGGAATGTGTCCATGAGCAAGGGGAAAGGGCATACCACATGGAAAGTGTGGGTAAAATTGTAGTATTTCCAGAATATCTCGCCTGGCTTTAATGCATTTGCATATCCTTAGGGTGGAGAGAAGTTTATCCCCATGTCAATGGGTAATTACCTGGGCAACCAAGGGCTTATCTGAACCTGAAAAGTCAGGGGGAGGTCCTTCCTTGCTTGTTTGCTTCTGCAGGAACAGGAGAGAGAGAGACGGCTCCGGACTGTAGCTTGTAAGCAATGAACAGGATTTAAACTCTATTTTTCCCTTTGACTGATTTTGGTTTTTAGAGGTTTTTTGCCCCGGGATTTCCTCTTTCTGGCTTTACAGAGAGAACACTGTGGCCAAAGGCCTGGAGGCAGGAGAGTGGAGGGGAAGTCCCAGGAATTCTGTTCAGTCAGTTTTCACCAGCACCTACCTGGGTCATACCAGGTGCTAAGAACACAGGCCTGAATCTGATAGATCCCTTGGCCTTGCAGATCTCAGAATCAGGGAATCCAGGGATGAGTTAACAGAAGAGAAGCTGGATCAGGGGGCCTTGAGTTTCAACTTTGCTCTGTAGGTGACAGGGAGTATGACAGGCTCCAACCTGAGTCACTTTACTCTGCTATTCCTCTCCTTTTCCATCCTGTTCTCAGTTTTTTCTTCCTTTTTTCCTGCTGGAAAAGTCATTGGCGTAAATTCTAGTCGGATTTGAGTCCTGACTGCCATTTACTAGCTGTGCCAACCTTGGGCAAATTAGCTTTTCTGTCTCCATTTCTAAATCTGTACAATGGGATTACTGACACCTGCTGGAAGTTCTCTTGCAGCCCCAGGCAGGAATCTCTGGCACAGCTAGTGCTGGATGAGCCAGAGAGGCCGCTGCTGTTCCTACCTTTGGCTTCAAGGGGCAGCAGAGAGCCAGCCACTCAGGTCCCCAGGGGCTGGGTGATGTCCTGCCTTGGAGAGGGTTGGGGAATCCTTCTTGCCTTCCTCTGCCAGGTTCCCAGCAGTTCTGCTAAGAAGCCCAGGAACTGGTGGAGGGGGTGGGGTGGGGGGACATTTCCAGGGGAATACCCAGGTGGGAAAGACAGAACTGCCTCCCTCATCTTAGAGGGTAAAGCTGTCCCAGACCCTAAAGCAGGACCCCCAGGTCCCAGCCTTATTCTCTGGTTCTGAGGATTGGGGAGAAGCCCGGGGATAGGGGCATGCTCAGATCACTGCCTTCCCTGACTTCTCTCTCAAACACCTTATTAGCCAGCCCCTCCCTAAGGGACCCCCTTTTTTAGAAGCAGGGGGCGAAGTACAGATGGACCCCCAGGTTACCATGGAGACAACAGGGAAAGGGTTGCTGTATCACCATGGCAACTGTTGACGTCAGTGCTACCCTTTCCCATCGCTTGATATAAGAGGGGCAGCCACCCCAACAGCAAGCAAATCCCCCACAAAGCCTCCTCCCCTTAGTGAGCCAATCAACCAGGGGGTCGACTGGCTTAATATAGATATATAACCGCACAGGAGTTAAAAGCAGACTCTGGTGTCAGTCAAACCTTGGTTCAAATCCTTAGTCTGCCTAATTTCAGCTGTGTGAATTTGAGCAAGTTCCTTAACCCCTGAAGTCTCATTTGTACAATGGGGATAAATGCCTCCAAGGGGTAGTGTGAGGACTGCCCTGGATCATGCAGATAATGGGAATCAGGGAAGCTTGTGGGAAGTGCGCACCGACTTTAGGGACTGTCAGGAGTCCCGGGGACCGGTCAGGGGATGTGGCCCTTCAGATATATACTCACATCACCTAGACAGCCCCGGGGACTTCCAGAAAGTAGACCCCCAAGTTTGAGCATCTCAGAATTTGGGGGTCTCAAGATGAAGCCAGAGACAGTGGAATTTCCAGACTCTGAGAAACCCTAAATGCCACTTTCCCTTAAAACCCATCACATCTGGACTTTGACCCAACTTCCCTTTCTCCTCCCCTCTGCTTCTCCTAGGCCTTCTTAGCAGCCTTCTACCTCTTGGGCCTCCACCTGCTCCTCTAGGAAGAAGATGGGGAGGGCCCATGGGAAGTAATAGGTGAGTCACTGGCTTGGATCCCACAGGGATATGGGTGTCCCAGCTCCCACTGGTCTCTCCCTACCCACCCCTGGGGTAAGGGCCCTGGAATCATTCTCATTCCCTCTCTTCCCCCGTCTCCAGTCCAGGTGATCACTGTCCATTCTACTCTAATTCTACTGCCACCACCCTGAATCAGGTACCCACTGCTGCTCAAGCAGCCCCCTAACTGGTCAGTCTCTCTGCTCCCTTCCTCACTTGATTCCTCCAGAGTTATTTTATAAAGACATCAAATCCAGCCATGTCATCGTCCTATTTTAATTTCATTAATGGCTTCTTTATGTCCAGCTTGTCCATACTACCCTGGACACCCCCCAGCTCTTCACAAACCATTCTTCCCACCTTTAAGCATGCTATTCCTTCTGCCTGGAAGAGCCTCCCTTCTAATCCCATTTACCCCTTCAGATCTCTACCACTTGTTCTCCAAGAAGACTCCTCTGACCACCTGTCCTTCCCATCCCACAGAACCTGCTCATTCCATTGTATCTATTCTTTGATCCCTGTCTAATGCTTGTCTTCCCCATTACCCTACGGACTCACTGAGGGCAGGAGCTGTGTCATACTCATCCTGACATCCCCAGGGCCTAGAATGGGGGGCTCGGGAGTTTGTAGAATGTCAGCAGATTCGACTAGCTAATGAATGACTGCTCAATAAGACCACAGAGGAGAGGCCCCAATACTATGAGAAGGAATAGCAGAGCCAGCTGGTGGGTATATGATGGCTTCTGTAAGCAATTGACACTGGAACTGATATGAGCAGCAGTCACCCAGGCAAAGGCATAGGGGTGGGAAATGTCCCCAGCACTGGGATTGGTATGTGCCATGAGTGATCTTGGTGTGAAGACACTATGCACAGGAACATACATTTTGGAAAGACAGCCCTGGCTGCTCTGTGGAAACGGATCAGGAGGCTGCTGCAGCCTCCCCAGTTAAGGACGGTGGAGCCTTGGACCAGGTGTTAGAATGGAAATGGAGAGAAGCAATAGGATTTTAGCTGTATCCTAGAGAAGACAAGAGTTTCAAAGCTGACTGAATATGAAAAGGGAAAAAGATGGAAGAGCCTAGAACAAAACCCAGAATTCTGGTTCAGGCAACTGAGAAAATGGTCAAGCTTGGGCACATGGGAGGAAGGGCAGGTACAGGGCATGTTTCCTGTGAGGTGGTCAGAGGAGAGGTCCAGGAGACAGGTGGGGGGCAGGGAAGAGAGGCTGGTAATGAAAGAAAAGAAGCGAGTCCCTGACTGTATAGGTGGACACCGAGGGCATGGGAACTGATAAGATTCCCCTGGGACAGACTGTACAGGGCCCAGGAACACCGATGATTAGGCAGTGAGCAAAGGGTGAGAAATTTGCCATGAGGCAGCAACCAGTAAGATAGCAAGCAAATCAAGAGAGCACAGTGTCCCCCCAAAAAAGGGCACAAAAGTATCTCAAAAAGGAGGGAGTATTTATGTCAAAGTCAGCCACTGCTGAGGGGCCAAGTCAGATACGGGCTCAGGAGCATCCCTTGGATTTAGCAACAAGGAGCTCAGTGATGACCTTGATGAGCTGTTCCTGTGGACTGGTGGGGGAGGGAGCCAGACTGCAGGGGTTGAGTGAGGAAGTATAAACAGCGTGTGTATACAACTCTTTCAAGAATGTTGGCTGTGAAGGGGAGCTGGAAAAGGACATGGGGCTGAAGGAGGGCTTTTTTCTTTTTCAAAGATAGGAAAGACTGGAGCCTGTTTGTTTGCTGCTGGGAAGGAGCCATCAGGGAGGGAGAGGTTGGAGCTAGGGAAAAGAGGAAGGAATGGCAGGAGGGCGATTCCCCAAGTTGGGAAAAGAGGAGATGAAATTTCCAAATATGGCAGCACAACTGGGGGGCAAGCCAGGGCCTGTACTAGGTTCTGGGGGCTCGGAACTGCTGCCCACTCACCCCAGAAGCCGGTGTGAGTCACCAGAGGAAGAATAGCCCAAATTGGCAGTGTGGAAAAAGAGGCTGGGCCAGCACGTCCCTCAGGATCCCCAGGGGGTCAGAGAGCAGGGCCCAGCCTGGGCTCTGGGCCCTGAGCCCTGAGCCTCGAACCCCATGCTCTGAGCAGGACCAGGGCACAGAGAGTTGTCTCTCCCTTTGCGGGAGCAGGCAAAGCAATAGGAAGCCTGGGTTTTACCCTTGGCTATCCTCTGAACCTGTTTCCTCTTCTCCAAAAGGAGTGGGTTAGACGAGATCAAGGGCTTTCAACTTTTTTTTTTTTTTTGGTATCATTAATCTACAATTACATGAGCAACATTATGTTTACTAGACTCCCCCCATTGCCAAGTCTCCCCCACATACCCCTTACAGTCACTGTCCATCAGCGTAGTAAGATGCTACAGAAGCACCACTTGTCTTCTCTGTGTTGTACAGCCCTCCCCACACCCACCTACACTATTTGTGCTAATCTTAAGGCCCCCCTTTTTCCCCTTATCTCTCCCTTCCCACCCATCCTCCCCAGTCCCTTTCCCTTTGGTAACTATTAGTCCATTCTTGGGTTCTGTGAGTCTGCTGCTGTTTTGTTCCTTTAGTTTTTTCTTTGTTCTTATACTCCACAGATGAGTGAAATCATTTGATACTTGTCTTTTTCCGCCTGGCTTATTTCACTGAGCATAAGGGCTTTCAACTTTTATTTCAGGGTGGGTGCTGTTGGAAATATACCTGTTTGGAACTTGGAGACAGTTTAGGGGTCCTGGAGTCCAGAAGCCCATTCACAGCTCCAGATATGAACTCCTGAACTAGATTTGGCTGCGGAGTTTTCTCCTGCTGACATTTGAGTGCACTGGAACAAGGAAAAGACGCTTAAAGCAAGAGCCATGGCAGGCAGAGGGGAGAGACTTCTAGGCCTGGGAGCAGGGAGGCCATTTGAGTTGTGCCTTCTGCCTGAGCATACCATCAGGGGTCTGTGAGCAGACACTGGAGGATCCAACCGTCAGCTGACCTTCCTGTCCTCTGCCTGTCCTTGTTCTTCTGTCTCTGGTCCTGAGGGAGAAAGGTCTTGGAGATCTGGTGACTGGCCCCCTCCCACTGAAATGGCTGGTGAAGACCGCAGACGAGACCCCTGCCACAGGGGCTGGTGGTGTTGCCAACCCCACCCCCTCTGCCAGCTGACGCCTCCTGCTAAAAACAGCTGGGTCCAGGAGGACTATGGCCTTTCAGCCCTCCCCCTCCACGCCTGGGCAGATTAAAGTGGCCGAAGCCGGGTCATGCTATTCACTGAGACTGCCCACTTCGTGGTTAATTTTCTTCTGTCCCGATGAGGGAGCTGGGGGAGGGCGCTAGTGGGATAAGGGGCCCTGGTCTGGCATCTTAGGGAGGAGGCATCCAGGTCCTCGGGGAGGCCCAGATGAGGGCCTCTAGTGTCTCTTCCCGTCCCTCTAAATCGACCAAGAAAGACCCTGGTCCACGCCCCGCCTTATCTGCTCCGAGCGGTCACTGGCCCCGCCCATCGGGCCTTCTGGGGTGACTGCTGCCCCATCTCCCCGCAGGCAGCCCCGGGCCACACCCCCGCAACGCCTGGACCAGGAGCTGTGTTTCCGGGCCCACCGGGGCCCGGCATTGCCGCCGTCGGCCTCCCGCCGCAGCCTAGGCAACTACGGGCTGAGCCCGCAACGCCGTCGCCCGCCGGGCGCCTCCTGGCGCTGGCCGGCGAACAACCTGGTGCAGCTCCCGGGTCCACCAGCGGCGCACGTGCCTTCTGCGCGCTGGCCCATCTGCTACGGAGGGCGCCCGCGCCTCACGTGAGCGCTCGGAGGGGCGGGGACTACTGCCGGGGGCGGGGTCTGAGGGAAGGGGCGGATCCGCAGGGCTAGGGCCGGTCAGCGGGTTGGGAGACTGGGCTGGACTCAGGTTGTCTGGGAGCGGGAGGACGGGGAGAAACTGGGTGGGAAGGGCGGGGCCGAGGCGCCTGAGAGCTGAAGAAAGAGGCGGAGCTAAGGCGGAGTGGGCATAGGCCCGGCGGGAGACAGCCTTACCACATCCTATCTGCCAAAGTTTCCTCACCTCCAGGTGGAAGCACCGCTGGTAGAATATTAACTACCAATTCCTGGGCAGGAGGAAGAGACATCTAGTTCCCCGCGCTGAGAGCCGGTGGGGGCGTGGCTATAATGGGCGGGTCTAGAGGCGGGGCCTAGTGGGAGGTTGGTGTGAGGGCTGAGCGGGAGGTTGTCCCGCAGCAGCACCTGCCTTCCAGGCTCTAGGGCTTGGAGGGGCTGAACCGCAAAGGGAAGAGCCCCGTGGGCCGGCTGTGTGTCTCTGGGGCGTTAGTCTGGCCATTATGGACCACCACAAACATTTATTTTTTAAGATTGACATGTTTGAATATATTAAGATAATTGTTCATTGGAAGACACTTTAGTAAAATAGAGTTCCAGATAGGGCACCTCAAACATAATGCCATCTTTGTGCCGGGTGCTGGGAGTGTGGGAAATCAGGATAGTCATGCCCTCTAGCACCAACTGGGTCAGCCCCAGGGCAGAGGTGACTCCAGCCCGGGGCTGGTGATCAAGCTGAATGACTTAAGGCTCTGGGCTGGCTTTAAGAGCGCTATCCTGGCGATCATACTGGAACCATCCTGTGTGTGTCTGTATGTGCGTTCCTTCACATTTTGGTGTATCCACCTCTGAGCATGGTTCTGTTTCTCTGTGTGTCCATCTCTCTCTGGTCTCTGTGTCCATTTATTTATTTCAACAAATATTTATTAAGGGCCTCTTTTAGTGGTCTGTGCCAGGTTTGTACTCTGAGTCACTGGGTTCACACTGGCAAAACAGTTGAAGCCCCTGCCTTCGTGGAGCTTAGATTCTGGTTGGGAAGACAGACAATAAAAAGATCAGAGATAAACCCTGCACTGTGTTGACAAGAACAAGGCGGGTCAGGTGCTCCTTTATATGGAGTGGACAGGAACTTTATCTCGTTCACAGATCTAGAACAGAGCCTGTTTCATACGGGCCTCAATAAATGTTAAATGAATTAATGCATAGGTTGGTCATGAGTTCCTATCTGAGGAGGCAACTCTCCTTCAAGGCTTGAAGGTTGAGAGGTCAGCCCCTCCAGACCCTAGGAAGAGTGTTCTGGGTGGAGGGAGTAGCCTATGTCTAGTAGGGGGCTCCTTGCCTCTGGCTGGCTGTCCTAGAATAAGCCTGTTGCTGTGTCTCTGTCCCTATCTGTTGTCTCTGTAATCTTAGGGGCCAACAGGCAGGTTTAAACAGGGCTCCTCCAGGGGCTCAGAGTGAGGTCACTGCTGAGGTGATTCACCCCACTGGCCCACTCTGGACTAACCAGCATGGCCTGACCATTCTCCTGGAAGTAACCCCTCCCTACAGAGGCCTCAGTCCCACGACCCCTGGCTCTTTCCCAGGGTAGCATCCTGCAGATCGGAAGGAAGTCCTTCGTCCTGTCTAACTACAGTCCCTGCTGAGGCAGCCCCAGCCCTTTCCTCTCATTCTAACTGATGGGCAGAGAGGAGGAGATGGGCTGGTCCTACTGCAGCAGGTCCTGCCCGGACAGAGAGTCCAGTAAAGACCTGACAAAGTGGGGGTAACAATCCCCCTGTGGCCCCAGGGAGGCAAACCTTAGAGGGGAGAGATAACCACATGTCTTAGAAGGCTCTGCTGTATCCATTTTCTCATTTAGTCCTTCAACACCCATTTCACCGATGGACTCAGGCAGGCTCAGAGAGGAAAACATGGCAGAACTGGGACCAGAATCCAGGTCTCTTGATAGAATAGTAGTAATTATAATAACGTATTTATGGCACCTTTAACTCCCTGCCAGGTACTCTGCTAAACCTTTGCATGCATTTCCTTTTTGAAACCTTATCACAACCCGAGGAGGTTGGTGCCATCATTATTCCCATTATATTCAGATGAGGAGAGTGATGCTTGGAGCCCTTTGAACAGCCTGCTCAAGGACACCCAGCGAGTGCCTTTCAGAGCTGCAGCGAGCTCAGGCAGTCTGGCCTGCTCAGCTACACCCCCAGAGCCCCAGGGTTCCGGAGGAGTGTCATGGATGTCTGTTTCCCAGAGATTTGGGAAGATGGGCTTCAGGTCCATCGTGTGATGGTCCCAATGCTGACCTGGGCAGAGCCAGTATGAGCAGGAAGATGGCTCGGAAGCACCGCACAATCTCTGGGGCTGAATATTGTTCACCTTTGCCCCCTCTCCTGGAGTGTCCATGTTTCTGCCCTTCACTGCCTAAATAAAACAGCTCTGGCCTCTCTCAGGCTCGCTTTTCTTTGGAGGGTGACTCTGAGTCGTACTGACTCCACAGGACTGTCACCCCAGTCCTTCCACTGCACCCACTCCCCTCACAAGCCCCCGCAGTGGGGCAGATTGGATGAACCTGGCTCCTATTCTCCAGACCCTCTCAGTGCCATAGGAAGAGAAAGGCAGAGACTTATGCCAGCTTAGTAAAGTGCCCTGGGAGGTAATAACAGTTTGTTTGGGGCACAGTGAATCCTCTGGTGAGTCAGGAAAGCCTTCAGGAGGGGTTCCTTAGGGCTGAATATTGGGGTGAGGGGTGGCAAGCAGCACTAGGTAGGCATACACAGGGAGCAGGACTCCAGGCTGCACAGAGAACACTTTGGTGGTCTGCAGGCTGAAATGGTCAGCCCACTGAGAGAACCATGAGACCAGCAGCAAGATGGGCTCCACCTAAAATGAGCCTAGCTGGGCCTGGAGCTTCAAGGACCTTGAAGGCCAGAACAAAGGGCTGGACATTCTCCAGGAGGAAGTAGGGAGCCATGGACAGGTTTAAGGCAAGGGAGGGACATGGTCCCATCACGGCATCTCCAGGCCTAGAGCCCTCCCAGGGTCTCAGAGTCCCCTCCGGTGGGCAACAAGTGGTCTGCAGTCCTGGACCTCAGGGCACCTGTACCTGTTCCCGCCCTACACGCTCTCCCATATCCTACCTAGGACTCAGGCCAGTGGATCTTGCCCAAGCCTTCCTGCAAAGGCCTGGCAGAGAGTGCTGACGGCCAGAGGAAGGAGCCTGGCTGCTATCCTGACTCATCCACTCAGTGGCCAACAGCAGGCCCTCTTCCCCACTCCCCCACCCCATAAAACCCACTATGATCCATGCCCTGCCCTTTGTAGGGGTCTCAATCGCATAAACAGGTAACTAGAAGGCTGCCCCATTCCAGCTCCCCACACCCAACAGCCACCTCCTTCCTTTTCAGCCACCTTTCCTTCCTCACCGAGCCCAGGCCGCATCTCTGGTGCTCTTCGTCCCTGAATGTCTCGGGACTGCATCTCCTCCTCCTCTGCCCCTGGCTTTGTCTCAGTCAGGCCCCATCACCTTTGTCTGGACCATTCTGACAAATTCTTCTTTGGCTTTCTTGCCCACAACTCTGCCCCCTCTGGTCTGTGTACACCTGGGTCTGTTTATATGTGTCTTGGAGGTCCCTGTGGGTCATCCGGGTGATCTCCAAGGGCAGCCAGAGTTCTGGAGAGATCTGAGCTGGAGACAGAGATTTCAGAGTCATCAGCTTGTAGATTCTCTCATAGATATACATAGAGATGGAGAAAGAAGAGAGACTTTTTTTTTTCCAACACAGATTTCTCTCTAGACCCTTAGCTCCTAGTGACATCCCAAAGGCACTTCAACTCAGCCTGTCCAAAACTGGCTACCCTCTTCCCACACATACCCAACTGCCCCTCTAGGCTTCCTCTGTGCAGCCTGCCACCTCCCCCTACACACGTGCCCAGATCAGGCCCTGGTCACCACCTCGGTTCCCCCTCCCTCCTGGCATCCTCAGTCCTTTCCTAAGTCCTGTCGCTTCTGCCCCTGGACACCTCCTATACACTCTGCCTCGACCTCTGTACTTCAGCAGCAGTCAACATTGTTTCTCCTGGAAACAGTTTCTTTCCTCAACCTTCTGGATCTCTCCTCCTGGATCTCTTCCACTCTTACTGGCCATCAGTTGAATCCCCCTCCTGGCTCTTCTTCCAGAGTCTAAACATTGGAGAGCCTCCAGCGCTTCCTGAGCCACTCTTTCTCTCTAGTGGAGCCCATCCAGTCCTGTGGCTTCAAATTGGGGACACCCTAAGCTCTCCTCTGAAGTCCAGACTCATAAATCAATAACTGCAGCCTGATGTCTCCATGGTGACTCTCCTAGGCATCTCAAACCTCAGCTCCAAGGCTCTGCTTGCCCCATCTCCAGCACTGAGAACAGGGCTAGCTCAGGAAGTACTGGTATTGGCTGACTCTGCCCCGCACCTTTAGTTCAGGCCCCAGAATCTCCTGCCTGGATCATTGCAACAACCCCTGTTCCCTGCTGCATAGCAGGGAAGAAAGACCATCCAGGAAGAGGGCTACCTGCATGAAGGCAAGAAGGGGACCAAGGCTATGGATGGTGGAAACCCCCGAGTGCATAACAAGCATTAGATAGTGAGGATCTTAAATGTAAGATGCAGACTAGTCCTGAGAGCAGTAGGGAGCCACAGAAAGGTTTAAAGCCAAGGGGGTCATGTTTGATTTTACAGTTCTTTCATTCCTTCATTTGTTCATTCCTTCACTCATTTACTCCTTCAGTCAACAAATACTTACCAAGCACCCTCTCTTGGAAAGTGACCCTGAGACACAGAATGCCTGGAGAGGCTGGACTCATGGCAGAGAGACAAGTGAAAGGCTGCTGATGTTGAGCAGATGACTCCCACCCAGGTGAGAAGGGCAGTGGTCATGGGGGTGGAGATAAGGGGATGACGAGCTGAGGCGGGTCCCAGGTGGATTCAGCCCAGGTTCTGGGCTTGGGTAACAGTAGTGGGAATCCTGAGCCCAGAGGTGTGGCGCCTGTGGTAGGGAGAGTCATCCCTTCCTCCTGGGGAATCTGGAAAGTTCTCAGGAGTGGTCTGACCTGGGTTTTAAGAGAAGAGTAGAATTCAACAAGTAGAGAAGTGGAGAGGCATTCTAAGCAGAGGGAACAGTATGTTCAAAGGCCCTGAGGTAGGAGAAGCTGAGCACTCTGAGTAGCTGGAAGGCCAGTAAAAATGAAATTTAGTTGGCTGAGGAGAAAAAGGAGGGAGGTGAGACCTGGAGCTTGACCTCCCTGAGGCACAACCTAAAGCACTGGGAGAGGGTCCCAGGGAGGGCAGGTCCCCCAGTGCAGAAGGGCTGGTAGGAGGAGAATTTGAGGAGGGGCTGGTAGGGAACAAACAAATAAATTATGTGTTGGAGGGGGTTCCAGAGTATGTGTTTCTAGGAAAAGTCACTAAAATGAGGTCCCAGGGGATCACTTCTGGGGTGCAAGAGGAGGAGAGAATTCTCAGGGTTCTGGGGAGAAGCAGATTCCCTCACCATTTGAAAAACTGATTGAGCCAAATTTCCGTCTGAACAATTCAGCATCTTTACAACAGCCTGGTCAGTCCCTCCTCCACCTGCCTTAGAAGAAAGCTGATGCAAGGTTGTCTCAGGCAGGACTAAATTCATCACCTCACAGGGCAGGAAGGGAAGAAAAAGGAAGGGAAGCCGCACACTGCTGAGTGCCAAGTTGGTGTCAGGCCCTTGCCTGGCACTTCATGTAATCACATCTAGGAATATGGTTGAACACTTCATGCATGCTCTGTGCCTCAGGTACTCGGTTTTAAGAGATTTACTTGCTGGCACTAGCTCATCTATCTCACAGTAACCCTAGGAAGCAGGTATATTATTCCCATTTTGCAGATGAGGATACTGAGGTTCCGAGAGAGCCTAAAGCCACACAGCTAGGACATGATGGAGCCAGCTCTTCATCACTACAATCACCTCAACACAAAAATACCTCCCTGTACCCTTGCCACAACCTGGAGTGGCTCCCAGTGTCCTCATCTTACAGAGTGGGCAATGCAAGGCTCAGAGATGGGGAGGGACTTGTCCAGGGTCACAAAGTTGGGAGGTAACAGTCATTTGGGTCCAGATCCTTTCCAGGAAGAGGCTGGATGGGAGAGATGCTGGGGCAGGCCTGAGCGGTGCTGAGAGGAAGGGGTGGGACTGGGAACTGGACTGGGAGAGCTTTTTAGTTTCCCTTGTCAAGGGATTTCCCCTAAATGGGGGATTTTGGCTGGAAAGTTGTAAGCAATCCACATTCCACCAGTTAGGCCAACTCTTCCCCAAAGGCACCCAGGATCTGAAAAGAAACTGAAAATTAGGAAGAGGGGAGGGAAGGGGGAAGGGAGAAATCAGGGCGGCCCAGAATAACTGGGCTGAATTTCTGGTGACCTCATCAGGCCTGGGGGAGATAGGCAGCTTCGCTGGGATTACATATCTCTTGGCTATTGAGGAAACTGAGCTCCAGAGAGACAGGTCTAGCAGTGTACACACACACACACACACACACACACACACACACACACACAACCCAGTGTGCCCAGAGTGTTGGGGGTCAAGTCCCTGGGGTCCAGGCCCTGCAGCTCCTCCTTGCTGACATCCCTTCCTGCTCCTCCCAAACCCGAGGCTTCAGAGCCGTTGTGAATGCCTCCAGCTGAGCCTGGCACTGCCGTGCTTCTCAGAGATCCTGAGAACCCCTTCTGCTGGTCAGGCGCCTCCTCTCCTGGTCACACAGGCACTCCACACCCCTGGGCTTCAGGCTCCTCCTCCGCAAACGGGAAGTATGAGGGTTCACATCTCACCAGGTTGTGAGGTAATCTGTGGAAAGCAGTTGGCATAGGGCTTGGTGTACTAGCAGCTGTGATGATTATTGCTGTTGGTCTTTCCTGCCTTTTTAACTCTCCTTTGTGGTCAAAGAGCTCCATGATTCTATC
Source organism: Manis javanica (assembly GCF_040802235.1). Classification (NCBI taxonomy): domain Eukaryota; kingdom Metazoa; phylum Chordata; class Mammalia; order Pholidota; family Manidae; genus Manis; species Manis javanica. The sequence goes on along the minus strand of NC_133159.1, from coordinate 24,243,666 downwards.
CTCTGGGGTTTTCCCTGGCCACTCTCTGCTGGCTCCCTCCCAGCCTCCTTCCTAGGGCCCCCTACAGCTGCCTGCCCCTCCCATGGCAGTGCCCCCCACTGTCTCCATAATTCATGCACAGCTTGGCTCCACTTAGCCTTTTACTAGCAGTCACCAGAGGCCCAGATTTCCTGGGGTCAGTTCTGAGTTAAAACCTTCTGTCTGTTGTCCCTGTAGGGTCACTAGCCAGACTTTGGGCCCTGGCCTTTGGCTCAGGAAATATGATTGCATGTCTGTGTGCTGAACCATATGCACTGCAGGCTGCCTCCTGGATAGGCCCCCAAATGCTCCCTGGGTACCTCCGGGGCAACAAGGCTAGATTCAGCAACTCCCTCCCTAATTTTTTTCCTCTCATGCCCTGTCTCAGACAATGGATCCACTTTGCCAGCTGTCACCCAAAACAGAAATGTGGAAACAACATTGTCACTCCCTTCTCCCCACTCCAGCCCTCACCTAGTCCTAGGGACCCTGTCTCCTCAACCTTCTCCCGACTAGGCCTCTCTATCCCCATCCTCACACAAACTGCTTGCTGTTCCCACTTTGTCCTGCTTTGTCCAAACTCTTCCTCCATGCCCTGGCTATTCACATGCCTCCTTCATGCAGCCCACAGGCCCCTGATCTGACTCTGGTCTGGCTCTTCTCTTTCTTCTCCCCTTAAAGCACTGCCTATCTCTTCCCCTGGATGGGAACCCCCTGAGGGCAGGGGCCCTGCATGACTCACTCACTGTTAGTGCAGAAGGAGGAACTCCAGTTTTTGTGAGCGTGAATCATGGAGGCCAACCTTTCACCCTACAGATAAACAAACTGAAGCCCAAGAGGAAAGAGACTGGCTCATGGTTATAGTGCAGGAGGAGGCAGACCTGGGGCTTGAACTAAGGCCCCCTGGGTCCAGTTGGTGCTCCCCAGAAGGAGATGGGGACCCGGGGGCTGGGAACTGGGCTGTGCCAAGTCACCATTCCTGAGGTCTCCACTGGGACCTAGAGCTTCTCTGGTGTCTCTTCCCATCTCCAGGCCTCTGCATATGCTGGAGGCAGGCCCATTCTCCATCTCTGACTAGATGTTGCTCACTCGTACCTCACTTGGCGTCCGGTCTGATCTCCACCACAGCGCCCTCCTCAGAGTCCTCAAAGTGTCCCCTAACCTCCTTTATGGGGCCATGTTTTCCTGCCTCCTGCCCTACAGCAATCCCCTACCCCCATTTCTCTCCTGAGGTCTCAGGCTTCCTGTGAAGGAAATTCATTACCTTATATCCATGAGGGTTAGGAGCATCTCAGGCCGGGGCCAGGGACTGAGCCCTTACTGGAAAACTGGGACAGATGGGGTGTGTGTGAAAACATGGGGTTTCTAGTCTCTTCAGCTGCCCTTCCCACACCCATCCCAGAGTTATTCTGCCCTCCCCATACCTCCTTTTCTGGCTGCCCTGTCCTGACAAAAGCTCACACCTCAAATGTTTTCACCACCACAGCCTCCGTGGCTACTGAGGTGCACACTGCTACCTACAGGGGACACTCGCACAAGCAGAGCAGCCACTCTTTCATCCGCACACTCATAGGTGTTCTCTCACACAGCCACACACGCTCCCTGTGACACCCAGGCACAGCCAGACACAGTCACCAACACACAGACTCAAGGACAGGTAGGCACATGCCCAGAGAGTCTCAGTCACCAGGAGTCAACAAGCCTCTGTCTCTCAACCGAAATACACACAGCCGAAGATGCAGACTCACGCAACCACAAAAGTATACACCTAGTCACACACACATACACAGTCACAAAATCTCTCACACACAGACAGATACAGAGCAATACACAGTCACATACTGAGAAACAGACACACACAGTTGCACACGGGCCCCTGGAGACGCAGAACAATGGGCGCATTGTTTGGGCTGGCAGCAGCTGGGGAGGAAGGAGCAGCAGTGTGGACTGTGGATGGAGGCTGCGGATTGCTGCACCCCCCTCTTCGCTCCCTGAAACGTCCTAAGCCTCTTCTTTCTTTCAGAAGCCAGATTCTGCTGGGCCCTGGATTTGCTGAGGGAGGAGGCCCCTGTAATGTCTGGCACAGGGTGCAGGGGTTCCTTTCTGAACCAGGCTCCCTCTGGGGCTCTGGGGACTCAGGATACTTTAGCCCTGATGCTCCTCCCTCCCTCCTGAGATCATCCAGGTGATTTGCCTCTCATCCCACAGTGCAGGGAAGTGCAGCGCCTGGGATCTGCTCTTAACCTCTGGCCTCGGTCCCTCCAGGACTCACACACCCTCCATCTGAGCCCTGCCAGTCGGGGCAGTCAGTGCCTGGCAGCATTGTGGGTCCCCTATTGTGGCTAAGACAGAGATGCAGGTCACGATGTCCATCCTTTAGTGGCAGTGGGTGAAGTTACTGTCCTGTCAGTGAGCTGCATGGTTCCCCTCCTGTCCCCAAGCTAGGCTCTTCTTGCCGCCCACTCAGACCAGACAGCCAGATTCCAACAGAGAATACTTCCAGGCATTTCCTTCCAGCCCCCAGTCCCTTTTGGGTTACTCCAAACTCTTTCTCACCCTCAGCTACTGGTGTCTGCTGTGTGCCCCTTGAACATATCCTTTTCCCTTTCTGCACCTCAGTGTCCCAGTCTGTAAAATCGGGGAGGTAGATGGCTAATGAAGCTGAGTATTCTGTAGCCAGAGTGGGGGTGGGGAAGGAGGACACAGGAGTGAGTGCTGAATGAAGAAGCCACCTCAGCCCTCCTCGCCCCTCTGTGGTCAGACTTGTGGGGAGTCCCCAATTTCTCAGGCCCTGGGGTGTCTCCATACCTCACAGCCTCAGGCCTCACTGGAGGCCTTACCCACAGGAGGGAGGGAGGGGCCAGGCTGTCCAGGACACAGCCTTGCTTTTGCAACCCTTTGCTTCCTCTAGCCCCCACCCCCTTCCTCCTGGTGGCAAAGGGCTGGCAACCCAACAACAAACACATCCAGGGCCAGCCTGGACTCTGGGGTTCCCATCAGCCTGTCCAGGCCAGGCGAAGGGGAAGTGGTGGGGACTAGAGCTAGAGGCTCTCCAGCCGCAGTCCCTGCCCTGCCTCCAGGATCCGTCACTCAGAGCAGGACGCTGGGCTGGGCAGATTTGGGGGCTGCCTCACAGTTATCTAAGCATGGCGAGAGCCTTGGTGATGTCTCACCCCTTCTCTTCAGGAACTGGGATGTTTTAAGGTTTGTTGAGTCCTCTCCTGGGGTTTCTCTGCCTTCGTGAGAGCCCTGATGTGGGGTGCGAGAGGATCAGGCAAGTCAGACAAGTTCTGGCAACATCTCCCAGCCTCAGGCTCCTCAGTTTCTAGTGAGGATGAATATACCCTTCAAGGTCACAGGAACCCCCTACACGGGCTTTGTAAGGAGTCCAGGGCTGAGGGCAGGAAGGACCAAGGGTGAGTTTGTCTATGGGGACTCCGTATGACCGCCCACCAAGGGACTGAGAGGAGGGCTGATGGACGGGCCTCACCAGTCTGACCAGAGTAACCCCGGGGGCGGGTCAGTCCCCAGGCTGGCCGGGACAGGCAGGCAGGAACGTGGGTGGGACCTCTGACCCGTCTCCAGGCCTGAGGGGCCGCAGCTCCCAGGTCGGGCCCTGCGGCTTCTATGACCACATTCTCTGGAGCATAACTCAGGACCAGCCGTCTGACGAGTCTGGGCATGTGAGCCCTTCGAAGATTTCTAGGGGGAGGCCGTCAGGGGCTGCCAGCGTGGAACCAGGGCGATGGGGGCCACTCCAGGTGCTGGGGCGTCCACCGTGAGAGGTGGGTGGGGTGGAGGGAACCCTCCGTCTCCCCTCTTTCCTCTAGGAGTCCTCCCTCCGCTCTCAGCCCTCGGAAGGACCCGCCCCTCTCCTTCCCGCACCGGACCCCGCCTGCCCCTGGTAGTCGTTAGGGCTATGGGGATCAGACCGCGGGCGTCGCCCACCGCGCGAGTGGGGCCCGCGACCTGAGCCCGCCCCTGCCCCTCGATTGGGCGCTCATTTAAATGTCCGGCCCCGCCCCGAGCTCGGGGCGCATATATATACCCGGCGGGCGGGCGGCATTCTGGCGCGGAGCGGAGCGGCGGCGGGCGCAGTGAGTGTGTGAGGCGCGGAGCGGGGGTGCAGCTCGGTTTCCCCCGATACCCCTCCCCCTCAGGCGCGAGCCCCACCCCTCCGCCGGCCAGGCCGATCCGGCCGAACTATCCCCTGCGGCGCGAGCCCGGGGCGGCTCCGGGCGCCCCCAGCAGACCCCCATCATGGGCAGCCAGAGCTCCAAGGCTCCCCGGGGCGACGTGACCGCCGAGGAGGCAGCAGGCGCTTCCCCCGCTAAGGCCAACGGACAGGTGGGTGCGCTCGGCACGGCCCGACCTGGCTCCCTCTCTCGCAACCTCGCCCCTTCTTGGGCCCCGGGTCTGGGCCGCGCGCTTTGTCCGGCCTGGGACACGCGGCGCCCCCTCCCCCGCCCTGTCCCTTTGTTCTCGGCGCCGCAGCCCCCGCGGGCGAAGCAAGGGGAGGGGCGGAGAGGGGGCGCCGGCCGGGCCCCGCCGCCTTCTTTGTTCGCGGCCCCGGCCCCCGGCGCTGCCCCCCGGCCGCCCTGAGTGCCGCGCAGGGAACAAAGGCGCTGCTGGGCCGCGCCAAGGGGGCGCCCAGGGGCCGCAGGGAGGGTGCCCAGAGGGGAGGGTACTCCGTCCGCAGGCCTGACCTCGGTGGCCCACAGCCTTTGTTAAGGGGGGAGTGAAGCTGGGGAGACAGCCTGAGGTGGGCGGGGGGCCGTTTACACAAAGCAGGAGGCTGGGAAAACAGGCCGTCCAGGTACGGGAAACAGCGCCCCGGGGCGGCTTCCCGCCCAATACCGGCTGGCACAGCTCGCCCGCTCGCCTGGGATCCGCGGCCGCGAGCGGTTCTGCACGGACTAGAGAGCGCGCCCCGGGGGAGGGGTGCGGGACCCTAGCGCCTCCTGCCGGCCGCGGCCTCTGCGCGCCTGTGAGGGGCAGGAGGGAGATGTTGGACGGGCCCACGGGTGTGGGGCGAGGCCAAAACCGGCCTCCCGGGTCGCAGTCGAATGAATCGGGACCCCGTTGTCTGGGAGGGGTCAGGTCGGGCTGGAGGAGGGGAGGTAAAGTCCCGGTCCTCATTGCTGTCTGTGCCCTGCAGGAGAATGGCCACGTGAAAAGCAATGGAGACTTATCCCCCAAGGGTGAAGGGGAGTCGCCCCCCGTGAACGGAACAGAGGAGGCAGTTGGGGCCACTGGTGACGCCATCGAGCCAGCACCCCCTAGCCAGGGCGCTGAGGCCAAGGGGGACGCCCCACCCAAGGAGACCCCCAAGAAGAAGAAGAAATTTTCTTTCAAGAAGCCTTTCAAATTGAGTGGTCTCTCCTTCAAGAGAAATCGGAAGGAGGGTGGGGGTGATTCGTCTGCCTCCTCACCCACAGAGGAAGAGCAGGAGCAGGGGGAGATTGGTGCCTGCAGTGAGGAAGGCGCTGCCCAGGAGGGGAAAGCCGTTGCCACCCCTGAGAGCCAGGAGCCCCCAGCCAAGGGGGCAGAGGCTAGTGCTGCCGCCAAGGGAGGAGACACAGAAGAGGCAGGGCCCCAGGCTGCAGAGCCGTCCGCTCCCTCTGGGCTGGAGAGTGGCCCTACACTGGCCAGCGAGCAGAATGAGTAGCTGGGTGGGGGCAAAAACTGTGCTGTCCTTGTGAGGTCACTGCCTGGACCTGGAGCCCTGGCTGCCTTCCTGTGCTCAGAAAAGGGGCTGCTGCCCCGCTCCCGGCCACGTTCCCTCTCCACCTCTCCCTCCTGTGGATTCTCCCATCATCCACCTGGTCTTCCTCTTAGGGCCGGTTGAAGATGGTCCCTTGCAGTTTCCCGTTAGGTTAGTGATGTGAAATGCTCCTGCCCCTGGCCCTACCTCCCTACCCTGTCCCCACCCCTGCAAAAGGCAATTGCTGGTTTTCTTCCCCAATTATTTTCCAAGTAGATTTTGTTCACTCCCCAAATCCCTGAGCCAGATGTGGGGTGCCTATACTCCCAAACCCTGCGTGTCAGCCTTCCCCCTGTTGAGTTTTTAGTCTCTTGTGCTGTGCCTAGTGGCACCTGGGCTGGGGAGGACACTGCCCTTGTCTAGGTTTTTATAAATGTCTTACTCAAGTTCAAACCTCCAGCTTGTGAATCAACTGTGTCTCTTTTTTGACTTGGTAAGCAAGTATTAGGCTTTGGGGTGGGAAGGAGGTCGGTAATGTGAAACAACTTCTTGTTGTCTTTTTTTCCCCCTGCCGTTGTTGTAAATAACTTTTAATGGCCAAACCCCAGATTTGTACTTTTTGTTTTTTTTCTAACTGCTAAAACCATTCTCTTCCACCTGATTTTACTGTAACATTTGGAAAAGGAATAAATGTTGTCCCTTTAACAGTGCTTTTTAATGACTGGTCTTCTGGGATTAGGGTGAAACCTTAGGGGAGGGGTCAGGTTTATGGGGTTCTTTTTTGCTGAGGGGGTTGTCCATATCCATGTGGGCACCAGCGGGGCAGAGTGTGGAATCAAAATCAACCCAGGGACACTGCTAGGCGACAAGCTCAGGAGGGTGTGGAAATGTACCATTTTATTACAAAGGTTCTCACAAACATGAAAATAGTATCTCAAAAAGGAAACTAGACTAGCAATCTCCACCTGCAGAATGGGAGGATATGGAGGGCAAGGCAGTGTATCTTGGCTCACTTGGGGCCAGTGGGGCAGTACGAGAACAGAATCTAAAAATGGTTGATATTACTTTAAAGAGCCAGGAAAGAATGGGGGGTCTCTGAAAACCCATCTACCTCTTCTAGAATGCCCATTAAGGGTACCTTTCCAAAGCTACTAAGGAGGTACTTGGCATTTCAGGATTCTGTCCTGTGGTTTGCTTAATGGTATCCCTTCTGCAAAGACCTGGTACCCTTTATGGTTCAGAATTAAGAACTGGGGAAGGATGGTTGACGAGGCAGCCACTAGAATTCACCTAGCACATGTGCCCTGGGCTTGGGGCCCTGGTTTCCTGTCTAGTCCCTGGGGATATTTATATTTAATATATTTTTATATAAATACACAGAGAAATAGAAAATATAAAATCTGAGTGGTTAGAGGAGAAAGGTGGGGAACTTGGCAAGAAGCCAGAACTGGAGAGGTCTGCTTAGGCCAACTTGACCTCTTCCTTGACCCTGTGGAGAGAGCAGAGACTGGTATGAGATAACCCACCCCACAAAGGCCTTAAGGCAAAAGTGTGGGTACAATGACTTCCACAGGACCCCGGCTGCCCAGGTGACTGCTGAGGGCTGGGGCTTCCTAGCTCTGCCTAGAACTGCAGAGACAGACAGACTGGTCCCTGAAAGAGGCCTTTGTAAGCTGGACCAGCTGTCCCTGTGCCTTCCCTCTCAGCATGGTGGGACAAAAAGGGGCTGGGACGCCAACACCAGGGAGATGGCTGACCGTTCCTTCCTCACCCTTTGGCTTCTTGCTTCTCCTCCTTGGTTTTCTCCTCTTCTGTGACTTCTGGAACATAAGAGTGCAGGGATGGCCATGGCAGCCCCTCTGAAAAAACCCAAACATCCTTCCCCACACTACAGCTCACTGGACATACTAAAGAGAGAGAAAAGCCCATCCCAGGCCCTCCCAGTGAGCCCTGTTGAGAACAGGTCAGACCGGTTTCCCAGCCTGCTAGAGCCTGAACCCGGTGGGTGGGGGCAGCCCCCTGGGAAACGGGTGAAATGACGGGAAGAGGGCTTGAGTGGTATGTGAGAACCATGCTCCTGACCATGGGGAGCCCAGGCATGTCCCTGGCTCTGGAGCCTGGCAGGGTTCAGTCAGTGGAGATGATGAATCAAGTTTCACTCTTTCGTGGGCCCTACCACTTCTGGGAACCACTGAAAGTTCCAAGCAGCTGAGGAAGAGCCCCACAGGAGCTGGCAGGACCTGAGCCAGCTCCCTCCTCCCAGTGCCCTACATAGATTCATCCTTTTCCTGGGCCGGGGCCTGAAGACCCGAGTCCTGGCCCAACCCAAACCCAAACCCACCTTTCTTCTCTTCTGCGTCTTTTTCTTTTTCATCTTCTGTTTTAACTCTCTTGGCTTTTTTGAAGTTGGAAGAGTTCTTGCGACCGCCTTCTCCTTCCTCCTCAGAGTCAGAGAATTCTTCCTCACAGGCAATTCGTTTGTCAGATGAACAGACTGGGCGGCAATGGAAAATATGGGTGAGAAAGCAGATTTCTTATCTCAGTCTGTACCCAGTGTTCCCTACATGTCCTCCAAGAGACACCGAAAGGAGAGGGACCAAGACAAGGAGAGGGAGAGGATGCAGACTCCCAAAATTTTTCCTACAGGTACTAGAAACTGGGTTTCTCAAAAGGTGAGTAGCATGGGGAGAATGTGGAACCGGGAATGGTGGAGAGAAGTCAGAGCTCCTACCGAGCAGGAAGGCACAGGCCCCTGGGCCTGGGTCTTACTTGAGATGCGCTTCTCAGGGTCCTCTTCATCCTCATCTCCACTCTCCTCGGGAATGGCATCCTCAGGAATCGCCTGCATTTGGACCCCAGGTGCATGGGGCAGCATTCTCAGGTTCTCAAACAGTCGCTGTCTATGGCCAATGGTAGAGGGTGGCTGGGCTCTGGTTAGGGACAAACCAGAGCCTGGAGTGTTCAATCAAGGGGTGTGTGGGGATATACTCACTTGATCTTCTCCAGATACTCATTAGTGTTCTGGTTAGTCATATTGGAAGGACTGATGTGAAGTTTGAAGTCTGGTCCAAAGTATTCAAAGTAGTCATTGTATGGAAGCTCTGATTGGGACAGGTAATAAGATTATGAGTCAAGAGACGTGGCCACGATAGGACCCTGAGAAAAGTATTTGTAGGTTTATCTGGACTTGTTAACCCAACTATCAAACAGAATCATGCCTCTGAGATAGGGAAGTCTTGGATGCCTACAGGATTTCAATCTTTTTAATGCCATTTTCCAGTGTTCACACCAGTGGTACACATACACCCCATATATATATATCACTATGAGTAGAAGTTTCTCGGTTTAGAAAGTTTAGGCAATGCTCACTGGCAACATTCCTTGTCACTAACCCCTTTACCCTAAAGAGTAGAAATTTCAAAGCTATAAATAGCCACTGATAATTCTGTCCAGACCAGAAGCAGATGGGAGAGGGGGACAGGGTCAAAAAGGACTCAGGAAAAACTGATGGCGATGGTCTCACAATCACAAGAGGAGAAGCAGGGGAAGCAATGACTAATATCAAAAGAGGAGACATCATACAGCCAATGGGAAAGGAATTGTGAACTTGAGGACACCTGAGCTCCCATCTGCCCAGCCCAACCTGGTCCTGGAGCTATTACCATTAGGAATCTCTGTGTCCAGGGCCACAGCTGTTTCATATGTCCAGCACCGGGCAACGTTACGAATGGTGTAGCCACCTCCTCCCAGCATCAGCATAGGCAAGTTGAAACTCTTCACAAACTCCACACATTTGGCATGCCCTTTGGGGGGACAAAGCAGTGAGTTACAGGACCACCCAGCAGGACCCTGCCCACCCCATCCCTATGCTCCCCAGTCTCACCTTTGATGGTCAGATTGAAACAACCTAACCGATCCCCAGATAGGGAGTCAGAGCCACATTGTAAGACGACCGCACTGGGCTGGAACATCTCCATTACTTTGGACATGACCTAGAAGGACCCATCCTGGTCACTACCAGCCTCAAGAAAAGGTATTTGAGGTTCGGGGCTGAAAGGGTGGGATGCAGCATTTTTCTCTGTTCCTTATCACTGCTCCCACCTTTCCACTCTCCCACATCCTGGGTGATAGAAAGGGACTGTCAGCCTGGGGTTCTCATCTCCCCACTCTGGATTTCAATTTTCTAGTCTGCAGGGATCTCTAAGAGCCTTCTAGCTCTAGGAATCTGAACCTAGAATGGCCTCCTTATCAACTCCCTAAATCTTTCCCTTCCTTCACTGCCTAAGCTCTGGGCCACTCCTCTAGGAGGCCTGACTGTTAACTGCATCTCCTCTACTCATTTGGTCTTACAGACTTTGACTGTGAGGAAGTGCTTCACTTCGATCTTGTTCTCACAACTAGATTCTAATGTTACTGAGGACAAAGACTGTTAACTCAGGCTTCTCTGTTGTGCTTACTACAAGGCATATAGTAGGCACTTGGTGTACGGTTAATACTCTAGTAATGGTTCTTTACAGCCTACAGGTGATGATTTTAACTCCTCAGATGGCGTTCAAGGCTCCCTTTGAAATACTGACCCCAACATACATTTCCTACCACATCCTTCAACACCCCTCCACACACATACTGGCCTACTTACAGTACATACTGGCACCTCTGTGCTTGTGCTGGAGCTGTTCTCTCTGCTGAGTGCCACCCCCATCAGCCTCATCTCCTCTTTCACAGGGTAATTCCCCGTTTTCCAGCTCAAATGTCACTACCTCTGTGAAATCACTTCTGACTGCCTTCTCCCCAGCCCAGGCAGCAGTATGCCGCTCACTCTGTTGTTCATTCCTCAAAAACACTACATTCTGTGCCTGTCTCCCACACTACAGGGTATGAGGTCTCCAAGGGCACAGATCATATCTCATGTATTCTTGCCCAACAGAAGGCCTAACCTGCAGAGGGCATCAATAAATATTTGTGGATGAATTTTGTTCCTCTAACTGACCACACAGCATGCAATCCAGAGTTGAAACACTTCGTTTCCCAACCAGCTTTCAGCCCTGGGAAGAGGTCCCTGAGATATGCTGGGGATGCTGTGTTACTCCTCCCTTAAACCAACCCCACTTGTAGCCCAGGTGGATGGATAAGCCACTTACCGGCTTGAAAATGGCCTCATAGGACTCGTCATCAATCCCATCTCGGAGTGGGTAGTTTACAGCATAATACTTGCCTTTGCCAGCCCCAATATCCTAATCAAAAGGGACATTAAAATAAAACTAAAAGATGAAGCTAGGAGGAAGATCAAGGATGGGGCTGGAGAGCTGGAAAGAAGCAGTGGTTCTAAGAAAGGCTGGGCCCGTTAAGGTGGGCCAGGTACAGAGCAGGGGCTGCACCGTTACCCTTCCTGGCAAGTCTAGCTCACATCTCTGGACACACCACTGAGCCTGCACTCAGACCAAGAATTATGTATGGGGCCAGAGATAAAATCCCATCCACCCCCAGCCCCACTCTATCTTTGGACTGAGTTAGAGCTGGCTTGTAGCTGGGTCACAGAAATACCAACCCCACAGTGACCATTTCCTCTCCAGAGAGCTTTACTGCTCACTCCTCTGCCCACCCACCCCCTCCAGAGGTGTAGAAGGGAAGCAGAGAGGGAAGCAGGGTTCATCAAAACAGCAAATGCTCAGTTACTCTTACGCATGCCATAGCAAACAACCAAATTAGTGCCACTTTTTCACCCAAAGGCTACTGGCATGGTAAAGTGGCTGGTTTCACTGCATGCATGCTAACAGAAGCAGATAAAACAGTTCAATGAATCAGCTTCCAAGGATTCTCATCCTAAGGTCCATGGATGGACTTCAGTATCAGATGCATAACTTCATATACTCTTCTGGGGAGAGAGTCCATAACTTTCAGTCAGATAGTCACAGGGGAAGGTGACGTAAAAATGTTAAGAACCCTTGAGATGGTCCATAGAGTCCTGATTCCTAGCCCATGGGAGAGAACCCAACATCTCTAGCCTAAAATCAAGCTGTATGGGCCATCTGAATAGTATAATGCAACTCAGTCATGGCCAGGAGAGAAGTGCCTTGAGTTAGGAAAACCCAATCCCTCTCTCAACCCTTTATCATTCCCTTCCTCAAGATCAAGGGAGGGAAGGAGACCATGGCAGGTGCTCCAGGCTGGGGTATGGTGTTCTGAATGTGCAAAAGGCAGAAAGTAGTTTTTGGTGACATGAGGTAGGAAAGTTAGAGCTAGAGTTGAGGGTGAGTGGTTGGTCCCTGAAAGGAATTCTCACCCGTAGGTCCCCAGTTCCTGGGAAGTACTCTCCGTATTTATGAAAGGACACAGTCATGACCCGGTCTGTGGTATAGAAGGCCTCTTCCACGCCATCGCCGTGGTGAATATCAATGTCAATATACAGCACCCTCTGGTGATACCTAGGATCAGAAGGGGGTCAGGGGTCTGGGGGCTCATTGGGAGTGGGACGCACCAAGGGCGCCAGGTCCCAGCTTACCGGGCTGGCTGCCTCCCTCAGGTATCTCTAAGCACCAGAGACGTGGAAACTGGCTGAAGGAAGGTGGAGGAGCGGCAGGGTGTCTCCAGAGGCCTGACAAAGCCGACCAAGTCCGATCTTCCTACTCTACAGCCAGGGGCAATTCCGGCCACACAGGGACACTCTGGAGGCGGGATCTGAGCAGCGCCTGCCCCTGATCTTGCCGTGGGCTCATATCAGACCAAGACCCCGTCAAGGAGAAGATGGCCAGAGACACTCACCAAACACATCCTAGCCAGCACACCGCTAGGAAAAGCGAACTAGGGAGGCAAGCCCAGGGGAGAGGGAAGTGGGAACCTGGCCTAAGGTGCTCCTCCAAGAAACAAGGCCAGGCAGGCATACTTCAGCAGTTCCAGGATGGCCAAGACGATATCATTGACGTAACAGAAGCCAGATGCCTCAGACTTCTTTGCATGGTGCAGGCCCCCGGCCCAATTCACAGCGATGTCCGTCTGCTGCTTATTAAGTTTCACAGCACTTGCTGGGCATGAGAAAAGAGAACACAAGCCTGTTACCAAGCCAGCTCTCTTTCTGCCCCCAAGAAGCCCAGGAAATCCAGTGAGAGGTAGGATCTGCCTATGCAATAGCTATATCGTACAATTCACAGGGCAGTCCTCTCCTTCCCACCTATTCCAACAAGGTAAACATGATATTGGTTACTATAAAAAAACATTTTCCAAACAGAGGGTGGTAATCCATGAGTAGACGTTATAACTGGTTTAGTGGATCATGATTAGTATATATATTTTTAAATGAAATAGATTAGAATAAAAATAACAACAGTAAAGGTAACTGCTCTTTTATGCATCTGGCTTCAGAGCAAAAGAGGGTGTGTGCACACATATAACCTGGATTACAAGTGTAAATGTATTTCTTACAGTGGTTTACGGTCAAAAAAATTTGAAGATACCCAAGGTACTAGAAGCTCAAGGTACAAATAGGACCAAGAAGTGAGGGAGAAATACATACTCATGTGTACAAGAACATTTGTGACATTCTAACTTTAACAGCAATAAAAACATAGAACAACCCAAATGATCCAACAGGATTATATCAATGAAGTTGGTCCACAACATGGACTAGTCATATAGCCACTAGAAATATGCTACAGGTTACTACCAACAGAGAGAGTTTAAGGCTTACTAAGTAAAAAATACAGGCACAAAATTATATATATAAAAACGTTGACACATTCTTATAAAATATTGTGCATTTACATATAAAATAGAATTTGTGCATAATGATTTATGTTGTGCCCAAATATATGCACATAGAAAAAAATGGATGTATAAACACGAAAAGAATGGTTATATGTGGACAGTGAGAATGTGGGCATTTTTTTTTTTCCTGTGCACTTCTTAGTTTTCTGAGATTATACTGGGGGGATTAGGGGGATGGGAGGGAGGAGAAAACTATGGTGATAGGAAAACCAGTATTTGTTAAGAAGGGGTTTAGAGTAATCCTAGAGCTAACCTAGAAGTTACTAATGGAAGTGGGAGATATATGGAGAGTATTTCTGACCTCTAAAGGTAATACCATGCTCTTCTGTAAGACACAGATGATGACACTTTCCATTTTTATAGAATTTTGCTGTGCACAAATTGTTTTTATGTGTAGCATCTCAACAACCCCATGAGGTCTGCAGGGAATTCCTGTTATAAGATCTCTTGGTAGGAAAGGACAGTCAAGGACACTTGTCAGCACCATGTTAGAGATTGAACCTGGGTTTTGACTGAACCAGAGACATTTTAAAGACCTAAGGTAAAAACCCATAGGACGGACCATTTTACAGTCACAGATCAGTCCTTCTGAGATAGCAGCATAAAAGGCAGACCTCAGTAGTACAACCTAGTACAGTCCTTGAGGAGAGATGTATATTTCTTACCCACAGAGCCACCAGTAGATAACTGACAGAACTCAAACAGGCCATCAAATACTGGACAGTCCTCACCAACGTTGACTTGAAAGACATAAGCGAAAGGTTAGTTTCCAAAGTTTCCTTTAGTTTTTGTTTATGTATTTATGAGCTGATGGGAAAAATTTAAGATTTAGATTCAGAATGCTTGGGTTCTAGTCCAGACTCTACTACTTACTGGCTGTGTGACTGGGTCAAGTCATTTAACTCTTTTGAGCTTTGGTTCATTATCTATTATAAGCAATAATGGTATTTCATCTCACCCGAATGTTGAGGTTATCAGCAATCTTACGTGGGGAAGCATTCAGTAAGTAAGTACTTGGAAAATGTTGGTTTGTCCCTTGAGGGACAAAAATTTAGCCCCTTACTCCAACCTGGGTTTGTTCCTAGACTTCAATCCAGCTGACGAACAGGGAAGTAAAGAACAGAGACCTATATAACTATTATCCACTGAATACTTAACAACATGCCAGATACTATGATAAATGCTTTAAATACCTGATGTCATTTACCCTGCGTACAACCTTCTGAGGTAGGATTTGGTACTAATAACTGGGGAAACAGGCTCAGAGGTGAACTGCTAGTTCACTGACAGAGGTGGTATTCAAGCTTTGGTCTACCCTATGAAAATACACTCTGGCCTTTCTCTGGTAATTTTACATACACAGTCTTCCTTTGTTCCTCTTAACGACCCCATGGGATGGACAAGACAGAAATGAACCCCACTATGCAGACAAACAGATAAGAAGAAGTGACTTGCTCAGGGTCACATAACCAGTCAGTGGCAGAACCAATCTGAGCCCAGGTGTCTTGACTCCCACAGTCCAGTGCTCTTTCTACTACACCCACAAGTGACAACTGGAGTAAAGTTATTTCAGGCCTAAAGGGGTATAAGTACAAACTAACACATTATGAGGGAACACACGCAAACAATAATGCAAATGAAATGAAAAAGAAAGGAAGGGAAGCACACCTGAAGGCTGCAGACTCACAGAGCTAGAGAGGAACCTTGAGGCTCCAGGTCTCCTCTCACAGAAAAGGAAACTGCTGAGATATCAATGATATAAAGGAAGATGGAGGCAGCAGGGCAGGGTGTGTGTGTGTGTGTGCCTCTAGATCCTCATTCTCTTGCCCCAGCCTTCCCAGTGCACCCACTGTTATCAACAGGGCTTCCCAAAGCAGGGTGAGGAGGAGGAACCCTAGGATGAGGAGGGTAGGAGAGCTCAGCTTGGACTGTGGTCACCTCCTGAGACACAGCTGAAGCTCAAGGTTTGCAATGACCACAAGAGTTACCAACTCTGGCACTGCCCTAAACTTAAAGAGTGCTCTGATCTGGTGCCCTGCCAACACCATGCTCCCAGGAAGTATGGCCTACATGAGACAGTGAGCAGTAGGTGGCTCTCTCCCTCACTTCCCAGGTAAACAGTGGGAGGCTATGTCAATAAGAACTTTGGTCCCTGGGGCCAGGCTATTTATCCACTGGCAACCAACTTCCTGCTCTGGCTATTTCCTCCTTCAGTGAGTTTGGTCTATCTGGGTTTCCAAAGTTTTGCTTATACCCCCATTTGGGATGTGAAGCCCCCATGGGAGAAAATGGGTATTTCAGACAAGACAAAAAAAATAAAAAACTTCCTTTAGGCCCCAAACCAACACTTGGCTCGAACAGCCAGTCCATTATTCCCAGATCAACGAGCTGTGTGATTAGAGATGGAAAAGAGGGAAAAATCAGATTCTGACTTGAGCTAATCACTGCGGCTAAGGAGGACTTTTCTATGGGTTTTTCTTATTCCCACTATAAATACTTTTCCCACTCTTACACTGGCTTTAGACTAAAGGGGAGCAATATTGGGGAGATAGAGGGGCAGAGGTAGATAGAGAAGGCAATAAAAACCATAGTGCAGAAGGAGATGCGTGAGATTAAACACTGACTTCAGGATAGAGCTTACATCTTAGAGGTGGTGATAATGGGGCAGAGGGTAGAATATGATCAAGGAGAGGTGCCCAAGGGGGCTTCAATCGTATTGCTGATTCTTAGTGGGTACATGGATCTGCTATATTATTTTTTATACAATACTTTGTCTCCAAATTTTACCATCACAAATCCCCTTTATTATGGTTCTACCATGAGCTGCATGTTCTGATAGACTATCATTTATTACATTCTAGCCAAGAGTAGGGAAACCTGACTTATTTGGTCTTATTACAGATATAACTTCCTAGGCTGGTTAGGTGTTGGCAAATATTAAAAAAGAGCTCAGTTCTTATATCTTTGTTATTATCCCCATAGACACCCCTGGTTATAAAGCACTGCACTGAGAGCTCTCTGCTGCCTTATGAATCAAGTCAGTAAGATGCCCTGAAGTCCTTAGAGTCTCGTATTTCCTACACCCCACCTTCGGTGAGAGAGGACGAAAACCTAATATTTTTTTTTATCATTAATCTACAATTACATGAGGAACATTATGTTTACTAGACTCCCCCCATCACCAAGTTCCCCCCACATACCCCATTGCAGTCACTGTCCATCAACATAGTAAGATGGTGTAAGATCACTACTTGTCTTCTCTGTGTTGCACAGCCCTCCCCGTGCCCCCCCAAACTATACATACTAATCATAATGCCCCCTTTCTTCTTCTCCCCGCCCTAATCCCTCCCTTCCCACCCATCCTCCCCAGTCCCTTTCCCTTCGGTAACTGTTAGTCCATTCTTGGGTTCTTTGATTTTGCTGCTGTTTTGTTCCTTCAGTTTTTCTTTGTTCTTATACTCCACATATGAGTGAAATCATTTGGTACTTGTCTCTCCGCCTGGCTTATTTCACTGCACATAATACCCTCTAGCTCCATCCATGTTGTTGCAAATGGTAGGATTTGTTTTCTTCTTATGGCTGAATAATATTCCATTGTGTATATGTACCACATCTTCTTTATCCATTCATCTACTGATGGACACTTAGGTTGCTTCCATTTCTTGGCTATTGTAAATAGTGCTGCAATAAACAGGAGTGCATCTGTCTTTTTCAAAATAGGCTGCTGCATTCTTAGGGTAAATTCCTAGAAGTGGAATTCCTGGGTCAAATGATATTTCTATTTTGAGCATTTTGAGGAACTTCCATACTGCTTTCCACAATGGTTGAACTAATTCACATTCCCACCAGCAGTGTAGGAGGGTTCCCCTTTCTCCACAACCTGTCCAACATTGGTTGTTTTTTGTCTTTTGGACGGTGGCCATCCTTACTGGTGTGAAGTGGTTTCTCATTGTGGTTTTAATTTGCATTTCTCTGATAACTAGCAATGTGGAGCATCTTTTCATGTGTCTGTTGGCCATATGAATTTCTTCTTTGGAGAACCGTCTGTTCAGGTCCTCTGCCCATTTTTTAATTGGATTATATGCTTTTTGTTTGTTGAGGTGCATGAGCTCTTTATATATTTTGGATGTCAAGCCTTTATCAGATCTGTCATTTATGAATATATTCTCCCATACTGTAGGGTACCTTTTTGTTCTATTGATGGTGTCCTTTGCTGTACAGAAGCTTTTCAGCTTGATGTACTCCCACTTGTTCATTTTTGCTTTTGTTTCCCTTGCCCAGGGAGATATGTTCATGAAGAAGTCGCTCATGTTTATGTCCAAGAGATTTTTGCCTATGTTTTTTTCTAAGAGTTTTATGGTCTCATGACTTGCATTCAGGTCTTGGATCCATTTTGAATTTACTTTAGTGTATGGGGTTAGACAGTGATCCAGTTTCATTCTCTTACATGTAGCTGTCCAGTTTTGCCCGCACCATCTGTTGAAGAGACTGTCATTTCCCCATTGTATGTCCATGGCTCCTTTATCGTATATTAATTGACCACATATGTTTGGGTTAATGTCTGGAGTCTCTATTCTGTTCCCCTGGTCTGTGGCTCTGTTCTTGTGCCAGTACCAAATTGTTTTGATTACAGTGGCTTTGTAGTAGAGTTTGAAGTTGGGGAGCAAGATCCTCCCCACTTTATTCTTCCTTCTCAGGACTGATTTGGCTATTCAGGGTCTTTGGTGGTTCCATATGAATTTTTTAACTATTTGTTCCAGTTCGTTGAAGAATGCTGTTGGTAATTTGATAGGGATTGCATCAAATCTGTATATTGCTTTGGGCAAGATGGCCATTTTGACGATATTAATTCTTCCTACCCAAGAGCATGGGATGTTTCCTTTTGTTAGTGTCCTCTTTAATTTCTCTTGAGAGTGTCTTCTAGTTTTCAGGGTATACGTCTTTCACTTCCTTGGTTAGGTTTATGCCTAGGTATTTTATTCTTTTTGATACTATTGTGAATAGAATTGTTTTCCTGATTTCTCTATTAGTTCATTGTTAGTGTATAGGAAAGCCACAGATTTGTGTGTGTTAATTTTGTATCCTGCAACTTTGCTGTATTCCGATATCAGTTCTAGTAGTTTTGGAATGGAATCTTTAGGGTTTTTTATGTACAAAAGCATGTCATCTGCAAATAGTGACAGTTTGTCTTCTTCTTTACCAATCTGGATGCCTTGTATCTCTTTGTTTGGTCTAATTGCCATGGCTAGGACCTCCAGTACATCCCTGTCTTGTTCCTGATCTCAGAGGAAAAGGTTTCAGCTTCTCGCTGTTCAGTATGATGTTGGCTGTGGGTTTGTCGTATATGGCCTTTACGATGTTGAGATACTTGCCCTGTATACCCACTTTGTTGAGAGTTTTTATCATGAAAGGATGTTGAATTTTGTTCAATGACTTTTCAGCGTCTATGGAAATGATCATGTGGTTTTTGTCCTTCTTTTTGCTGATGTGGTCGATAATGCTGGATTTTCGAATGCTGTACCATCCTTGCATCCCTGAGATGAATCCCACTTGATCATGGTGTATGATTCTCTTGATATATTTTTGAATTCAGTTTGCTAATATTTTGTTGAGTATTTTTGCATCTATGTTCACCAGGGATATTGGTCTGTAATTTTCTTTTTTGGTGGGGTCTTTGCCTGGTTTTGGTATCAGGGTGATGTTGGCTTCATAGAATGAGTTTGAGAGTATTCTGTCCTCTTGTATTTTTTGGAAAACTTTAAGGAGAATGGGTATTATGTCTTCTCTGTGTGTCTGATAAAGTTCAGCAGTGACTCCATCTGGTTCAGGGGTTTTGTTCTTGGGTAGTTTTTTGATTACCGATTCAATTTCTTTGCTGGTAATTGGTCTGTTTAGATTTTCTGTTTCTTCCTTGGTCAGTCTTGGAAGGTTGTATTTTTCTATGAAGTTGTCCATTTCCTCTAGGTTTTCCAGCTTGTTAGTATATATATTTTCATAGTATTCTCTAAGAATTTTTTTGTATTTCTGTGGGGTCTGTCATTATTTTTCCTTTCTTGTTTCTGATTCTGTTGATGTGTATAGATTCTCTTTTTCTCTTAATAAGTCTGGCTAGGGGCTTATCTATTTTGTTTTATTTTTTCTTGGTTTCATTGATTTTTTTCTATTGTTTTATTCTTCTGAATTTTATTTATTTCTTCTCTGATCTTTATTATGTCCCTCCTTCTGCTGAGTTTGGGCCTCATTTGTTCTTCTTTTTCCAGTTTCAGTAATTGTTGACTTTAGACTATTCATTTGGGATTGTTCTTCCTTCTTTAAATATGCCTGGCTTGCTATATACTCTCCTCTTAGAACTGCCTTCGCTGCATCCCACAGAAGTTGGGAATTTGTGTTGTTGTTGTCATTTTTTTCCATATATTCCTTTATCTCTATTTTAATTTGTTCATTGATCCATTGATTATTAAGGAGCATGTTGTTAAGCCTCCATGTGTTTGAGCCTTTTTTGTTTTCTTTGTACAATTTATTTCTAGTTTTATACCTTTGTGTTCTGAAAAGTTGGTTGGTAGAATTTCAATCTTTTGGAATTTACTGAGGCTCTTTTTGTGACCTAGTATGTGGTCTATTCTGGAGAATGTTCCATGTGCACTTGAGAAGAATGTCTATCCTGTTGCTTTCGGGTGTAGAGTTCTGTAGATGTCTGTTAAGTCCATCTGTTCCAGTGTGTTGTGCAATGCCTCTGTGTCCTTACTTATTTTCTGTCTGGTAGATCTGTCCTTTGGAGTGAGTGGTGTGTTGAAGTCTCCTAGAACAAATGCACTGCATTCTATTTCCTCCTTTAATTCTGGTAGTACTTGTTTCACATATGTTGGTGCTCCTGTACTGACTGGGTGCATATATATTTATAATGGTTATATCCTCTTGTTGGACTGACCCCTTTATCACTATGTAATGTCCTTCTTTATCTCTTGTTACTTTCTTTGTTTTGAAGTTTTTTTTTGTCTGATACTAGTACTGCAACACTTGCTTTTTTCTCCCTGTTGTTTGAATGAAATATCTTTTTCCATCCCTTGACTTCTAGTCTGTGTATGTCTTTGGGTTTGAGTTGAGTCTCTTGTAAGCAGCATGTAGATGGGTCTTGCTTTTTTATACATTCTGTTACTCTGTGTCTTTTGATTGGTGCATTCAGTCCATTTACATTTAGGGTGATTATTGAAAGATATGTAATTATTGCCATTGCAGGCTTTAGATTTGTGGTTACCAAAGGTTCAAGGGTAGCTTCTTTACTATCTAGCCACATAACTTATCTCTTATTAAGCTATTATAAACAGTCTGATGATTCTTTATTTCTCTCCCTTCTTATTCCTCCTCCTCCATTCTTTATATGTTAGGTGTTTTATTCTGTACTCTTTTGTGTTTCTTTTGACTGGTTTTGTGTATTAGTTGGTCTTTTGTGAGTAGTTGATTTTATTTTTTGCCTTTAGTTAGTATTTGGTTGGTCTGCTTTCTTTGCTGTGATTTAATTTTCTCTGTTGACATCTATTAGGAGTGCTTCCATCTAGAGCAGTCCCTTTAAAATATCCTGTAGAGGTGGTTTGTGGGAGGCAGATTCCCTCAACTTTTGTTTGTCTGGGAATTGTTTAATCCCTCCTTCATATTTAAGTAATAATCGTGCTGGATACAGTGTTCTTGATTCAAGTCCTTCTGTTTCATTGCATTATATATATCATGCCATTCTCTTCTGGCCTGTAAGGTTTTTCTGTTGAGAAGTCTGATGATAGCCTGATG
This sequence comes from Manis javanica, assembly GCF_040802235.1. NCBI lineage: Eukaryota > Metazoa > Chordata > Mammalia > Pholidota > Manidae > Manis > Manis javanica. The sequence goes on along the minus strand of NC_133159.1, from coordinate 24,222,401 downwards.
GGTTTTCTTTGTAGGTGACCTTTTTCCTCTCTGGCTGCCTTTAATACTCTGTCCTTGTCTTGATCTTTGCTATTTTAATTATTATATGTCTTGGTGTTGCCCTCCTTGGGTCCCTTGTGTTGGAGGTTCTGTGGGCCTCCATGGTCTGAGAGACTATTTTGTCCCCCAGTTTGGGGAAGTTTTCAGCAATTATTTCTTCAAAGATACTTTCTATCCCTTTTTCTCTCTCTTCTTCTTCTGGTACCCCTATAATGCAAATATTGTTCCATTAGGTTTGGTCACACAGTTCTCTTAATATTCTTTCATTCCTGGAAATCCTTTTATCTCTCTCTGCCTCAGCCTCTCTGTATTCCTGTTCTCTGATTTCTATTCCATTAATGGCATCTTGCACCACATCCAATCTGCTCTTGAGTCCTTCCAGAGATTGTTTTATTTCTGTATTCTCCCTGCCTACTTGCTCCTTCAGCTCTTGCATATTCTCTGCAGGTCCAACAGCATGGTTATGACCTTTATTTTGAATTATTTTTCAGGAAGATTGGTTAAACCTATCTCCCCAGGCCCTCTCTTGGGGGTTGTCTGGGTAATTTTGGACTGGATCAAATTCTTCTGCCTTTTCATGGCGATAGAGGTAGCTGTAGGCAGGTAGCGTGTGTGTCAGCTGGGTTAACAAAATCCTTTCCTGTTTGCTGGTTGCCTTGCCCTTCTCTGCTGCCTGGGTCGGTTACCCGCACTCCTGGAGCAGCCTCTGGATTAATTCCCTAAGCTGCCATTGGCGGGGTTGCCATCAGGGTAGCCCAGAGCCCTGCGGGGAGTGACAGGTGCGCCGGTGTGCTCTCCTGCAAGAGCAGCACCCCTTCGTGCCTTGCCCTGGTTTCCTGTGCCTGTGCTGGGCAGCTGCGCACTGGCGGCAGCCTTTGGGTCTGACCCAGGCAGCTGCGCACCAGGAGGAGATTTTGGGCTGCTGCAGGGGTCGCGACTGCTCCCCAGCAGCTCCACCGCCATCGCGGGCATACGCGGCTGCTTCCAGGCTGCTCTGCCGCCGGCGCAAGCGCACATGGCCACTCTCCGGCTAGTGGGCCCCACTGGCCGGGGAAATGACTGGCAGGCTGCTTATCGCCGTGAGGGGCTTCAGGGCTGTGTTGCCACCCAGGGGCCTGGGGCGCCTGACGTTCCTCAGGGTTCCCAGCCTGCTGGGCTGAGTGTCCTGGGACGTTTCCATCCAGCTGTGAGGTCCCTGCCCCTTTAAGACTTTCAAAAAGTACTCACTTTTCTTTTGTCCGAGGGGAGCCAGTTGCAGGGATCCGCTTGCAGATTTTGCTTTTCCGTTTCTCTAATATCCAGCACATCACAGAATGTGTGTCTGTGCTCCCAGTGGGGATTACTAGGGCTGGTTATTTATCAGTCCTGCGCTTCCACTCCCTCCCCGCTCCGACTCCTTTCCTCCCGCCGGGGAGCCGGCGTGGGGAGAGCACTCAGGTCCCACTGGGCCATGGCTTGTATCTTACCCCTTCATGAGATGCTGAGTTCTTGCAGACGTAGATGTAGCCTGGCTGTTATACTGTATCCACTGGTCTCTCTTTTAGGAATAGTTGTATTTGCTGTATTTTCAAAAATATATATGGTTTTGGGAGGAGATTTCCGCTGCCCTACCCATGCCGCCATCTTGGCTCCTCTCCAAGACCTAATCTTTTAACGCTCAACTTTAGAATGCTGGCTTCAGAAACGCTGGGACAAACTGGGAACCAGAGCCAAACCTGTGCACTCCTGAGGGCCTCATGTTTTGTCTGCCTTAACAATTGAGAAAATAACAAAAGTACTAAGTCATCATAGCAAAAGAGACAATACAATCATTGACAGTTGGTGCTTCACAGTCAGTGCTCTCTCACATCCCCACCCCTCATCCCCACTAGGGAATAGGCACTACTACCTTCCTTTTAAAGAAGGGAAAATGAGGCTCAGAGACTTGCCCAAGAACACACAGCTAAGTGGCAGAGCTAAGGGATTCATACCAAGATATTGAAGCTCATTTGTTGGTTTGACGCCAAGTGGCTTTTCAAATGAGAGCCCTTTCTCCACTGTAGAGCCTGATTGTTGGCCTAAATAGGTTATAGAAACCCAAAAGCCATCTAGAGCAAAAGAAGGAATTTGCCTCACCTTGTAAGGAAATAAGACCCTGCCAATTCAGAAAGCAAATACCTCACAGAGCGGGGGAAGCAGCTCCTGGAGTTTTGAGTGGCAAAGAAGTTTAATGCTTCAAAAAAGGTCTCTGTGGTTCTGTAATCATTACTGCTGCTCAATTACTATAATAAATTAATAACTTTCTGCTTTGGGAATCAGACTGCCTGTGGCCAGTAGAAACAAACAAGTCCCACAGATATCCTGACATTTCAAAACAAGCTGTCATGAACTAATCAACTTCTTCTGGACAATGCAGTTACACTGTTTGATTGTAGGAGATCTTAGGGGCACCAAGACATAATTTCTAAAATAACACAAAGGAGAGAGGCCAAGTATAATTTCTTCCCAAATTTTAACATTTTTCCCCCATAGCTATAATAATCCCCTTAATTCCTACAGACTGAGTGTGGCTTCTGAAATGGGACTTGTTCTGAGCTTGCAGTCCCAGGAGGCAGAACAGAATCAGCTTCATTCCAAGATTACATCAACTAGAGTCTGTCCTAAGTGGCTGCTAAGTTCTCAATACAAAGTGAAAGCAGTTACAGTTGTATGGGATCACATCTAGTCCATTTACAAAAGAAAAATCTGAGGGGAACTGACTTGCCCAGTCAGCTGAGTCAGGGCTGGGACCTGTACCTCCTCCTGTCTCCTCCTCCCTGTTCAGTACGTTTTGTTTTATTTTTTTCTAAGGTATCATTGATATTCAATCTTAAGAAGCTTTGTTTCACATGAGCAACACTGTGGTTTCAACATTCACCCGCATTATCAAGTCCCCCCAACAGACCCCATTGTAGTCACTATCCATCAGCGTAGTAAGATGCTACAGAGTCATTACTTGTCTTCTCTGTGCTATACTTACTGCCTTCCCTGTATAGGTCAGTATGTTTTTCATTACAACAATTTGTCTTCTTGGCATAATGTTGTAAACCTAATGGGAAAAAATTTAATCTCTATTCCTTACAATCAGGAAACAAGTAAAACCAGACCTGAGAAAAAAAATAATACTTTGGCGCCTCTGGGAGGCAGGGAAAATCAGGTGTCGGCTAAATGGGAGGTACAGGGAGGGCAGGGTGGGTATCATCAACTGGCAAGGAGATCCACCTTGGGCTTGACAGTAGGGAGGGAACAGAATGGACTTACATCTCTGCATCTGCTTGCTGTACTCCGACATATTATCTGGACGGATGGAGCGCAAGAATTTAATGTAGTCATCACTGTGGTACTTGGTCATCTCCTCAGCATTGGCTTTGTGAGGGCGCTAGAGGGCAGAGGGGAGAATGGGCATGTTATTCTCGACTACCACCTGTCTTCACTGAGTCTAGCTGGAACATTTGTATCTACCCAGCATAGACCTGAGTGCTGTAAAGGATAAAAATAAATTACTGATTAATTCATACCTCAGGAAGCTTACAATCTAATTAAGCAAAAAGATTATCAAAGGAGATTCTCTACCAGAAGACCTAGAGGCAACTCAAGCTGTTGCTCAGCCAGTCCATCTCTTGAGCCTCAATTCTTCATTTACTAAATAGGGATAACGACCTCTACCTCACCGGGGAGTTGTGTGAGTTGGATGAGATTGTTAATTATCTTTGTAAATCATGAAGTGCTTTACAAGTTATTTATTTTTAAAATTAAATATAACAATATGAAATTATGGGCCAAATGGCTGCAAGAGTTCAGGAAAAAGAAGTGACTCATTAACAACTGAAACAGACGAAAAATACTTTATAAATTATCATCATCACACCAACAATTCTGAGCACATCCTCTCCATTAAAACTTCCTTGGTATGGTAATTTCCTGATTATCCCAACATTCTGATTCAACCTTCCCTCTTTTTAAAATTTCTCTTCTCTTCCTTTCATTCCTTAAAGGTAGTTCTCCAAGATGACCCTATTCTTTTGTAATTACCAATACTTTTCTAGCTTATAAAACATTTTAAGTGTACAGCTAACACTGAGTGTTTACTCTGTGCCAGTCACTACTTCAGGAACTCTGTATGTTATCTCATATAATCCTTACAACCTTTTAAACTTCATATAATTATTATTTTCATTTTGCAGTAAGGTAACTACAGCAGAGAGAGGTTAAGTAATCTACACAAGGTTACACAGCTAGTAAACTGGAATAGGAACCCAGAGGTCTGGCTTTAGGTACTATCTGACTCTCATTTAATCCTCACTTAATATAATGAGGAATGTTAAGACTGAAAGACTTTTACAAAAACACCCACAGTGAAAGAAGCTCCAAATACTTAACTGATTTTACTATACTGAGCCTTTCAAGTCTGTAGGCAATGCGAACAAAGCTCCACTTTGACTCTCCTTCTAGATAGATGACTGCCCAAACTCATTCCATCTTGATTCCTCTTCTGAGCTCCAGATTCACAATTCCAACAGCATCCCAACCATCTCCACCCATGAATCCTAGAGACACTTCAAATTCAACTGGACCTAACAACTTGTTGAAAGCCTCGAAGCATTCAAATTTAACTTAATTTCCAGATTTCTCTTTTACTATTTTTACTAATGATACAAACATCCATTAAGACTGAAAACCTAAATGTCATCTTTTAACTCCACCCTTTCTTGTCATTCAATCCATTGCCAAACCCGTTCATTATTCCTCCCAATATTGACTGCATCCACCACCTTTTTTCTCCTATGCTGTTCTTTCCCAGGTTTCCTATTGTCACCCAGTTGCTCAAGATAGAAGCCAGAGTGTCACCCTTGATTCCTCTTTACCCATCTACTACATTCAATTTCTCTTGAAACTACCACCAAAGTGTCTGTCAAATTTGTGCAGTACCATGCCCAGGCCACCCCATTTTTTGACTGCATTGTGACAGCAAATCTCCAAACTGGTATCCCATCCTCAACCTGGACAACTGTGGATCTATTCTCAATCCTACAGCCAGAGTAATCTGTCTAATATTCAAACTGAAGCATGTCACTCCCCTCTAAAAACCCTTCAGAGGCTTTATTAGTCACAACTTCAAGATCAAACTCTTTAACCTGGCTTGGACAACCAAAATAATCTGGTCCCTGTCATCTCTCTAGAATATTTTATGCTCTCCAACGAACACCAAATTCAAAGCATTTTTAAGGGCCAGGCTGTTTAACCAACTTGGCATTTGAAACAAACAAACAAAAAATTGGTGGCAGAGGGCCAACCTTTACACAGCTTTAGCTGATTACTGCCATAAAGGAAATTGGGCCCAACTGCCAGACTTTTGGGTTAAATTTCATTTTTACAAAGGTTAGCCACTAACATAAAGTTCTTAGAAGCACTTTGTAAGTTAAAAAGAACATTTGAGGGGCTGAATTTATCTCATGTATTGTATCAATTTGCCAAGCATGATTTTACTTGCAGTTCTCCATGGGAATTCTCTCTTTAGACCTTTGTACATGCTACGGCCTAGAACACAGTTTTCTTCACCCCCTCTATTCAGTCTTTAGGTTGCAACTGAAAAGTTAATTCTCCCAGAAAGCTGTTCCTGACCCCCAGAGTCTCAGTTAAGTAACTCTCTGGAGTGCTGTCATCCTGACAACCCTATACTTTTCTTATCATCATACTCAAAATTGAGTTTGCTTGGTCTACTCTGTGAGGCCAGGAAGAGGTCTGTCTTTAGTCTAACAACTAACATAGTGCCTGGAACTTAGCACGTGCTCAATCAATACCTGTTACCGTAACAAATTACCACTCACTTGGATTAAATTTCATCTCCTAATTGATCCCACTTATATCTATCCAGCTTTATCCTCTTCCAAAATGGTGTCACGAAAATCTTAGAAAGCCAACGCCCTGCTCTAAAAGTGAATGACTTCCTAACTACAAAAGAAAAGATTAAATTTAAACTCTCACATGGCCAATCTAACCACCCCGCCCTTTTTCATAAATATTATACTCCCAACAAGTCTGCCTCAACTAGATCTATACAGCTTCCCATCACAGTGTCTGTGATCATCCTCTTCCAAACATTTGAAATTCACCCCTACCCCAAATCACACAAGGACAAGCCCATTCAAAAGCTGCCTCTATTACAAATAAAAGCAAATCTTGCTCTAAGAGCCCATCTTTATCCATACCACGAAGTCCCAAGAAACATGACCTCAAAAACCACAAAACGTACAAGGAAACAAAGCATCAGTACTGAAAGCCCATACTAACAACAAATAGCAAAATCAGATCTACAGAGACCATGGACATACGTTTAAATAAGAGATCTGCACTGCATTTCTTTATACCAGTAAACAACCTAAAAAAAAATTTTTAAAGACAACTTACCAATAGCATTAAAAAAATGTAGTATTTGGGAGAAAATCTAATAAAAGATGTACATGACCTTTATGAAGGAAATTATAAAACTTTATATTGATAGCCAAAATCTCAACTCTATCAACAGTGGAACTGGTGAATAGTGGTATATTCTACAACAAAATACTACATAGCAATTAACACAAACAAGCTACAGCTACACACACAAAATGTATACTATTTAAATCCATTTATATCAAGTTCAACAAATCAAACTGTACTGACAGGGGATGCATATTTAGATAGTTAAATTATGATGAAGAGCAAGGAAGCAATTAACAGAAAAGTAAGGATTCTGGTTACCTCCGGGGAAAGAGAAGAAGCTGGGATCAGGAAGGGGCATAAGTAGGTTTCTGAGATACTGACAATGTTTTATTTCTTCAATTAGTTGGTGTTTACTTGTGCGTTTAATTTGTACCAATTTGCTAAGCTGCCCATTTGTTTTACACACTCTTCTGTACATGTATTATATTTCACAATAAAGATACTAAAGGAAACCTTTGAGACATCTAAAAGCACTTAAATAATGAAGATATACCATGTCCATGGATTCAAAGACTTAATACTCCCAAGGTATGAATTCTCTCTAAGATAATGTACACATTCAATGAAATTTCAACCAAATCCCATATGCTTGTAGCACTTGATGAGTTAATTCCAAAATTTACATATAAGTACAAAGAGCAAATAGCAAGCCTTTTTTTTTTTTTTTAAAGAACAAAGCAGGAGGGCTTGTGCTACTAGATATCGAGGCTTAATAAAGAGCTATTATAATTAAGCCACTGTGGTACTGGCATACAGGTCAAGAAACAGACCAAGTCAACAGAACATAGAAACCAGAAACACATATACATAGGGCCTGACACAAAGTAGGTACTTGATAAGCATTTGTGGAATGAATGAATATATATGAATACTTCATATATAAAAGAGATGACATTTAGGTCAATGGGGAAACAATATAGACTTTTCAATAAATCAACTAGGACAATACAGGGGAAAAAATTCCAGTGGATTCCTACTTCAAACCATATTAAAAAATTAATTTTAGATATAGTAAACATCTGTATGTGAAAGGCAAATGCATAAAGCTTTTAAAAGATTCACTTTGCAAGAGACTACCTTAAAGGTTAGAAAGGATTTAAGGCACAAAAAGCACTCGTAAAGGAAATAGTTAATAAATATGACTTATAAGAATTTCAGTTCATTTAAGATACAGTGGAGTGAAAAAACAAAACCAGCACATAAGAAATTTATAGCAATATACTGAACACTGGACTATATAGAATATATAAAGAATGTCTACAAATTGGTTAAGAAAAAGAAATCCAAACAACTGAAGAGGAAAATGGGCAAAAGATACTCCATACATAAAAAACCCTAAAGAATCTACTCCAAAATTACTAGATCAAATATCTGAATTCAGCAAAGTTGCAGGATATAAAATTAATACACAGAAATCTGTTGCATTCCTATACTCTAATGAACTAGCAGAGGGAGAAATTAGAAAAACAATTCCATTCACAATTGAATCAAAAAGAATAAAATACATAAGAATAAACCTAACCAAGGAAGTGAAAGTGAAAGACCTATACATTGAAAACTACAAGACACTTATGAGAGAAATTAAAGAAGATACCAATAAATTGAAACACATCCGTGCTCATGGATAGGAAGAATATTGTTAAAATGGCCATCCTGCCTAAAGCAATCTACAGATTCAATACAATTCCTATCAAAATACCAACAGCATTCTTTAATAAACTACAGCAAATCATTATAATATTCATATGGAACCACAAAAGACACCAAATAGCCAAAGCAATCCTGAGAAGGAAGAATAAAGCTGGAGGGACTACACTCCCCAACTTCAAGCTCTACTACAATTAAGACAATAATCAAGACAATTTGGTACTGGCACAAGAACAGACCCACAGACCAGTGGAACAGAATAGAGAGTCCAGATATTAACCCAAACATATACGGTCAATTAATATATGATAAAGGAGCCATGGACATACAATGGGGAAATGACAGCCTCTTCAACAGCTGGTGTTGGCAAAACTGAACAGCTACATGCAAGAGAATGAAACTGGATTATTGTTTAACTTCATACACAAAAGTAAACTCGAAATGGATCAAACACTTGAATGTAAGTCAAGAAACCATAAAACTCTTAGAAGACAACATAGGCAAACATCTCCTGAATATAAGCATGAGCAACTTCTTCCTGAACGCATCTCCTCGAGCAAGGGAAACAAAGCAAAAATGAACTCATGGGACTACATCAAACTAAAAAGCTTCTGTACAGCAAAGGACACCATCAGTAGAACAAAAAGGCATCTTAAAGTATGGGAGAATATATTTGTAAATGACATATCTGACAAGGGGCTAACATCCAAAATATATAAAGAACTCACATGCCTCAACACCCAAAAAGCAAATAACCCGAATAGAAAATGAGTAGAGGATATGAAGAGACAATTATCCAAAGAAGAAATTCAGATGGCCAACAGGCACATGAAAAGATGCTCCACATCACTAATCATCAGAGAAATGCAAATTAAAATCACTATGAGATATCACCTCACACCAGTAGGAATGGCCAGCATTGAAAAGACTAAGAACAACAAGTGCTGGCAAGGATGCGGAGTATCTCCTATACTGCTGGTGGGAATGTAAGCTAGTTCAACCATTATGGAGCAATATGAAAACAATATGGAGATTCCTCAAAAACCTAAAATAGATATACCATTTGACCCAGGAATCCCACTCCTTGGAATTTACCCAAAGAATACAACTTCTCAGATTCAAAGTCATATGCACCCCAATGTTTATCGCAGCACTATTTACAATAGCCAAGATATGGAAGCAACCTAAGTGTCCATAAGTAGATGAATGGATAAAGAAGAGGTGGTACATATATACAATGGAATACTATTCAGCCATAAGAAAAACAAATCCTACCATTTGCAACAACATGGATGGAGCTGGAGGATATAATGCTAAGTGAAATAAGCCAGGTGGAGAAAGACAAGTGCCAATTGATTTCCCTCATTTGTGGAATATTAACAATGAAGCAAAACTGAAGGAACAAAACAGCAGCAGACTCACGGAACCCAAGAAGGGACTAGTGGTTACCAAAGGGGAGGGGTGTGGGAGGGTGGGTGTAAGAGGGAGAGAAAAGGGGATTGAGGGGTATTATGTTTAGTACACATGGTGTGGGGGATCACGGGGAAAACAGTGTAGCACAGAGAAGGCAAATAGTGAATCTGGGGCATCTTACTACACTGATGGACAGTGACTGCAATGGGGTATGGGTGGGGACTTGATAATAAGGGTGAATGTAGTAACCACATTGTTTTTTTCATGCGAAACCTTCATAAGAGTCTATTATCAATAATACCTTAATAATAAATAAATAAGATACTCCGGCCATTGGAGTAGGCAGCCCATCACTGTGTCTGTCAGGCTCGCCAACCTGCACTGCACACTGCCTGCTCACCCAGCAGCAGCTGCCACTGCCACCACCGGGCAGTGCCGGGTGGGAAGGTGGGGGACCCGGGACCACAAGTGCGTGGTGACAGGCCTGGCCTTGTGGGGAGGCCCGAGCAAGAGGGCACCTGGGTCCCACACCGCGCTGTTCATGAAGCATGTCGGCCACCAGCGTGGACCCCCAGAGAACAAAAGGACAAGATAATAAAGCACAAAATGGTTCTTTGCATCAGAGGATAAGGTTCACTCTTTGAGCCCTATCTTTCTGGACAGTCAAATCACAGTTAACAGTTACCTCTCCATGGCTGATCCCTACCTGTCCAGCTATTATCCGCCCTCCATCAGATTTCCTTACTCCCTCAATGAGGCACTGTGGTCTACCGAGGGGACCCTCCAATCCCACACCTCACCATCTATGGACTCAGTAATGGAAACCATCATTTTATTCATAATGCTGTTTTGGGGCAGCATGGGGGCTTGGGAAACATCTATCAGCACAGGTTTAATTTTTCCCCAAAAAACTCTGCTTTTTCAGCCTGGGGGCCAGTGGGTCTTAGGGGCAGCAGGCTCAGAGTTCACCTATGGGAGCAGCTACACCTACCCACCCAGCTCCCTGGGAGGCACGATTGTGGAGGGGCAGATGGGCTTTCACAGCGATACGCGCAACAGGCTCCTGGAATGAACAGCCTGGAGCAGGGCATGGTGGGCCTCAAGACTGGGGATGTCACCACCTCTTCAGTCAAGACAATGGGGTTGGTTGTCAGCAGTGCGGCAATGACTGGCGTCCTTCCTGGTAACGGTGGGACAAACATGAACATGCCAGTTTCAAAGCCAACCTTGTGGGCTGCCATTGCCAGCAACCAGGCAAAACTACAGCAGAAAATGAAAGCAAAGAGTGAACCTGTGATCGGGGGTGCACTGCCCCCTCCGCACATAAAGCATAACATGGACATTGGCACTTGGGATAACAAGGGGCTGTGCCCAAGGCCCCAGCTGCTCAGCAGGTGCCATACCTCCAGTCTGCCACTCAGCCCCAGGTACTCATGCAGCCTCTGCCCGTTCAAGCCTCCCCCTTTGGCCCAACCACAGTATCAGAGACCTCAGCAGCACAAACCTGCTGGGTCGCCCCTTGAAACAGAAATCTGGTGTTTGGGCAAGCTGGGGGACCAGCGGCGATAGTAACTCTCCTGGGTATGTCCAGCCTAATTCTGCCCTGATCACAGAATCCCACCCTGTGCTTGAGAAACTGAAAGCTGCCCACAGCTATAACCTAAAGACTTTGACTATAATCTTAAAAGTGGACGTGTGTTTATAATTAAGAGGTATTCCTAGGACCCCTTTCCCCACTCCATTAAGTACTCCATTCAGTGCAGCACAGAGCACTGCAGTGCATTCCACTCAGTGAGCACCAAGGGGCCCGTTTACCTGCTCTTCAGCATCAACGGGAGTGGGCATTTCTGCGGGGGTGGCTGAGATGAAGTCACCCGTGGACTATGGCACGAGGGTGGGGTGGGGGTCTAGTCTCAGGACAAGTGGAAGGGCAAGTTTGACATGAAGTGGATTTTTGTCAAGCATGTCCCCAACAGCCAGCTGTGGCACATCAGGTTGGTGAACAACGACAAGCCGGTCACAAAGTCCCAGGACACCCAGGAGGCCCTTGGAGAGGGCCAAGCCAAATGCTGAAGATCACTGCCTCCTACAAGCACATGACCTTCATCTTCGATGACTTTTCCCACTAGGAGAAGCACCAGGAGGAGCAGGAGGTGGGGCACGAGAATGGCAGAACTGAAACAAACAGCTAAGTGTAAATCAGCGTCTTCTGTGTTCTAATTGGACTGAAAAGGTAAAGAGAATGTGTGCTTGGTGCTGACTTCTTGTGCAGGGCCTGACTAGTTGCATCTTTATGCTCTTTGTAGTTTGTTTTTTGCCAGAATGGATCTGCATTCATTTGTATTTTTTCTTTGTATAATAGCATTGTAGACCTCACTAATAAAGTGTTTTTTGTCAGCTTATCAATCAGACCGAACACGAAATACAAATATCCTTAAAAACAAAGCAAAACAAAAAACCTACTATAGCCCAAAGATTTGTTTTAATTTTGGCAGAAATTATGTTCTTAGTTCTCATATTCACAGTCCTTTAACGTCTTCATGTGAGACTTATTTCTCACCCTTACTGCTTCTTGGTGAACATAAGGAACCATGAGTTGTCATTCAGGGTGTTCAGTTAAAGTACAGAATGCTGAAATCAACGTATTAGTGATGACTTTGTCCAGTTTGCTGTTTTTATTATATGTCATCTAAAATACTAATCTGTCCACTGGATTTCCTACAAGACAGATAAATTTTAGTTTTTCAAATCTGGAGGACGTGCTGTGTTTCCTTGGGACACCCCCCCCCCTTCCTGCAGTCTCACATGCCCACAGATGGCACTTTGTCCCTGCTCTGTTCTTTGGTCCAGCGGGAGGATGACAAGACCTGGCATGTGAGGGTATGGCTCAGTGTCCAGGTGTTCTTAGTTGTGTGCAGTTTAGAATCTGATAGTACAGTGTGAAGGATGATGCTGCCGACTGTAAATTTACTTAATTTCTTTTTCCTGTTCAGCTCGTTAAAAAAAGCAAGAAACAAGCCTTTTAAAAACAGAATTTGCTATCCTGTTTTGCAGAAAGAGGAACCACTGAAGAACTCAGTGCCACCTGGAGTTTGAGTTTAATTAAGCATGAAAATGGTGTGTATGCCTGTTACTCCAGCACACTGAATCCACACATATGTAGAGCACCTCACTGTTTAGAGAGCAGATAGCTTCTGAAAACTATTTACTCCAAAAGACCGTCAGTTAAAGTTTAAGCTGTATTTCTAGACTTATATTTAGAACACGTCACTCTCTGAACTGTTACTGCCTGTGTGGTGTCATGGACAACATCGGAGAACTTTTCCACTAGGAGAATACAAGCCTTAATAAATAACTATTTAGCAAGAAAAAAGAAAAGAAAAGACACTTCATAGTAGAGGACATACAAGTGGCTAATAAACATTTGAAGAGATGCTCAATTTCACTGGTCATTAGCAAAATTCAAATCAAGACCACAATTACACTCCTCTGATTGGCAAAATTTAAAGTCTAATTCCAAGTGTAGGAGATGATGTGAATCAAGGTCTCTCTATACACTGCCAGGAGAGTATAAATTCATTCTATCACCCTGAAAAGCAACTTGGCATTTAATATTCACATATTCACATATTCTACAGTCTAGCAAATTCCACTCCTAGTGCCTAGCCAAAAGAAACTGTCATATATGCACTGAGACATTTACAAGAATATTCACAGGAGCACTGTTCCTAACATTAAAAAACTACATACATGGAAAGCAATATGGAGGTTCCTTAAAAAAAACTAAAAATAGAAATACCAGTTGACCCAGGAATTCCACTCCTAGGAATTTACCCAAAGAAAACAAGATCTCTCAGGAAACAAAAGCAAAAATAAGTAATTGGGACTATATCAAACTAAAAAGCTTCTGTACAGCAACACCATCAGTAGAACAAAAAGATATCCTACAGTATGGGAGAATATATTCATAAGTGACATATCTGATAAGGGGTTGACATCCAAAATATATAAAGAGATCACAAACAAAAAGCAAATAATCCAATTAAAAATGGGCAGAGGAGCTGAACAGACACTTCTCCAAAGAAGATATTCAGATGGCCAACAGACACATGAAAAGATGCTCCACATCGCTAGTTATCAGAGAAATGCAAATTAAAACCACAATGAGATATCACCTCATACCAGTTAGGATGGCCAACATCCAAAAGACAAACAAAAAATGTTGGCTAGGATGTGGAGAAAGGGGAACTCTACTACACTGCTGGTGGGAATGTAAATTAGTTCAACCATTGTGGAAAGCAGTATGGAGGTTCCTCAAAAAACTCAAAATAGAAATACCATTTGACCCAGGAATTCCATTCCTAGGAATTTACCCTAAGAATGCAGGAGCCCAGTTTCAAAAAAACATATGCACCCCTATGTGTATCGCAGCACTATTTACAATAGCCAAGAAATGGAAGCAACCCTAAGTGTCCATCAGTAGATGAATGGATAAAGATGTGCTACATATACACAATGGAGTATTATTCAGCCATAGGAAGAAAACAAATTCTACCATTTGCAACAACATGGATGGAGCTAGAGGGTATTATGCTCAGTGAAATAACCCAGGCAGAGAAAGACAAGTATCAAATGATTTCACTCATCTGTGGAGTATAAGAACAAAGAAAAAAACGAAGGAACAAAACAGCAGCAGACTCACAGAACCCAAGAATGCACTCACAGTTACCAAAGGGAAAGGGACTGGGGAGGATGGGTGGGAAGGGAGGGATAAGGGAAAAAGGACATTAGGATTAGCACACATAAGGTAGTGGGGAGGGCATGGGGAAGGCTATATAGCACAAAGAAGACAATTAGTGATTCTACAGCATCTTACTATGCTGATGGACAGTGACTGTAATGGGGTATGTGGTGGGGACTTGATAATGGGGGGAGTCTAATAACTATAATGTTGCTCATGTAATTGTACATTAATGATACCAAAATAAAAAATAATAATAACAACAACAAAAAAAGAAAACAAGATCTCAGATTCAAAAACACATATATATGCACTCCTATCTTTACTAAAGCACTATTTACAATAGCCAAGATATGGAAGCAACCTAAGTGTCCATCAGTAGATGAATGGATAAAGAAGCTGTGGTACATATATGCAATGGAATACTACTCAGCCATAAGAAAAACAAATCCTACCGTTTGCAACAACATGGATGGAGCTGGAGGACATTATGCTCAGTGACATAAGTCAGGCAGAGAAAGACAAATATCAAATGATTTCCCTCATTTGTGGAGTATAACAATGAAGCAAAACTGAAGGAATAAAATAGCAGCAGACTCACTGACTGCAAGAAGGGACTAGCGGTTACCAAACAGGAGGGGTAGGTGGTGGTGGGGAAGGGGGGTCGAGGGTATGTGGGAGGGAGGGAGAAGGGGATAAGGGGTATTATGATTGGTACATATGGTGTGGGGGGGGGGGTCACAGGGAAACAGTGTAGCACAGAGAAGACAAGTAGTGACTCTGACATCTTACTACATTGATGGACAGTGACTTCAATAAGTATGAGGGGGACTTGATAAAATGGGTGAATATAGTAACCACAATGGTTTTTTTTTTTCCAGAGCAGCTTGCTTGCTTCCTTGTGTGCTTTATTTATTTATTTATTTGTCATTGATATAAACTCTTATGAAGGTTTCAAATGAAAAACAATGTTTTTTCATCAAAGTGTATATCAATGATACCTTAATAAAAAAATACATACAAATTAAGCTAATGGGAGAAAGGATAAATTGCAGTTATGCTGACATGACTAAATATTATTCTGCAGAGAAAAATGAAAGAACTAAAGCTGTACACAGCAAGGTGAATGGATTATTTCAAAAAGTTCAAAACAAGTGAGTGAATGCTATATATTGTTTAGGTCAATACATATATAATAAACATTTTCTAATAAGCAAGAGAATAATACAACACAAAATTTAGAAGAGTTGATTGGGTTGTAGAAATATGGACATTCATTGCATTCATTATTCAAATATTTAAGTAAATAAACAGTTAAATAAATGCTTAAGAGAGAAGGCCAAGCATGGACCTTCTTTTGATGCTATGAGCCAAGGATAATGGTTAACCTAATTCTGTGTAGCTGAAGTCCAATTAAAACAAAAACAAATAGACAAATTGGGAAAAGGCTTGAATAGGGACTTCAATAGGGAAAGCTGAATAGTAAATAAACATACAAATAATATCCTCAACCTCATTGATAACCAACCAGGAAAATACAAATTAAAACACTAATAAGACACCATTTCATGCCTCTCTAAATTGGCAAAAACAAATTAAATATGATGAAATCAAGTGTTGCCAAGTACTTGGAATAACTGCAATTCTACACTGTTGGCAAGTGGAAACCATTTGGCATTATGTAATACAGGTGAATATGCGTGTATCTCCTGACCCAGCACTTATACCCCTAGTATATAAATTCTACTCCTAGAGTTTCCCCTGGTAAAATTCTAGCATATGTGCACCGAGAAACACGTTCAAGAATGTTTACAGCAGCAGGGTTTGTAATAGCAAAAACTAGAAGCAAACCAAATGCTCATCAAATAATAAAAAAGATGAATTGTAATATATTCTTCCAATGAAATACAGTAAAAATAAATACAGCTACATGCACCAGCTTGTATAAATCTCAGGAACATGTTAAGCAGAAAAGGCAAGTCACATAATAAATACTATACAGCTCCATTTATGTAATTTTCGATCATGTAAAAGTAAAATGTATTGTTTATGAATATATACTGGTAAAATTATTTTAAAAAGCAAAGATATAAAAAAAAAAAACAAGTTCAAGATATGGAAGCAACCTAAATGTCCATCAGTAGATGAATGGATAAAGAAGATGTGGTACATATACACAATGGAATATTACTCAGCCATAAGGAAAAAACAGATCCTACCATTTGCAACAACATGGATGGAGCTAGAGGGTATTATGCTCAGTGAAATAAGCCAGGTGGAGAAAGACTAGTATCAAATGATTTCACTCATCTGTGGAGTATAAGAACAAAGAAAAACTGAAGGAACAAAACAGCAGCAGACTCACAAAACCCAAGAATGGACTAACAGTTACCAAAGGGAAAGGGACTGGGGACGATGGGTGGGAAGGGAGGGATAAGGGCAGAGAAAAAGAAAGGAGGCATTACGATTAGCATGTATAGTGCGGTTGGGGGGGCACAGGGAGGGCTGTGCAACACAGAGAAGACAAGTAGTGATTTTACAGCATCTTACTACGCTGATGGACAGTGACGATGATGGGGTATGTGGGGGGGACTTGGTGAAGGAGGGAGCCTAGTAAACATAATGTCCTTCATGTTAGATTAATGATACCAAAATTAAAAAAAAAAAAAAACAAGTTCAGGGCAGAGGTTAACTCTGGGGAAGAAGTAGATCGGATCAGGGAAGGGTATATAGAGGCTTCAGCAGTCATGGCAATGTTCATTTTCTTAAACTAGGTGGTATTAAATGGGTTCTTTTAACCTTACAGATATTTTATAAAAATGCTTTCATATCCACTCAATATTTTATAAAAACATTTTTTAAAAAAAGAACAAAATAACAGAAGGCAATGAATAAGATGCTTGGGAATATATAAAATAAGCATCCAAGGCAAGGGAGGGCAGGATTTTTGATTATGTAAATAGGATGGTGCCTGGAAGAAAAGTGAGGATGTAGTTTCTGGGTGAGATTAATTAGATGTGAGGAGACAGAGTTAGGGGAGGGACCAAAGAGGGTGAAATTGTGTTGAAAAAGACTTCAACATGTCTCCCTCGAGTATGGAGACAGAAGTCATACATTAACTTCTATGAGAAGGTTTTAAGGACTTTTAGGACTAGGACTGACTTGCAAAAACCATCAATTTCAGGACAGATACTAAAATGGCTATCTGTGCTTGGGGAAAGGGATGCTGGGATCACAGCCCAGAGCAAGGAGAGACTAGCAAGGATGAATGCAGAGAAACACCGTTGGGGAAAGAGAACCCAAGTTACATTCAAGGAGAGGCAGGGCCAGAGAAGGAAAAAGATGACATTAAGTGAACAAGATGTAGAGATTCTGGAGAGGTTATACTAAGGTTTTGCTTTAGAAATTTACAGTAAATTACACAGATGAGGTAATTTCCAATAAGGTATTATCTCCTATGAAAGCCACTACTGGTTGCTTCCCAAAAAGCCATTCTCTCCCTTCTTTCTTGTTAACAGATCTCAATTTGGTTGGGTGTTAAATGTACTGAGTCTCAGGAATCTAATGTGATTAGTCTAAGCCAAATGCCAAGTGAATGGTCTAAGTATGGCAAATGATCCAATGAGATTCAAGGGGAAATCTGAAGGGAAATTTCTGGAAAGGGTTTTCCTCTTCAATAAAAAGGGGAGTGGGGGTGGGATAGTAGAAAGTAATGCATTTTGCCCCTGTTCCCTTCCTTTTTGTATTCTGTTGTATGAACACAATACTTGGAGCTGAGACAGCCATCATGTAACTTCAAGGCAAAAAAACTTGAAGATGACATCAAATAAGCTAAGAATGGCTGAGCAGAAGGACAGAATAAGTTTTGGGCCCCTGTTGACATGGCCAAAAAAATCCTGTTAAGATGGTTAGGAAGGAAAAAAGGACAAATGAACAGATACAGGCTCTGGAACCCAAGAGATCTGGGTTGGGATATCAGCTCATCTATTCATAGCCATGTGACTTTGGGCATGTTAATGATCCTCCCTGAGCTTGTCTTCTCATCTATAAATTAGGGTTGCTAGAAGGGCTACATGAAATAACAGTGAGCCATATTCAGTAAATGTTAGTTTACTTTTTCTCTCTCTTGAAGATACAGGATCCATTTTTTAATATCTTGGTTATCACTCTCATGGCAGTTAATACAGGCCCTGGAATACAACAAGTACTCAACAAAAATCTGTTGAGTCAAAGAAATAGGGCTTGAGGTGACTCTTGCAGATGAGTAAGACATGACTGGCCAGAGTAAATAATCCTACTAGTCAGGATGGGGTAGAAAGAGGCAGAATCTCACCTGGCTGACCTGGAGGGTTCTGAGGCAGGTGTGGTGGGAAAGGAGGCGAGCTGGGACTAGATGAATGTGGTACAAACATGCAGTAGGCAGCTCCAGAGGTCCTGGTGCTTACTAATACTTATTCAGGTATCCTCTCTTTATCTAAACGCTAGTCTGCTCCCTAAAATCCCTGGAAACCTCAGCTATCTTTTATGTTTTTCATTCCCAGCTGCCCATTCAGCTATCTGGTCCCAGGGTCTGTCTGCTCCTATCTATCTTCCCTCCTTGCTTACGCAGCTGCATCCAGTGGCTCCAGACATGACACGGCCATCTGGGACAGAAGACTCATCTCCTTTCAGTCTTTGGAATGGTGAGGAAGGACACTGCTGTTGCTAGGTTACTTAAGCGATCAGCACACATTAACAAGAGACTCTTATGCTCTACCACAAGGCAACATGTGCCCCTAACCCCTTTATTTTCTCATTTGGATCCTTGCAACAGCCTCCTCACTGGCCTCCCTGATTCTAAAATGCATGCCTCTTCTCTCTCATATAAAATCCTTCACTTGTTCATCACCTCCGGAAAACGTTCAAACTGGGAACTTTTGGACCCAATTTGGTCACAGATGTGTTGGTGTGTTTTTGTTTGTACATATTAAAAAACAAAACAAAACACTTGGACCAACATTTTAAACCTGGGAGATTTTATATAAGAATCTGGATTTCCAGCTTCTCTTTAAAAATTGGCAGATGGGGTAAAAAAATCAGCTGTCAAGACTTTAGACAGTCTTTACTCTGTGATAACTAGAGCCTTGGCATCTAGTTCCACACGCTCCTGATCGCTCTTCTACTTAGGCATTAGAATTTTTGACACTGGCCCACCAGAATTGCTTGACACACACCTCCAGTCCTTGCTGACCTCTCCAGCTCTAACTCCCTTCATTCACACTTACGAACTTTACAGAGGTACCTGCATACTGAGCTCCTTATGTTTTTCCCAAACACACAATATTGTTCTTACCTCACTGCCTTTTTGTTTATTTTCTTCCCTTGGCCTACTATGCCAGGCCCCTCCTAAACTCCAGACTAAATTATATTCAATCTTTAAAACTATGCTCAGCTATCACCTTGATTCATTCCAAGGCTCCCTTCCTCCTTCACTCTTCATTATCTCTGTACTTATACATTTTTTTATTGTACTTATACACTGTAGTACAATACATTTGTGTACATGTTGGTCTCCAGCAGTAGAGCAAATGTCTTAAAAACAGAATCTCTTACTCTTATCATTTACAGCGTCTGCCACATGACAGCCACTCAACATGTTAGGTAAGTGAGTACTTGAGAAAATGAGGTAATGAATGACATACTGGGAACCAGAGCAAATGAAGTTAGGGAGAGGTGTGGCTTCCAGTAACTCACATAGATTTCCATTTTTCGGTAGAGACCATAGTTAAGTAGCAAATTGTGAGTCATGCGGATTCGGTGAGGTTTCATTGGGTGGCCTTGTCCATAATAGTAGTTTCCAACATCCCCTGAAGAAGAAAAAGTAAGAGTTTCAGTGACACCGTTAGAACCACAGTCCCAGAAGAACCCAGGAATTTTTACGACAAACTCCTGGGCAAACTCTTTCTGGTTCATCTTACTCTTCAAAATTCTCACTGACCTTGAGGAAGGATAACTCCAAAAGAAAAGAAAAAAGCAGGATACCCTGGAGAAATCAGCACTTAAGCATGTCAGTCTGGCCCAGTTTCTTCCCCTGGAACCCATAGGCACTACCTGGAGGGGTTCATTCCAAAGCCACTGGGAAACAGCAGCCAGTGAGGTGACTCACATCACTGTACCTCCAGGGAATTCACTCCCACAACATAAAAATAACTATCACTGCTCAGAATTGTAAGTCACAGTTCACCTCTTGCACATCATGATATTTTATGGTGTAAAAGTACATTTACATTCATCTTCTTACTGTATCTTTACAATAACCCTGTAAAATAGGACAGGGAGTGTTATTCCCATTTTACAGATAAGAAAACTAAACTCTTATCATCTCTTGCTTCATCCACAGCAACAGGCTTCCAATTGGTCCTTCTGCATTCAATTCAAACTACCTGCCACACTGTCACCAGTTATTTTCTTAATACACGTCTTTGATAACATCACTTCCCTGCTCAAAAATCCTTAATAGCTCCCCATCCCCTATGATAAAGAATAAGGAACTTTAGTAGCTGCCTGGCATTCAAGGACTTTCTTAATCCATTTTTCTAGCTTCATCTCCTCTGCTACCTACAACCACCACCCTCCCCCACAACACAAACACACACTCGCTCTTGCTTCCTACCTTTTTCTGTTTTAGACTGGTGTAGGCAAACTATGGCCCTTAGGCCAAACACAACTGGCTGCCTGTTTTTGGTAAATAAAATTTTAATGAAACACAACCATGCCCATTAGTTTAGATATCGTCTATGAGTGCTTTCACATTATAATGGCAGAGTAGAGTAGTTAAACAGTTGTCACAGGGGCCCACCCACATGGCATGCAAAGACTAAAATATTTACTATCTGGCCCTTTACAGAAAGTTTGCCAATCTCTGCTCTAAGTATGGAATGTCCCTCCTTTTCTGATGATCCTCATGCTACAAAGCCTAGCTTAAGCTCTAAATATATTTCTGATCAGAATAAATGGTCTTTTCCTCTGCATGAAATGTGTATATAGCACTTAATTTTGTTTTATATCTGAATTATTTACATATCCATTTATATGTAATGGGTGCTCCTTAAAGGCAAATATCATAGAGGCTCAATAGAGATTCAAGGAATTGAACCACAAACTCAGAGAGGTGCCTGCTCAAGATCGCACAGCTAGTCAACACTTTTGACTCCAAATCCAGTATGCTAAAAGCTACACTGGGTTTCTCAGGTACCAACTTCAGTATGCACTTAACCTAGGAGGTTCTGTATTTGGTAGAAAGTTCCTAGAAGAGTATTCCAAAATCGGGTAAACTACACACCCAAAGATATCTCGTTAGAAGTCCATCAGGATGAGGCAGATCTTTCAGCACCAGAGAAAAAAGGTCCCAACCTCTTATGCTCTGTGGTTTGGTGGCATCGGGAACAGGCTGCCACCTAGGAAGCAATCCACTGTGGGGAATGCCACCGACTGCATCCTAGCCACACTCCAATTCTCTTTGTCACAGCATTGCCTGGGATAATGGGAAACCTAAACAGATGGATGTCTGGGTTCTCATCCTCTTCTCTCTCTGTAAACAGACTTCACTTTTTAAAACAATTTTGGATTTACAGAAAAATTACAAAGCACAGAGTTCTTATATACTCCACACCCAGTTTCCCCTATTATTAACATTTCACATTAGTAAAGTTAAGTATTTGTTACAATTAATCAATCAACATTGATGTATTAATGAAAAGTCCATACTTTATTATTCTAATTTCCTGTTTTTACCTCATGTCCTTTCATCCTCTCCTCTTCATCTTAGTGAGGCCTCTGGGGCAGGAACTGTGCTCTCAGCCAGAGTACAGCATGTAGTGGCATTCAACAGGGATCTCCTGTCCCTTACAGACACAGACGCTGAGATGCAGTGGTGGGGAAGGCAGGCCAAAACATCTGTTCCCAGGACCCCTCAGGCAACCTCATCAGCCACGGGGATGGGTAGTCTAGGTTCTCAAGGGATTAGCTGAGACATCCAGATGCAGACCCAATTTGTAGGCAGTCAGTAGTCACATGGCCATGACTCTGTCTCAGGCATGGGCCTTGATCCCTAGCACTCTCTTGCCTAGACCCAGCTAAGGCTTAGACTTGGGGAACTAAGATAACTTATCTAGAAGGCTAAATGGAGTTGGGGCCCAAAGGCACCATCATTAAAACATGATTAACATTTTTTAATCAGGTTGCTGGGAGACTTCAAAAGAAATATTCCTTTTTGTTTAGATACTACTTTTCTTAAACTTTTAAAGAGCTTTTCGCAGTTAAGTTTTTCAGATGTATAGGAGAGTGACCTGAGGCCTGGAGAGGCAAAGAGACTTGCCCAATACTACAAAGCTTCCGGGCGGCAGAGCCGAATCTGAGGCTCAGCCTAGTGACCCCACTACATAACTCAAAACCGATTTCTCAAAAAGCAGGAGTCTCACTTCTCTAAAGATTGAGGTATTTCCATGTTTCTTCTCCTTCTAAACGGACAGGATGGAAATCACAGGACTGTGCAAACTGAAGCTACAATGTCATAAGCCTCAGATGGGCCCCCCACCACTGCTCAGCAACCCTTTCAAATTTATTTTCCCAGCTCCACCTTTCACAACAGCTATTTAACAGCTATTTCTTTTCAAGATTCCCACTTGAATCCTGAAGCCCTCCCCCTCTCTCAGGAAAAGGAATATTCTCTTATTTCATCTTAAAAACTCCCTCCATTTTCTCCCCAACTTCCCCCCTTCAAACTTAACTACATTTGAACGGTTCCTTGCCACTTACCCTCTTTTCACCAAGGAACTTCCTCTTGAAAGCTGCTGTCCCCACCTGTGCTTTGTTTCCATCTCACCTAGTCTCTGCGGGCACCTCCCTCATCACTAGCCCCCCTCTTTTATCTTCTACCTCTCCCTCTCTCTGGCTATTTTCTGTAACTAACACGCTCACCTCTCAGCCACATTTCCCCTTTATCAATAACCTCTCTCTCTGCCTTGGAAAAGCTTCCTTTAAAGAGGGACCATCATGATCTCCTCTTCATTCATTCATTCATTCTTCAATCTACCGCAATCTAGCTTTAGTTCCAAACTCTGCCCAGAAAACAGTTCTTTCCAACACTCAGCCACTCCCTCCCTCTTTTGGCTACTGTAACCCAACACTTTCTGGTTCACTTAATATCTCTGGCCATCCCCAATGTATCTTTATTCACTTAATCTGAATATTCACTGAAAGCCTACTATGAGCTAGGCACTATTCTGGAGGCAGAGCACACAGTAGATAAGACATGGTCCCTTTCCCTGAGGAGTTTCCTCAGTCCACTTCCTTAGAATTCCACCCTGGATTCTCTTGTCTCTTCACTCTATACAGCTTCTTTGGTCATCTCATCCTCTTCTTTTACCATTTGTATGCTGCCCACTATGAAAAATCTCTTTCTCATTTCTGTCTTTTGAACCACAGACTCTAATGGCTAATTGCCTACTGGATGCCTCTACTTGGATACCCCAAGACATCTCAATGAGTATTTCTTAAAAAAAAAAAAACAAAGTTACTGACAAGGCCTTCTCCAAACACTCAGCATCAAATTGCCCAAACCAGAAACTTGGGATCCTTGCCTTCTTCCTTACCCCTACCTTCAAGGATTTCTGTCCCAAAGAGATAGTTCTCATGTATAAATCTGATGATGCCACTAAGGTGCATAAAACTTCAATGATTCACAAGTGCTGAGAATTAAGTCCAACTTCCTTAGGTGAGTATGCCGAACCACTCAGCATCTGGTCCCCATTTACTTCCCCAGCCTCATCATTTGCACCCTTTCCCTCAACCCTGCTCCTTACCTTTCACACTCTGCCCTCAAATCTATGTCCCAGCCACATGATATAAATACCTGCGTTTTTCAAAGGTACTGTCCTCTCTCTTCCCTCTAAACTTGTTATCCTTGCTTTCCCTGTGCCTGGCTAATAACTCCTGTTCTTCAGGTCCCAACTTTCATGGCACCTCCTTCCCTCACTCCTCAGGCTGGCCTGGGAGGCTCTGCTCTGTGCTCCCCTAACACTCTTGAGCTTTCTTTCACCCATGACACTGGAGAGCAATTCATGGTCTCCAGTCTGAGGAGGATGGAAAGTGATCATCCCATGGCCCCAGCAACTGACCACAACCTAGTACAGAGTTAGCTGCCAGACCTATTTGTGTTAAAAGTCTGTTTTAATAGGTTGCATCCTCCTTCCAACCCCAGGGGCCCCATCTCCCAGCAGCAACTTCAGGCCCTGCTCAGAGACTGGGGGAGGGGAAGCTGGTATAAGGCATTGGTGATTCCTGCAGGGCTGTCACTAGAAAAGGTGAGGAAAGAAGAGGATCTTGAAAGACCTTTGTATTCTCAGCAGGAAAATATATTCTTACAACCTCCAACAGATTTGGCCTCCCCCTTCAGACTCAGCCTCTCTCTGGGAGTCCACTCCAACTCTTGGCATCACACTTTCTTTGAATTCCACCCACCAGGATAACCTCAGGTTCCCCAAAGGACCCCCTCTGGGCCTCCGCCTCTTCTCAGTCTTGACCTTCTTTTCCTTCCTCAGCCTCGATCTCCTTTCCTCTGAACCTCCCACTTTACCCCGCCCTCCTACCTCTCAGCCTCCTCCCTCAGTCTCAACCTCCTTCCCTTCAGCCTCGAGCTCCTTTCCTGAGCCCCCTCTGAGCCTCCTCGTCCTCCGCTCAGCCTCCCCTCCCAGCCTTTCCCCAGCGCCCCAGCCTCTCCCAGCCTCCGCCCTCAGCCCTCTCTCCCGGATCCGGCCCGGCCCCGCCCCCGCAGCGAGGACGGTGCTCACCGTCGTAGTAGTAACAGACTTTCCTCCTGGTGCCCTGAGTCTGCGCCATCTTGCTCGCCTCCCGTCCCTCCCGTCAGTCGGTCTGTCCGCCCTCCCGCCCGCAGCTCCGCACAGCGTCCGACCCAAAGGGGAGGGGGCGGGTCTGCGGCCCGCTCCGCCCGTCCCCTCCCGGGCTCACCTATAGCCGCGCAGCCCGGGCACCGCTCCAGCCAATCAGCTTGCGCAGAGACGGCCCGGAACTCGGCAGGGGGCAAGGGCAGCCCAGAGAGGCCGCCGAGGGCCCCCTGGGCCTGTACCAAGGCCCGCGATGGGGGCGGGTGGGGGTGCCGGGGGACCGTACCATTAGTCCCGGAGGAAGAAAACAGATCTGTAAAGTTCACAGTTTCCGTTCGATGTTGGATGCATGTTTAGAGGCCAGAGGCCAACTTTGTAATTTTACAGAGAATCACCTGAGGCCTAAGGAGGGGGTGGAAGGGAAGTGACTTGCACAAGGTCACTGGGCTAAATGGGCTGAACTTGGATTAGAACACGGGTTGGCAAGAGAGAGAAATAAACTTGACAACGAAAACTGCTGTAGGCCAAGTACTGTTTAATAATAGCCTTACCAACAGTTGTCTCAGTTACTCCTCACAAGAGCTTGGAGGAGGGCTATTCATCCCCATTTGACAGATAAGGATAATGAAGTTCAGACCTCAAGATAAAATGTTCTGCCTCTTTACAGTTTAAAGAGACTTGCTCAAAGACACACAATTAGTAATTAAATTCAATTTCCAGTTGCACAGATTTTTTGAATGCCTACCAGGGAGCAGAGGCACTGTAACAAAGTGGCAAAACCCAGCCTTTCTTTACTCCAAAGCCTCCCTCCCTGATGGCAGTCACCCAGGAGAACTAAGGAGTGCCTTTAGACAAGAGGAAACTGGCTGTCCCCTTACACTGGAGCAGGATTTCTCAAGCTATTGAAACTAGTGACATTAGGGGCTGGATAAAAACCGTGCTGTCCCGTGCCCAGCAGGATGTTCAGCAGCATCCTTGGCCTCAATTCATTAGATGCCAGTGGCACCATCCCTGCAAGATGTGACAACCAAAATTATCTTGAGGACAAAGAGGGGAGGGGATTGGAGGGAGGGTAAAACTGACCCCACCCTACCCTTGATAACTAAAGCTTTTCCGCACTGTGATGGGCTATTAAAATAATAACTACAGCAATTATTAATATTTAGTGAGTGCTTACTATGTGCAAAGGTAGTTACTCATGGTCCTATAGTCAACAAGATGAAATGTTATGCCTCTTTACAGTTTAAAGAGTACTTGGGCACTTGAATTCTTCACTTGGGAACTGCCTTTGGGCCATTAATTATAAAGGTAACAGGAGATCTAAGACCTGGCAGTTCTACTATAGAGACAGCAAAGGGCCAGGGAGTAAACCCTGTTCCTAGTTCTGTGTTGCTGCTTCCTAACTGGAAGCCTTTCTGGGTCTCCATTTCCCTCTTCATAAAATGGAGATGATGAAAGTACAAAGCTCACCAACTCTGTGGTGCACACAGTGTCCAAACACGGAGGGTGGGGATCAGATGAGGTCTTGGGTGTGGCAGCATGTTATAAAATGCAGAACAGGAATCACAAACTCTGCTTGCCTACAGATGTCAGGCAGGTGATATTTATAAATGAGGGGATTTACGTTAAATTTATATTATTTGTATTAGTTTGATTCGGGTTGCGTATTTTAAAAATTGGGTACTTTTTCATTTTCAAAAAAATATATGTATTTTCCTCATCTTCCTTCAAACACACTGTCATCTTCAGGTATCTTTAATTTTCTCACTTTTTAATGGAAATGTAGGTGTAAAAAATTTAGTCCCCTTTATTTTAAGAACAACAGCACAAGCATGATAAATACTAACACTTAGCTTCATTGAGAGCAACAAGGAGTGGAGGGGACTCTGGCAAAGGAGAGCTCATGCCGTCTGAAGGGGTGGCTACTATTCACCTCCATGAAGACAGGTAAACCCAATGGAATCAAATCTTTTTTTTTTTTTTCAAGAGAAGGCAGGAATCTTGAGTTTTATGCAGAATCTCCTCAGTTTTATAAATTGACTACTCAGTCTTTTTTAAGATAGCCTACAAGCCATTCTTTTAAAATCTAAGTCAGATCAAGTCATATCTCTGCACAAATCCCTACAGATTATCCCCTTCCCTCAGGATCACCAGTTAACTTCTGAGCCCACCAGGCATGCCTCTGCATCAGGCTATTCCTTCTGCCCCGTAATACTGCTCACTCCCTCACCTCCAAATCTTTGCTCAAAAGCTACCTTCTCAATGACTAGTCTCTTAAAACTGTAAATCTCCCCCAACCATGACGTTCATAATTCCCCTTTCCTTGCTCTGTTTTCTCCTTAACACTTAACTTTGTAGCATACTGCATTGTATACTCTTCTGTAATGTTTATTGTCTATCTTCCTTAACTACATTGTAAGCTCCACAAGGGCAGCGACTTTGTTTAATCTACTGTATAGCCTATGAGCCCAGTAGATGTTTAATAAATATTTGTTAAATAAGTGAATTAATTCAATGTTTAAAAACATCCTGAAGATGAATTTAAAAAACTGATGAGGCCAAATACAGCCCTTGAATCAGTAGCTGTAGAAAATGTTTTTGCCCTTATATAATAGTAAGGGGAGGGTCCTGGGACACACTGATTCCTTAAGAGGTTCTGGGTAGGGGTAGCCCTTCAACTTTTGGAGTGGGGGCTTGAAGGGGTCCAAAGAGCCCATAGAGCGAGGTGTAGGCATCTCCTTTTGGCCCTCAACATCAGTAGGACTGGAAAAAATTGAGATATCCCCTCATCCCATCTTTCATCCCAATTCAGGGGACTCAGTTTCCATCTTCTGAAACCCTATGTCCCCTTCCAAAGGAATAGATGGGAATGGGGAGCAGAGATGTCAATAAACAGACATTTATTGAGCTCCTGATGTGTGCCAGGCACCAAGGAGGAGCACACAGAGGTATTAGATGAAGTCCTGGCCCTCACGGAGCTTCTTGATGACCAGGAAAAAGGAAAAGGGGACAGGCAGAAGCTGATGTCAATCACAGGCCTTGCTCCTCTCTGGTGGTCTCGGGAAGCAGGAGGACCCAGAAAGGGACAACTTGGACAGGTGTCCAGGACAGATATGCACAGGCCACATGTGTATAAGACACATGTGCAAAGCCCACACAACCACAGAACCCGTGTGTAAGACACAAGAAGTGTATTGGTCACGGGTGGGTGGGATTCATGTGCAGGGTCCATATGCCACATCGGTATGGCACAAGAGCTGCAGCTGCCCCAGCCAGGTTGGCTAGGTGTAGGGAAGGCTTCAGGCCCTGGCCAGCTGGGCCTCTCAGGGCTGGGGCTGGTACTGGCCCTCTGTGGCCGTGAAAAAGTCCTCCAGCACGCTGCGCAGGTAGTCAAAGGTGGGCCTGTCCTCTGGGCGCTCCTTCCAGCACAGCATCATGAGGTGGTACAGTTCTTCTGGACAGTTGTCAGGGCGCACCATGCGGTAGCCTCGCTCCAGGTTCTGAATCACCTCAGGATTGGTCATCCCTAGAGGTTGATGGGAGAAACAAGGCTCCAGGCTTTGGAAGCCCACAGACAGGGGTGAAGTTCAGAATAGTTAACAACTGGCATGGGATGAGCACCAATCCAAAAGAATCCTCATCAGAGGTAAAGCTGTACTGGGGCACCTGCGAAATCTCAGTGGTGCCACTTGGAGAGTCTGCTATGACTTAGAAAACATATACATGTCGGCTGTGAGGCCATGGTGAGCCACCTTACCTCTTTGAGCCCCAGTTTCCTCATCCGGAAAATGGAATAAATAGTAGCTCCTACCTCATAAAATTGTTATTAGGACTGAATGAGATCATGCATATAAGGCAGAGAGTATAGTGTCTGGAGGAAAGATGTTGCATAGGGAGTATCTGTGATTATTATTTAGTGGGGAAGACTGGGGTGGTTAGGGCCCAAGACAGGAGGGGAGCCCCCAGCTAGGAGAGTGTTAAGTTCCTTCAGCTTTTTGGACCGGGCCTTAGGGAGGCTGCATTAAAAAGTCAGACTGACATGGGGCCCCAGCAAAGCAGTCTCCACATGGGGCAGGGAGGGCGACTAGGCTCCTTCAGGACCCAGATGAAATAATTTTGGGGCCACTTCCCTCCCTCTGTCCTGGTCCTGGTGCCCCTGCATGTGTCCCCTAAGAGGAGCTTTTCTGGAAAAATGCATGGTCACATCAGATACATAGCTCCCTGTTTCTAAATTACTCATGTGGCCTCTGGCTTTTCCTTCGGTCTCTTGAGAGAAGACTGTGGCAGGGAGTCCCCAAAGACTAAACTCTTACAAGGTCCTGGGAAAATTTAGATTTTGCCCCTATAAAGCTTAGGATTGCACCATGGTCAGTAGAATCCCCTCTTCCCCAAGCTGTGCCACTGAGAGGTCTCCAGCAATGAGTCCCTCACATTTCAAAGTCAGGACATTGGAGGACATAAGCCAGGAAATGAAACACCTGAAGCTGGAGTCAAGGGTGCAAACTTGTAAGTGACACCCAGCCTAAATACAGCCCATAGACCCTAGAGTGTTTTTAAACAATTTGAATCAATCATCAATATTTGGAAATGCACAAATTTTCCTAAAACTCCAAGTTTTGGCTTCTCTTGAAAAAAAGAAAAGATCTGTTTCTAGGGCCCCTGTGTCTTAATAGCAACATCTGCTAGAGGAGTTAGAAGTTCACCCAGGTCCCTGTTACTCCCCATTGTCTCCCTGACCCTGATGCACATGTCAGCTGCCATTTAGTATCAGGCTTTCGGTGCCTTTTTTCTTCTACTGGAGAAATTGTCTCTGAGTTCACCTCTATGGGCACAGTGGAGGAGCAGTAAGGGTTCTTGGCAGGATGACTACCTGTGATTCTAGCCCCAGCACTGCCCTTGGACTCTGTGATGGGCCAAGTCCAGGGCAGGGAGGTCCTTCAGGCTCTCACCTGATTCTAAGGTGCCTTTACCTTCCTAGGAGCAAAGCTCTGTGCACATTGCTCTGAGGATGTGGGAAGCGTCTGCAGATCTGGCTACTGTGCACTGTGACCTCCCTACCCTGTCTTTGTGTTATGTTACAGTTCCTCTCCCCAGAATTTCCTAGCCAGTTCCTTTAAAAAAATTCCACCCGTCTTGGCTGAATTCAAGGGTAAATGACATTGTCCAGGAGATAGAGGGAGGGGTGGGAGAGGGTGAGAATTAGTTGTTTACATGTCTTTCCCACTTTCAAATGGAAAGTTTTAGAGAGAAGGAAAGTCAGTGTTTAGTGAGCCCCTTCTGGGAGTCAAGCTCTCTCACAGTCTTGTTTTCCTATCAGGAAACCAAGGCTCAGAAAAGTGAAGTTACCTGCCCAAAGCCACATGCCTAAAGTGATGATTAGTAATAAAATCTGACACTCTTGGGTGTTTAGTGTGGGCCAGGTAGTGTTCTAACCTCACCTTCTACAGATGGGGAATGAAGGAATGAGCTGATCAAAGACAAGCAAAAAGTTAGCATAAGGCAGATCTGGTAAGAAAGGTAAGCCTCTTGCCTTCTAGGCCTGATCCTCTTCTCCCACACCAGGCTGCCTGTGTCGAAACTAAAGAAAAGAGCTGGAATTATTGAAGGGAGAGAGAAATCCAGAGACAGAGAAAGAGGCCAGCCCTGGGAAGTGTGGCACCTGACTGGGGATATTGGAGTCTCACCCCTGAGAAGATGCAGCAGAAGAAGCAGCTAGAAAGTTTCAGATTCTGAGTCTGGGAAGAAGTGAATGGAAAGACATGGATTTGCAGCCCTTCTCCATAACCCTTTCAGTTCCTGCCCTTGGCCCTGACCTGGGTAAGGGATGCGGCCGTGGGTGACAATCTCTGTCAGCAGGATCCCAAAAGACCATACGTCTGACTTGATGGTGAAGATCCCGTAGTTAATGGCTTCTGGTGCCGTCCACTTAATGGGAAACTTGGCCCCTGGCAGGGAGACAGACTGAGGTCATCTGGATCTGCTTGGCCAGACCCTGCAGGCCCCAGGCTTCCCTTACATCCCACACCTACCCTCCTTGGCTGTGTACTCATTGTCCTCAATGAGGCGTGCTAGGCCAAAGTCTGCGATCTTGCAGCTCAGGGTGTCAGACACTAGGATGTTAGCAGCCCTCAGGTCACGATGGATATAATTCTGCTCTTCAATGAATGCCATGCCCTCTGCAATCTGCAGGCCAGGTACAGGTCAGCAGTCCTGGGCCAGATATCCTTGTGACCCATGCCCAGCCCTGCCCCAGCCTCCTTACTTGGGCTGCCATGTCCAAGAGTTTGTTGATGGTCAGCTTGACGCCTGGGGTAGTCTTGAGGAAATCCACCAGGCTCCCTGTGGACAGAAGCAAGAGTTGCTGACCCAGGTTGCCCCGGGAGGGAGCTCCCAAGCCCTTCCCCCAACTGGAGGTCTAGAAGCAGTGTCTGATGTGTGGAAAGGAAGGGTAAGGGGTGAGAATGGAGGAGTGTGTGTTTGGGGTGAGAGTGCCCAGATATGCAAAGGTCTTCTCCCAGGGACCAGGGTAGAGTGGGCTTGAAGGGGCCTGTGATCTTCTTATCAACCCTGGGGTAGAGCCCAAACTCCTCGGCCAGGCATCCAAAGGCCTGCATAGTCCACATTTGCAGTTTCTGCTCTTGGCCTACTCCCGCCTCTTTAATTCAACCCACCCTAGACAGTTTTAAGATTTTTCACGTAGACCACTGGTTTCTTACCAAAAGTCTCTTTATTCCATCTCCACCTGACAAAAATTCTACTTTTCTTTCATGGCCCAGCTATAGATTATTCCTCTAGGAAGCCTCTTCAGATCCTACTAGGCATAATAAATTACATCATCATCTGTATTCCCCACAGCATGCTGAAACTTTCCTATGGCACAAACTCCAGTTTTCCTAGTTCCCATAACTAAAATGAAGTTTCACTGATAACAGAAAACTTGTTTTGTCCATCCATGTTCCCAGTGTCCCCTCAAAGTAAGCAGCAATAAATGTTTGTTGAATGTATAACATGGAGTATGGAAACAGGTCCCTGGAGGCCTGAGGGGCCACCTCTCTGATAGCAGAGGGTGACCAGAAGACCAGTTGCTGGAGTGTAGCTAGTGATCATTGGCCTTTCTCAAGAGATTAAAATCGTGTGAAGAGGGCAGCATCCTGAGTATCTCCACTATGACTGAAGAATTAGTCACCAAAGATAAAGGCTTCAACCAGATGCAACAAATATGTGGACACAAACTGCCATTCTGCCATGTGTCCATGGCAGTTGCTGCTAACCAATCCCAGGAGCACTCACTCTCAGTGAGCTTCAGAATCCTCCCCATCACAGAACTCCAAGCCAACTACCAACTGAAGTTGGCCACAAGAAAAAACCTATCTGCTATTTCCAGAATCCATTAGCCAATTAATACCTTTTTTCCCTTTCCTGAAAGAGGGACAGATCTCCCACAGAGTCACAGCCAGGTAACAACACACTGAACAGTGAGAACATGGCAGGCATTGTTCTGACTGCTCTACATACAGTAACATTTTTAACCTCACAAAGGCCCTGTGAGAAAGTTACTGTTGCTTTATTATCACCATATTTTACTGATAAAGAAACCATAGCAAAGAGAAGTGAGGTAATTAGCCCGAATCCACACAAACATGAAACCTGGATTCTAACCCACTCAGACAGATCATAGAACCCTTGGTGGCTACTCTGTTATTTCTGGGTGAGCCTGTTTAGATTTCTGCTGTTATACTTAGGGAAACTGAGCACCAGAGGTGGGACAAGAACTTGGCCTGTATCACACAGCAAATCAGTGGCAAAGATGGGCTCAGAAACTGCTGTCCACCTTCCGGGAGCTCCCACTCTGTCCAACAGCAGACTAAGGGAAGGAGAGGGGCCCAGAACTGAAAAAGGGCTTTGGCACAGATCTGCCCTTCCAAGGCTCAGGGGCAAAAGGGAGAGAAATGGGCCTAGGGACCCACTCATCTCCTGTGATCAAGTGTCCTGAGATCAAGGTAGGGCTTTGAGAAGGCAAACACTACAGCAGGTCAGGGAAGATAGCAGGAGAAAGCTCTTCCAGAGCCTGCCACCCTAGGCTGAGCTCCCGGATGACAACCCCCTCTTCTCCTCCGTGGAGGTGAGTCTTTAGGGGCACTGGAAAGCTCCTCTAGAACCCCTCAGCGCTGAGCTTGACAAGAAGGCGGATCTCCTCCACCCTCCAGCAGTCAGCGGCAGAGGGGGGCGGCGTCCCCGAGCGGCTGCGCATGGCGGCGGCGCCCACCGTTCTCCATGTATTCCGTGATGATGTAGATGGGCTCCTGGGTGACCACCGCGTACAGCCGGACCAGCCGCTGGTGTTGCAGCTGCTTCATGAGGTTGGCCTCTGCCAGGAAGGCGTCGGGGGACATGCTGCCCTGTTTCAGGCTCTTCACTGCCACCTTCGTGTGCCCGTTGTAGTACCCTGGGGCAGGGAGGATGGAATCATCACTCCGTGCCACCGCACCCACCGCCAGGCAGCTGCCCTGAAACAGGCCACTGTCGTGGGACTCCCACGACCTCAGAGGGCGCTTCCCCTTCCCCATCCCCTTCCCCGCGGTCCTGGGGGACCTCACTCACCCATCCACACCTCCCCGAACTGGCCGGCCCCCAGCCGCTCCACCAGCTTCAGCGTCTCCCTGGGAACCTCCCACTCGTCCTCCCACCATGGCTTCTGGGGCTTCTGCGTCTGGCAGGGGCGACTCAACCGCGTGCACAACCCATCCGGAGCATCTGTGAGGGCCAGGAAGGTGAGCAGGGCTGTCAGTACGGCAGGACTCTGGTGCCCCCACCCAGTCCCCACCTCGCCAAGTCCCAGTACAGGGGAAATGGACTGGCAGGGGAGGTGTGGGGCTGTCACCCGACACCTGAGGTTGTAGGGGTACTGCACCTCATCTACTTGGGGAATGAAGAAGCATACTGAGAGATGGGTGGTGGTCTCCCTGAGAGGTACTTGGGGTGGGGGGCAGGCTGATAGGGCATAGGTGCAGGAGCCTCGGGCGCACGTCCGAGGGGCCCCCAGGGGCTCACTGGTGTAATGGCGGACCAGCTCGTGCAGGCCGGGAAAAGTGATGCGCGGGGAGATGTAGAAGCCGCCTTTGTCCAGGTTACGGATCTTGTAATGTTTCACCACCTCTCCCTGGTTCTGGTCGAAGTCCCGGACCGACAGGGAAAATGAACCTGAGTGAAAGAGCGTGTGAAACACTAACGAGGGAAAGGAGTGCTGTTCGGCGCCAAGCCCGGGGCTCTCCGGCCGCCCGGCCCCCGCCCCGCCCCGCCCCGCCCCCACTCACCCGCCCCGCCCCCCACTCACCCGCCGTGCTCTCGCTCTCCCGGATCAGGAAGGAGCCGTGCGTGTTCCCGGGCGCCAGGAGCTGCCGCTCAGCGTCCCTGCGGCTGAGGTTCTTGAAGAACCAGCTGCGCAAGGAAGTCGTCTGTCAGTTCGTTCTTCCTCCATCACCCCCAAGCATTCACTACCACCCCAAGAGCATCCCTCCTCCGCTCCGGGATCCTTAGATCTGCTCCCACTCAACCCCACGACGAGTCCCACTCACGGTTCAGGCTCCAGGCTGTTGGCTTTCGCGACGAAGTTGAAAGGGATGAAACCTTCCTGACCAGTGGTCAGGGACTGTGCCTTCCACCACTCGCCGATCCTGTGTGACAGCGGCAGTCAGCGTGGTCTGCTGAGCTGTGGACTTGGCTGGAAATCCTCAGAGCCCCCAGTTAGGCCATGCCGCTCCACCCTCCCGCTCAGCATTCTGGAGCCTCCCATTTTATTTCAGGGGCACCCATTGCAAGCCAGTCAGGGGCTGGAGGGCTGGGCACCGGGGTCCCACTCCCTCACACATTCCCCTAGGATAAGGATGGGTGGTGTGGAGGGGGCACTCACTGTTCCAGGATGCGGAGCTGTTCACCCTTCTCGAAGCCCAGGTCTCCATCGTGAGAGGGCTCATAGCTATGCAAGGCAATAACCAGGTTGTCTGTAAAAACAGGAGGTGTCAGGGGGAACCAGCCTGGAATAGGCTGAGAGCATGGGGTTCAAGAGGTACAGGGCAGCAGGCTAAGAGCAGCAGCACAGAACAGAGGGTAGATGAGAAGGAGGTGGAGGCCAACCAGGAAGGATCCACAGGCCTTGTCTTCCAGGCCCTGCTGGTTGAGGTTACCTTGCAGTGGGGAGGCTGGGGGATTGGAGCCCTCATAAGTGACCAGTGGATCTCGAACCTCAGAGCCATTCCGGATGGGCAGCTGTGTGGTGGGGAGTGAGAGTGGCATCAGAGAGCAGGTCTGACTATGGTCAGACCCTGTCTCCCCTTGATAGAGCCCAGACACGAGTACTGCCGTTTTGAATAAGCCCACTTGCCATCTCAGAGACCTAGGTTTCAGTTTACTGAGGCTACAAGCATTCTCCGGAGGACACGTCAGCAAGCCACAAGCCCACCTTTTCCCTGACCTGTCCCCTCAAAAGCCCGCCAAAAAACCCAGCCATAAAAAGCCTCTTAGCCTGTAAAAAACGCCTTCTTTGCTCTGCCCACCAGAACAGAGAGGTGCCTCTCAGTTTTAGCAATAAACCTGCCTGGACTGTTGAGTTCACATCCCTTCTTTTCCTTTACCCTCCCCACCATTTTGCTCTCCACTTCTCCAGCCTGGCTGGATCTTATCTCAAAATTTGCCAACTACTTGCTGTGTGTCCTTAGGAGAGTTCTTTCCCCTCTTGGTTCTCTTTTCCTTTCTGTATTCCAGAGGAGAGGGTCCCTCTATTATTTCAAGGACCTATATGCGTGGTCCATTTCTTCTGGGTTGTGCACTCCACCCAACTCCCACAGCAAGCCCCCTGTCTCGCCTCTTACCATGGCCTTGCTATCCAGCGGGACTATGGGGTAATGGCAGTTCTCACATACATCGATGTTTTCCATCCAGTCATCTTCAGGGTTTGAGCTGCAGCTA